>NW_004443967.1:18721928-18756109 GCF_000243295.1 Trichechus manatus latirostris
GTGTGAGGTGGGACGTCATTAGGGAACAGGTATGAGGTGGGACTTTACTGGGGTACAGGTGTGAGGTGGGACTTCATTAGGGAACAGGTGTGAGGAGGGACTTTACTGGGATACAGGTGTGAGGTGGGACTTCATTAGGGAACAGGTATGAGGTGAGACTTCATTAGGGAACAGGTGTGAGGTGGGACTTTACTGGGTACAGGTGTGAGGTGTGAGCTCCTTTTTTGTACTGTCAGGAGCAGGGCTCTGTCTGGGGGCAGGGTGGGCTCAGCATGTACTGTCCCCACCCCAGGCCCTCTAAGAACCTTTGCGTAATGGGGACTTCACGTCTCTTACCGGGCTCCACCTCTCCTTGGCTGTCCTGATCCCATCCAACCTTCCAACCAGGTCCGCCCGGTGACATTACACAGGGGAGGGAAAAGGAGAAAGGTGGAGAAGATGTGCCAGCTGCACGCCTCTGGCCAGCAGAGCTGCTGGTGGAGAAGCAGAGGTGCTGGGAAAGCCAGAGACCCAGCTAATAGCCAGGATCAGGGACTAGAAGGCCTTTCATTGGTCCATGGTGTCAGGACAAAAGGCCTAGGCTGGGGCGGAGAGGGAGACCCCAGCAGAGGCAGCTGGAGGTGCGAGGAGGAGGTGGCAGCGTGGATAAGGGACCCCTGACCAGAGGCCCTACATGCTGCCCCACTAAGGCAGCCAACTCCGGCTGGATGGGACATTAGGATGCACTGGGGTGCACGGCCAGGGAGGGAAAGAGAGGGAGCATCACCTCGACAATTCCCTCCAAGTGCCACAGAGGCCAGCTAGCAAAGACGGCAGCCCCCAGCCCCATCAGAAGTGCCCAGCAGGCTTCTACCCCACAGCCATCCTAGTTAACCATTTGGCATTTCCAAACCGCATTCCTGTGCCGTCCAACATGCTTCCCTCTGAAATCAGGCTGTGCCCTGCAGACTCAAGACTCAAACACCAGGGACTTGTCCTCAGTAGGAACTTGCTGTGATTATGTGAAACTTGCTGGATAAACACCACACCACTGATGGGCTGGGAAAAAGCAAGTCAGCCCCATTTCCAAGCAGGGAGACGGGACAGTCAGGCGCGGAAGTTAGAGGGACTTCTGCAGGTTCTTCTCCAGGCCTGAGGTGTCACCAGTGGCTGCCCTTCCCTCCCCTCATGGAAGGCCTGGGTGAGTACGTGCCGCGTGTGGCCTCAGCACACCAGGCCCGCCGGCACCAGGACCAAAGCACCACCTACTGAAGCAGCTGAGGGCGAGCATTCCTGACCTCACCCTCCATGCGTCTCTCCCCATCACAGCTCTTCACAGAGAAGACTCGGCCAGGTTCACGGGAGGGTTTAGTAAGAGCTAGGCCTTTACCGTGAACCAAGTGCAGCTCCTGTTTCAGCTCTGGGCCTACTTCTGGAAGCACCCTCCAAACAGTCCTAACAGATCGACTGAGCCTCCTGGAACTGGAGAAATGCAGGGAGACACAGAGACCTCTGTGCCATCTCCCCGCTGGTGGGGGAGTTCCAGGCGTCTCTTCTCAGTGTTCTTGTTAGCTGCAGTCAAGTCAGCTCTGACTCACGGCGGCCCCGCGTACAGCAAACGGAAATGCTGCCGTCTCCTACACCATCCCCATGATGGCTTATGGCTCAGACGTTTGTGACCCATAGGGTTTTCACGGGCTGATTTTCGGAAGTAGGCATCAGGCCTTTCTTCCTAGTCCATCTTAGTCTGGAAGCTCTGCTGAAACCTGTTAAGCATCATAACAACACGCAGGCCTCCACGGACAGACGGGGTGGTGGCCGCACATGAGGTGTACTGCCTGGGGATCAAACTCAGGTCTCCCACACCGACCCACCACCGACAGCCCAAGTGGACCAGTAGCTTTTCCTAGGAACCAGGAGGGTCAGCTTGGCAGGGCCAGTTCAGAGGGCGCACATCCTGCCTGTCCGGCCCAGGGTAAAAGGGACGTCAGGATGAGAGCTCCGTGACTTTCCACTCCATCGGGAACTGCTCTTAGAAAATCATCTAAACAGACAGCCAGCCCACCGCAGTGACAGGGGGCACCTGGGTTTGGGCCCCCGGCTGGGGATGGGGGCAGGAGCGGGGGCTGGCTTCTCCTCCACCTGAGGCTCAGGAACAATTGAAGCCCCTTCCCATCAGGGACGCCGGCCTGTCTGCACTCCAACCGACAGACTCTGCGTGTCCCTTGCGGCAGCCCCCACCCTCAGTCCCGACCCATGAGGAAAAGGTAACAGGGCCTTGTGGAGGCTGCTCTCCCAGTGCCTTCTGGGACTCGGGGGCCCAGAACCAGGCAAGTCAGGGACACAGATGTAGTGACACATCTCTGCCCACGACCTTCGAGACCGAACATGGGGGTTGTACGCTTCGTGCTCTTTGTAAACGTTCACCTTGTTTTTGCTTCCTAGCCCTTTACTCTAAAAAAGGTCAGCTTGAAAGAAGAGTACCGTCAGCACCTGTGCCCATCACCTGGCCTCACCAACGTCTAACATCCCACCACGCTTGTTAAACCACCTGAAAGTAAAGCCACTCTCCCTAAACTCCTTAGCAGTATTGCCTGAGAACAAGGAGGACTTTATGGGTTTTTTTAAGGAGTAGAACATTCCAGAGTTATTTCACCACGTCTCAAATACATCTCCTTTTTCTCTTAGCTTATGGGACATACAGCTTTCATTTGTGTGCACTGTGAGGAGCTAGAAATGGAGCTTTAGACCCGAGCTGACCACGACCTGGGGAATGCCCGCCAAAGCCAGGTCCCGTGTCACACCCACTGTGCCAGCCTGGCCCTGGAGTGGCTCCCAAGAGCATCCAAGTCAAGACTCATGTTCCTGCTGCAGTTACAACAAAAGGGAGACATACGCATCCACAAACTCTGGGCCCTCAGCATCTGGTAGCAACCCCAACTCCAGGTCAGCTGCAAGTGTGACAGGCAAGACTCCAACCAACTGTGTCTGCCGTGCAGGCTTTCCCTTGGGGTTCTCCTAATGACAAACCCTCCAAAGAACAGAACAACGTGGTCCTGAGGGTGAAATACTGAACAGGGATCTGTGCAAAGTAGAAAGGGAGTGACCACAAACTGCAGGCCATCAGAGAGACAGGAACAGCATCGCTGGATCCTACTTCATTTGTCTGGAGCAGTAATGAGGGCAGAGGGCAGACGGCCGGGATCACAGCACAGACTCCACCCCTGGAGCTCAGGACCTCAAGGCAGAGGCAACCAGCCCTCAACTTCCCTGCTCCCCACACCCTTCCCCCACCGCCAAAACCAGGGCTCTGTCTGAGGAGAAGCGAGTGAAGGTCGTTTCACATGAGGGCACTCACAGAGTTCCAAATACAGCGAGTGTCCCCTTCCAGCCTCTCCTGCTGGCGGATGACCCCCAGGACACTGACCTACCCAAGAGGCCAGGGGAAGCTTTACCATGAGGTCTCCAGCCTGGCCTGCCCACTCCTTTTCTCCACAGCCCCTGCCCATCAAAAACTGTCCTTGGAAATAGCTTCGGTGCTCATTCACACTACGGTGTAAATACCTTAGTGTGATCCTCCCAATCCCGAGTCGGGGGTGGGGGGACCAAAGTCCTAAGTATTTCGTTCACCTCACCTACAGGTATAATCAGCCCCAATGCCCCAAACGTTCCCTGAGGAAGTCACGCAAGAAGAAAGGTGGGGACAGGACCTCTCCTGCCCTGCCCCAGAGCCCAGGGCAGCCTCTGGTGGCCACCTCTGGGAGTGGCCACTGCCCACAGCCTTCCTGCCCACGGCCAGGTGGCCTCTATCCCGCATCACTGACACCACCAGTCCCAGCAGCTAGAAGATGCCATTTCAAATGCAAAAAGGCAGTCACTTCTGTCACATTGACTGCCAGCCACCAGAGTCCGCTTCCCTCGGCCAAACACTGAGCGAGTCCAGGCACAGCGGTCACAGCCCAGTGGACAAAGGTGACAGGGAACCCAGGCTGCACACAGGACGCCCCCAGGCAGCACTGAGTGGCCCTACAGGTGGGCCTCTGGGCTGGTCCAGCTCCTCCACAGAGGGCCTCTCCCCCTGGGCTCAGCAGACGGTGGGGCAGCACAGTTCCGGCTGCCCAAGAAGCAAGGCCAGGACACACGGCCACCTCGCCCCCACCTGGCACAAGACACAAGGAAGAAAATGTAAACCGCTCCAGCCACCCTATCTGCTGAGCTCGGAGGCTCCTCTCAATGAGGATCAGCCCAGGGCTCCCAGTTCTGGTGTCTGTGGGACCCCCCCCCCAGGCAACTCTCCCAGCTCCGGTGTCTGTGGGACCCCCCAGGCCGCTCTCCCAGCTCCGGTGTCTGTGGGACCCCCCAGGCCGCTCTCCCAGCTCCGGTGTCTGCGGGACCCCCCAGGCTGCTCTCCCAGCTCCGGTGTCTGTGGGACCCCCCCCCCAGGCCGCTCTCCCAGCCCCCTCAGGGCCCACGACAGGTGCTCTGGCCTCAGAAAGATCGGTAGGGATGGGACTCCTTCCCCCCCACCAGAAGCTCTGGGCCTTGCCCCCCACAGTGAGTCCCAAATACTCCCCAGAGAAGCCTGACTCCACTCACCCCTGCTCATCAAAGGACAGTTTTTGATGAACAGGGACTGTGGAGAAAAGATGTGGGCAGGCGAGGCTGGAGACCTCAAGGTAAAGCTTCCCCTGGCCTCTTGGGTGGGTCAGTGTCCTGGGGGTCATCAGCCAGCAGGAGAGACTGGAAGGGGACACTCGCTATACTTTGGACTCTGTGAGTGCTCTCATGTAAAAGACCCCACCCTCCATCCCCCCGTCTGACCTATCCAGGCCCCACGCCGTCTTCAAGGACCCGCAGCAGAGGAAGCTGACTGGACGTTGCGCCGCGGTTCCCTTGAACAAGGTGAGAGACTGAATATACTAACGGATGGCAGCCAGACCAGACGTAACAACAGGACTCTGACCATATAACCTCCACAGTCATCAGCTCAGAGCGGTCAGGACACGTCAGTGATGGCCAGCTTCCAGCGCAGGACCACCCAGAGAAAGCCTATCCATCACACAGGATGCCCGCCTTCTAGTCAGCCCACCCCCAGCTCCCCCTGCCCACGGCCTCCAGTCAAGGCACACCTGAAGCCCACCCTTTCTTCACCCTGAAGTTGCCGCTGCCCCGCCTGCCTGTGAGTCTCTGCCGAACACAAGGGATGACGGCCAACGTCCTTGCTACAGTGAGCTCGGAGTCAACAGCCCAGCTTGCTCTCCTTGTTTTGTTTCTACAAAAGACATGCAAGGGTGCCAAGAAACGCACTTTAAATCTGCTCCATCGTAAGAGAATGAGAGAACAGACTACCCAGTGGGAGGAAGCATCTGACAAACGACTTAAGTCTACATCTACTAAAAAAAACTCTCAAAACTCAACAGTAAATGATGTGGCGCTTCCTCCGAAAGCTAGAAATAGACATACCATTCGATCCAGCAATCCCACTCCTAGGAATATATCCTAGACAAAGAAGAGTAGTCACTCAAATAGACATATGCACACCTATGTTCATGGCAGCATTGTTCACAATAGCAAAACGATGGGAACAACCTAGATGCCCATCAACAGGTGAATGGATAAACAAGCTATGGTACGTACACACAATGGAGTACTATGCAACGAGAAAGAACAATGAATCTGTGAAGCATCTCGTAACATGGATGAAACTGGAGGACATTATGCTGAGTGAAATAAGTCAATCACAAAAGGACAAATATTGTATGAGACCTCTATTATAAAAACCCATGAGAAAGTTCACACACAAAATGTAACAATCTTTGTTGGTTACCAGGGATGGGAGGGGTGGAGGGAAAATACTAAATAGGCAATAGATAAGTGGTATCTTGGGTGAAGGGTGAGACAGTACACAATACAGGGGAAACTAGCACAACTTGGACAAGGAAAGGTCATAGAAGCCCCATAGACACATCCAAACTCCCCGAGGGACTGAATTGCTGGGCAGAGGGCTGTGGGGACCATGGTCTCGGGGAACATCTAGCTCAACTGGCATAACACAGTTTATAAAGACAATATTCTACATTCTACCTTGGTGAGTAGTGTCTGGGGTCTTAAAAGCCTGTGAGTGGCCATCTAAGATACTTCACAGGTCTCATCCCTTCAGAAACAAGGGAGAATGAAGAGAACAGGATACAAGGAAAAGATTAGTCCAAAGGACTAATGGTCCACAGCTACCAAGGCCTCCACCAGACTGAGTCCAGTACAGCTAGATGGTGCCTGGCTACCACCATTGCTCTGACCAGGATCACAACAGAGGGTTCTGGACAGAGCTAGAGAAAGATGTAGAACATAATTCTAACTCACAAAAAAAAGAACCGGATTTACTGGCCTAAAGGAGACTGGAGAAACCTCGAGAGTATGGCCCCCATATACATATCTCCGAGGTTCACCGTTCAGCCTGGGAGTGGACAGCCCTGTAAAACCAAATGGGACTAATGAGGTACAGTAGTCCAGTGACAAGGGCCAGAAGGCAGAAGGGGACAAGGAAGCTGGTGATAGGAAACCCAAGGTTGAGTAAGGACACTGTTGATGTGTTGTGAGATTGTTAACCATTGTCATAGGGCAACATGTGTACTAACTGTTAAATGAGAAACTATTTTGTTCTGTAAGCCTTCATCTTAAGTGAGAATAACAGCACAATTGGAAGAGCGTAGTCAATGTCACTGAACTGTGCATGTAGAAATTTTTGAAATGGTGTATCTTTGGCTATGTGTATTTTCACCAAAAAAAAAAAGTTGAGAAGTTAGAGGGTTGACATGTTGTGGGGTTGTTAACCAATGTCATAAAACAAAATGTGTACTACTGTTTCATGAGGAACTATTTGTTCTGTAAGCCTTTCACCTGAAGTACAATAAAAAAAAAAACAGTAACAAAACAAACAACTCAGTAAAAAGCAGACAAAAGACTTGAACAGACGCTTCACCAAAGAGGATAATAAACAAACGGCAAAGAAACACGTGAAGAGATATTCCACATCATTAGCCATTCCAAACCCCAAACCCGTTACTGTCAAGTTGGCTTCAAGTCCTAGCGACCCTACAGAACAGAGTAGAACCGCCCTACAGGGTTTCCAAGGAGTGGCTCGTGAATTCGAATTGCCCACCTTTTGGTTAGCAACCAAGTTCTTAACCACTGTGCCACCAAGGCTCCTCATTACAGAAACATAAATTAAAACTACTGCATACCTACTAGAATACCTAAAATAAAAAATATTGACAATACCAAGTGCTAGCAAGAATGTGGGGCAACTGGCACTCCCAAACTTTGCTGGTAGGAATAGAAAAGGGTACAGCCACTTTGGAGAGCAGGTTGGTGGTTCCTTATGAAGTTAAACATACACTTACCATCTGAACCAGCAATTCCAATCATAGGCATTTACCCAAGAGAACTGAAATTTTACGTTCACACAAAAAATCTGTACCTGATGAAGTCACTCCCAAGGTTCACCACCCTTCAGCCAGGGACTGGACAGCCCCATAAAACAAAATGGGACTAATGGTGCACAGCAGTCCAGGGACAAGGACTAGAAGGCAGAAGGGGACAGGAAAGCTCGTGACAGAGAACCCAAGGTTGAGTAAGGATGGTGTTGACATGTAGTGGGGTTGTTAACCATTATCATAGGGCAACATGTGTACTAATTGTTTAATGAGAAACTATTTTGTTCTGTGAACCTTCATCTAAAGTGAGAATAGCAGCACAACTGGAAGAACAAAATCAATGTCACTGAATTGTGCATGTAGAAATTTTTGAAATGGTGTATCGTTGGCTATGTATATTTTCACCAAAAAAAAAAAAGGTTGAGAAGGGAGAGGGTTGACATGTCATGGGGTTGTTAACCAATGTCATAAAACAATATGTGTACTCACTGTTTAATGAGAAACTATTTATTCTGTGAACCTTCACCTAAAATACAATTTAAAAAAATCTGTACCTGAATGTTTATACCAGCTTTATTTATAATCACCTAAAACCAGAAACAACCCAACTGGAAAACAAACTGTGGTACATCCATACAATGGAATACACCCAGCAATAAGAGGAAAGAAATGGCTGATCCATGCAGCAATGTCGTTGAATCTCAAACACACTTTACCCAGTGAAGGAAGGCAGACCCAAAAGGCTGCGTCATGTATGATTTCACTCATCTGACATTCTGGGAAAGACAAAACTGCAGAGACAAAGAGCAGATCAGCAGTTGCCAGGAGTTGACAGTGAGGAGGGGTTTACTACAAAGGAGCAGCAGGAGGGAGTTTTGGGGGTGCTAGAACTGTTCTGCATCTTAACTGTGGTGGTGGGTACGGTACATCTGTATGCTACGCATCTGTCAAAGCTCACCAAGAAGAATGATTTTGTCTGTATATAATTTTTAAAATAAATAAAGAAAATGTTTAAAAGTCCCTAAATCAACATAGCTTTTAGACTGTTTATTTCCAGTAAGGTTTTAAAGGACGACTGCCTTACTGTATAGTCAGTCACATGTGGCATTTCAGATGCTACAATGCCATTAGTAATTCAGTTACACACTAATTGTAAAAATGGACAAAACAGTGTAGCATCCGCTTCCCATCAGCATTCTTACCCTTCTTTATCCACTTAATTCTATTGATTGATTAATTCTATTGACTGACTTATATTTAGAACATGTACTGTTTTCTGATGACAAAGGTAATATATTTCACTACAGAAAATATAGAGAACAAACAAATCTGTCTTGGAAGAAGTACAGCCAGAATCCTCCTTCGAAGCAAGGATGGCAAGACTTCGTCTCACATACTTTGGACACGTTATCAGGAGGGAGCAGTCCCTGGAGAGAGACATCATGCTTGGTAAAGTAGTGGTCAGTGAAAAAGAGGAAGATCCTCAGTGAGATGGATTGACACAGTGGCTGCAACAATGGCTCAAGCGCAACAATGATCGTGAGGATGGCGCAGGACCGGGCGGTGTTTTGTTCTCTTGTACACATAGCTATGAGTTGGAACTGACTCAATCACCTAACAACTAACAACACAGAAAATACATAAAATAGGACAAGACGACCAGTGCCAAGGGTACCATTATAACCTAATAACTTCCTCCTTTAATACTCGTGTTCACTGAATAGCTATTACTACCAGTAATGAGGCACTAAGAATCACTTGACACAAATAAAAGGTTATCTGTAAACTGAACACAATGAAAATAAGTCAACTTAAATTTTAAGATTCAAGTTTGAAAATGAAATACAAGTATAGTTATGATATGTCTAGTTAATTTATCTCAAACACAGGCTTGAAGCTAAGCTCCTCAATAGAAAGAAGGAACCTCTTCATGATTAGTTGGCAACGAAGGGCCCACTCACCGTCCAGGTGCTGCCCTTGAAACAAACCTGCGGGTGCAGCAGTACCCTCTAGAGAGCTTGTTCCAACAGACGTGGACTCCACCCCCTTAGCCCACCAGTCTCTGATTCAGGAGGTGAGAATCAGGGTGATTCAGGGCCTTGAGAATCTGCATTTTTTCAGGTTCTCAGGTGTGACTGATACTGCTGCCCTGGGGCCCTCACTGGAGAAACACTGCTTTCAGATGAGTCTGTTATCTCGGTGATTCCCGATGTTTGTCTGGATATTAGTAAGTGCTGAGAAAATCACTTCACAGAAATATGTAACCGTCTCGCCTAGTAACGCTGGACTCTGAGAATTAATTCTTAACCAAAATGATAAACGTAACTTTGGTTTTGGAATACTGGGTGATATAAAGGTTAACACACTCGGCTGCTAACTGAAAGGTTGGTGGTTCCAGTCCACCCAGAGGTGCCTTGGAAGAAAGGCCTGGCGATCAACTTCCAAAAAATCAGCCATTGAAAACCCTACGGAGCACAGTTCTAGTCTGATACAAGCAGGGTCTCCATGAATCAGAGTCGACTTGTCAGCAACTGTTCTGCTGTTGTTGTTTTTAACTTTGGTTTTAAGAAGCAATCTCCAGAATCAGGTCTTCTGGATGAAGTGATTGGGTCAAGCCCACAGGTGCTGACAGTATGTTCCTTGCCCATTCACAGGGCTTCCAACCTGTTCTTTCCGAGTGTGACCCCCTGCTGAGAACCAGAATAAACCGGTTTGAAGTCCTGCCCACTCACTACTCCCACCTGGTGGGGGAAAACACTCATGAATACCTTTTATTGCATCTTTCAAGTGTTTATTCATAATGCTCAAGATATCTTCAGTGACTTTTCAGATTAGTTCATGGCCAGGTCTTCAAAACGAGGGAAAGACTCTCAGCTGAGGGAGGCCAGCCGTCGCCTGGAGCAGCCATCCTCACCTTGACTGGCCCCGCAAGTGGAATATTATGTCAGCTTTAGCTCGCCTCCTAGAGATCAATGTGGGTTGTTCAAAAGAGCTAATAGTCTGCAATATATACTAATCTGCAAAGCCAGCTGTAATCGTGCATACAATTTCACAGCTTGGAGATTCCATCCAGAAAGACCCAAAGCTCCTGAAACTCAAATCTAGTGAGGACTTTTTCAAGCAAACACCAAGAAGTATCAGTACTGACAGGTGTTTAGAGTCACTGCCTGTCTCGCTCGTCACACAGGGAGAATTTCCTGGCCTTCTTCGACCATGACTGTGGATTCCACAGCTGTATTATGTTATCCTCTCCAATCTCATCACTAATCGGGGGTTCCCTGTGCACCCACAGGCGGAGGGAACTTTCTTGTCCAGAGCCACCGCTCTGCATCTGTGCAGAGTAGAAAGTCTCAGACCTTCATGTGGTCAGTCGAAGGTGAACTTCCTACTTTAGCCTCACGCCAAGCAACAATCACCAGAAAGTCATGGGTTAGATATGCTGATTACACATTTTTTTCTAAACTTACTGCAGTAAATACGAGTATTAAAATTTGTCTTTAATCCTTCACATGCTAAAATCATTTTTGTACCATCAATGGCAAACATTAAGACCTTATCCTATTACATTAAAATACACATGCTTCCTAAATAAGTTCAAGAAAAATAGCTGGGAATGACCAAGGACACAGACGAATTAAAGATAAAGATGACCCCAAAAGAAGAAGACCTAATCAAGTCATTATAATCTTACGAAGAAGAATCCACTGGACCAAGATTCAATAAATATGTTCATTTCTACATTTAATTTCTTGCACCCTGCATTCCTTTGCACCACCTGAGTGATAAATATGGATGAATAGCAGATGGATGGATGGATGGATGGATGGCAGATGGATGGATGGATGGCGGATGGATGGCAGATGGATGGCGGATGGATGGATGGGTGGATGGATGGATGTGAGGGTGGATGGATGGAAGGGTGGCTGGATGGTTGGATGGATGGATGGATGGATGGACGGACGGATGGTGGATAATTAATCAGAATCATCCTGAGACAGAGAAGTAGATCTGCCCCTCCAGCTCAATAGTTGGGTGATCTTAATCAAGTCACTTTAGCTCTCTGAGCCTTGGTTTCCTCAGCTTTAACAAAAATATAACAATTAATGCCCAACTTCATAAGGTTATTGTGAGGATCATGTTAAGTTATAAGAAAGCAAGGGATTATTATGATGTACATGTCTCTACTGATTTTATTTCCTTTCTTATTTGGTTTTATTTGAAGCTTTGACTGATGTGAAGTAGGTTTTTTCCAACTTTCACAACTAGTTCATTAGCACCTTGAACCCAAGTCACTGGATGATATGACAATTTTTAGAGAAAAAGTCAGCCCTAAGTTAATGACAGCTAACGTTTTGTGAAGGGGTACTAGGTGCCAGGCATTGTTCCAAGTGCTTTACTTGTATTGACCCATTTCATCTACAAACAACCGTCAGAGGTAGGCGCTATTACTGCAGGCAATCACCGCAGGATACGAGGATACAGCAACGTTGAGCACTTGTCCGAGGCCATGCACTTAGGAAGCACAGAGCCTGGGTGTGAACCCAGGTTATCTGGCTCCTATGAGCTCTCACTACGATGCGTTCATATTTGGAGTCACACAGATCAGGGTGGAATACCAGATATGTGGTATACCAGCTGCCTAACCTTACATAGGCTCTCAGTGATTTTCTTCTCTGCAAGTGGGCATAGTAATATTACCTATTTCATAGTTTTAAGGGTTAAATTAGATCACATATGTAACTTGAGTTACACTTCACTTGGCACACAGTAAAAATTCAAAAATTTTGATTTATTTTGGCAATAATTTCAACAGCAGGCCATTCTGAATCAACTACATTGCAGAGCACAAGCAAACCTCCATGTGTGAACACCCACCCAGTCCATCAGCGAGTGAACAGAACCCTGGGAAGCTGCTGGAACTCCACGTGTATGCACGTGTGTGTGTGGATGTGTTCACATATGTGTGTGCACACATGTATGAATGTGTGCACGTGTGTTCGTGTGCATGTGTGCGTGTCCACGTGTGCACATGTGACACGTGAGTGTGTGCGCATGTGTGCCGTTTGTGTGCACGTGTTTGTGCACACATGTATATGTGTTTATGCGCACGCGCGTGCTCATGCACTTTCCTTCAGCTGAGCTGTGTCATTATTAGGTGGTCAAGAACACACCCTGAAACCAAAGCTAAATATGCTAACAGACTTTCTGCAGTCATGTCAGGAATTTAAATAACACGTGTTCCGCGTTCAGAGAACACTTTAAAACGCCTGTAGAATCTCAAATGAAGGATCCAAGGAGTCATTTTCTGAATCCTCATCAAGGTGATGCTTTTTCAAATCCACCCAAACGGTTCTTTAGTGATTTTATTGGAGACTAAACAGTCACAGAATGAGCTCAGCTGTCTTCTGCCCCCGCCCCTTCTCAGTGAGGACTGTCAGCTCCCCTAACAAGGCTAAGCAATTGATGGTCTCTCCTCCTGGTCCCCTTTTCTCCCAACAGGTGGACTAACTAACGAGGTGAACTAAACAGTCTTTCTACACCCAGGTGAGAGCCCAGATAATTCAATCACAAATCAGGGCAACACAGGGAAAGTATCAACCAATCTTGTTCCAGCCGGTGGATGTGGGGGTGAGCCACTCAACTCCAATCCAGCCTTTTCAAACTTTGTGTTCATTTCTGTGCTGCTATAAAAATTATCACAAGTGCAATGTCTTAAAACATGTGTAATGTCTTAAAACAAACTATATATATATATTCTTTCATAGCTCCCTATGTCGAAAGTTGGACACGGGTGTCACTGGGCTAAAACCAAGGTGCTGGCAGGGCTACCTTCTCTCCCAGGGGGCCTTTTCCAGCTCTGGACGCTGCCTGCATTCCTTGGCTCTTGGCCCCTTCCTCCATCCTCAAAGTCAGCAAGGGTGGTTGAGTTCTTCTCACATCGTATCACTCTGACCTACTCTTTCACTTTCAAGGACCCTGACGTTACATTGGGTCCACTGGATAATCCAGGATAATCTCCTTATTTAAGGTCAGCTGATTGTCAGCCTTAATTCCACCTGCAACCTCAATTCCCCTCTGTCATGTAAGGCAACATATTCACAGGTTCTGAGGATTAGGACTAGGACATTTTGGGGTACCGTTATTCTACAATTTATCCCACCTCCTCCTGCTCCTCCTCCCATACTCTTCCTTAAGGAAAAGCTTCTCTCAGGGGGAAAAAATCTGACACAAAAGAAACAAATAACAAAGCAGATTTTAGTTGTTGCTGCTTTGCAGGGTATCTGCTCTTTAACACGCATGCAAAAGGAATGAATCTCTAACTGTGGAGCTGAGGTATAAGACAGCAGGTGAGTCTCCAAGAGTGTATGCTGTGAAGTCAGAGCCTCTTTTGACTTCATCTACCACTGATGCAGTGATTCGTTCAACCACATTTACTGAGTATCGAGAACGTGCAGTGCCCTTTCTGGACGCGCTGGTGGTTGTGGAGTCGAGGAAGAGGATAGCTGTTCCAAGGTCCCAAAGAATTAGCGACATAGCCTGTACGGAAGCAGCTTTAGCTGCTCTGTAACAGGCAGGTGAGGCCACACGACCTATTTTCAACTGAGATTTAATTCGTTCCATCCCACAGCTTTAACCCATATGTCAGGTCACTGGGTAACCTCTGTGATAAAACATTCCTGATGAGGAACACAATGGAAAACTGTTCATTCACTGAGGCCCCAGTAAGGCCAAATATTGCCTGGAAGGGCAAGAAATGGTTATGGCGACATTCCAGCACTGGGGACCTTGGGGGTCCAATGGGTCTACCACTTGCTTCTGAATGGAATTCCCACTCAGAACGCACCCCCCGGCAAGTTTCTGACACAGAGAATGGAGACAATAGCGCCCCCCCCCAGGCTCTCCGCGGGCTTGGTTTGGGTTTTAGTAGGGCGGTTCTGAAGACTGAACTGAAGGATAACAGATGTAAAGCAATCATCACCTCGCTGGTATTCATTGTATGTTAGTCTTCTCTGCCTCCAGCCATTACTCACAAATTATCAACATTTGCTGAATCCTGAAATACCCGCGAGTTTCTCAAAACAAAACATTACAAACACTCTGCTCACGCTGGCTGTAATTTCTTTCCAATTTTTGCAAAATTATATACAAACCACTCAGGGACATATGGATCTAAGAGAGGTAACTTTCAACTGGGCATTGCTCCATCATTGGGCACCCTCCACCCCCCAATCACACCCCACTGGATTCTCTCCACTTAGTCTGAAGTTACCCGCAGGAGAATCAAGGCCTCCTTGTGTGAAACCCGGGCAGAAAAGTCAAAAGAATGGAAAATCAACTCCTCTTCAATGAAGGTAGGAAATGATGACAACCTCAAACAGCAGACTGGGTGTAACAGAGACAGGCAACCACATCCACTATGGACGCCTAGGGCCAAGGCATCTCTCTGCAGAGGCGGGGCCGGGTACACAAGTCACAGAGAATGAGATGCTTTGGAGAAACCTGGGAAGAAGCACAGAACACAGACCAGGAAGGAGGAGCTGGGGATGGGTCCTCTGGGAAAACTTCTCAACACCGACCTGGACAGAGAGCCAGGAACTGAGGCAGAATAAAGGAAAGAAGGAAAAACGACAACCAGTTTGCAACTCCTCACCAGACATGAAGCGACACTAACCAAACCAGGGAAATGCAGTGCGCTTCCGCGTGAGCCATTCAAGGTCACTCACCGGTGAGGAGCCAGAGAGGTGAGGAGACACCTGCCCCAGCACACAGGCGGAGCCGAGTGGGTGAGACGCTGAATGCCAAGCTCCTCCAGAGCGCTCCGGTGGGTCTGTGTCGTGCGATTCTTGAGTGCCTAGAGGGCCTGATAAAAGTGTTCCCACTGGAGAACAACAAAGGACCAGCAAAGTGAAGAATGCCACATGCCAAGGAAAAGGCCGGCAAAGGACATACATGGGATGAACTGCTCCAGAAAGGAGGAAAATCAGCCAGGCAAATGCTTCTTTATATTCTCACGTAAGTTTAAGAGAAAATGGAATATGAAAGAAATACCTTAAAGAAGAACTATAAGACATACAGAGAGAACACTACAAAGATGATAAAGAACAACAGAAGGGGATCAAACTTAAGAGAGGAACAAGGATGTTACAGTCGTAAAAGGCACAATTAAAGCAACAAGAAGTTGAGTAGCAAGAGCAGTGAACGTGGAGGAAAATCCTGTGGAAAAGTCCACAAAAACAAGTGGGAAAATACAGAGACACAAGGAGAAGGTGAGAAGAGATAAAAAAAGATACGCGATTTCAACTGAAAATCAGTTGGTCTCAACATACATGTGGCTACTTCATTCATTCATTCTCTTAGTCATTCCTTTGTCCATTCTAACATTCTTTGGATAACTGACTTCTGACCAAAGGCAGACACTGTTCCAGGACCCTGGGACATTAGCAGTGAAGAAAGCACCCAGCAAGAAAACGCACAATTCCCCAATGCTGTTCACCACCATGATGAAAACAAGCCAGAGCCGGGAGAAAGAAAGAAAGCGGCTAGAGAGAATGAGTCACCTGAGGGGGAGAAGAACATGGAGCTAACTATGAAATCATTCAAAGCTCTACTGAAAGGAGCACTTCCTAAACTAAACAAAGACTTGATCCTCAAATCCAAGAAAAGAAAAAAAAAAAAAAAAGACACAAGACTTTTAACACCAAAATACATCCAGAGGAAATGACAGAATTTCGGGAATAAAGAAAAATCTGAAGGATGGCGAACCAGAAAAAGGAAAGATGAACAGAGGTGAAATTTCAGCTGGCCGGAGATTGCTCCAGCGCCCATTCGGAGCCGAGAGCCCACAGAGCAGCCCGAGCAGCCCGAGCAGCTGGGCTCTTGGACTTAAGCTGCAAAGGAGTTGCCCGGGAAGGGTCTTTGAAAGGGCAGAGTTCCCAAGCCCACGATTAGAACTTCTGAGTCACCAGGATCTATTGCTGGCCAGGAATCTGCACGTTAAACAAATCTCTGTGATGCTTCTGAGGCAGAGTGTCCAAAAAATCACATTTTAAACAACTTTGTTCCCTTAAATTTGCAAGAGAAAGTACGACTCAAGGATTTCAGGCCCAGCCAGTTTGTTCTTTATGTGAACAGTGAACAGAAAGCACATCCTCCACTATAGCATACGTGAGCCCTTTATGAAAAAACAAAGATCTGATGATGCAATGTAGGAAAACAAGGAATGAGTCCAACTAAAGAAATCTAACAGGGAAAAACAAACTGGTGGGGAGCACGGAATACACTGAAATGCAGAATTAAGATCGAGCAGCTGTAAACATTATAGGATAAAGCAGAAAGTAAATATTTTTTAAATATCAGCAATGTTAAAATTATAAAATAACAAAAATCCAGAGACAGGGAAGGGAGAGGAAGTATAAGGCCACGTATTTCCCCATTTTTCACAGGTTGGGGTCAATCAGTAAATCAAATACTATTTAACACTGATCAATCAAAAAATAGAAATTTAAGTAATTTCTTTAAAGGTATAGAAATGACCACTAGAAGAACTGAAAATGGAATATAACCCTTCCCAATGCCAGACGGGCTCTGTCTCCTTCCTGGTTCTCTCTCCCCCTCACACACACACACACAGACAGATTATACAGTAAAAAGAGAGAAAACAAAGGGAACATCAAAAATGGCAACAATAACACAAAATCATAGGTAACACTTTCTAAAAATACATCTGTCATCATAGATGAAAACTGGACGAATCCACCTACTAAAAGAAAAGTATTTCCTAGTACATGGTCATTCAACTACTTGCTATATGCAGGAATCATCTTTAAAAAGTTACCCAGAAAGGTTGAAAGTAAGTATGCCAACAAAAAAGAACATTAATAATGAGGCAGATTTCAAACCAAAAGTCTAAAAGCATTTTAAAAAAAAGTTGCCATCGAGTCGACTCCGACTCATGATGATCCCACGTGTGTTAGAGTAGAACTGTGCTCCATGGGGTTTTCATGGCTGAGACTTTTTGGAAGCAGATCACCAGGCCTTTCTTCCGAGGCACCTCTGAGTGGACTTGAACCTCTAGCTTTTCAGTTAGAAGCCAAGCAAGCTAACCATTTGCACTACCCAGGGACCCCAAAAGCATTAAGCTCTGTGCTGAGCACTCCCACACTGTCCCAGAACGCTCCCCGCGACTCCATGAGGTCTCCATCACCTTCTCCTTGTTATTTCTTTGTTTATTCATGGTTTACTGTCTGACACTCCCACACTAAGAACATAAGCTCAGCAAGGGCAGGCCTTGCTCCTTCACTCATCCCCGTTGCCTAGAACAGTGCCTGGCCTGTGGCATTTGCTCACAAAGTATTTGTTGCATGAATAAATAAAGAACACATACTATTTCAGTCCCCATTTTACACAATGATTCAACACAAAGAATCTATCTACGTAACTCATCATACCCATCGATCAAAGGGAAAACTATGATCAACAGATGTCAAAAAGAAAGCTCACAAAATTCAAAGTTCTTTTCTGATAAAAATATAAAAAAATCTTAAGAAATGGACTAGAATCGCACACACACCAAGCCACCCTAAGGCTTGGTGGAGTCATTCTGGAAGCCTGAGCTGTAACACAGAACAAGCCTTCCTGCTGCCACTCATCTGTTCTACGAGAACTCACCAAGGCCATTATTCAGCCTAACAACCAACGAAAGCATCCTTAAGTCCTTGTGTTTTTCTAGAGGAGGGTAGAGATGTATGTTAAAAATGTTAAAGTAATTATTAAAATAACAGACGCGGAGTGTTTATTTATAAACCTACAGAGCAGGAAAAAACGCAAACTTGAGCAATCAAACAGAAGGTAAGAAATGAGAAATGAGAAAGCAAAGGAAACAGTAACTATAAATTACTATTATTTACTTACTTATTATTACTTCCTATTACTGTTTTTACAAAAACTTATGGGATGCAGCTAAAGCAATACCTGGAGGGGGAAAAAACAACAACAAACAAACCCCCCCACCAAAAGAAAAAAACCCAGAGATTTGAGTGCCTATAGAAGAACAATTGAAGAATAATCTCCAGCAGGAGACGCTGGATAAAGAACAACAGGAAAACTAAAGATGGGTAGAGGGAAGGAGACAGTAAGGACGACAACACAGACGAGTAACGCCGAAGAACAGGGTGCATCCCTGACAAAAACCGAGGGACCAAAACACCGCTTGAAATAAGAAAAATATTCAGTAAGTTTGTTGGTTATGAAATTAATACCAAAAATCAGGAATGTCCCTCAATACAAATAAATAAATCAAATATTACTGGAAAGGATTTCTCATTCACAATAACAAGATCCAGATGAGATTCTCAGATAGAAAGTTAAGAAAAGCACAGAACTACAATGGAAAAGCATTTATCTCAATGAAGGGACATAAAAGAAGACATGAATAAATAGAATAACACAACCTCATAGTGAAAAGACATCAATTCTCCCAAAATTAATGGATAAAAAAGTAACACTGGGAATTCCTTTTTTGGGAATTTGACAAAGTTATTCTAAAATGGTCCTATAGAAAGATAGCTAAAGAATATTTTTAAAAGAAGAGTAATCTCTACTAACTAGAACAAAGTATTTAAAGCAGTTTGATACATATGCAAATTTATACATGTATTAAAATTCATAGAATTGTACAGCAAAAGAAAAAACAGGCAAATTTCCTACACGGTAATTTATAAATTAATTTTAAAAATAAGTATGATACAGACATAGGAATGGTTAGGTAAATAAATGCAACAGAATCAAGTCTTCAGAAATTAATAAAATACATATAGGAATTTACGTATCATAAGGCTGCCAGGCAAGCAGTCGAGAGGAAGAGGAATGTTTATATAAACTGTATTAGGACAAGTGACCAGCAATTTGAGGGAGGGAGAATGAATCGCTATTTTGAGGGTTTACACCAAAACAAAAGTCACTTAGACCAGATACTCAACTGTTTAAAATAAAAGCACGATAGTTCTAAAAGAAACATGGATTTCCTAATCAACTGGAAATGGTTAAAATGGTTATATTGTGACACAGAAGCCAGATAAAATAAAGACCAGTAACTGACCACATAAAATGTGTAAGATTTTGTAGTGCAAAAGGTCCGTCTACTGAATCAGTAAAAAAAAAAATCATCTGGAGAAATGCTTACAACATCTGCGACAGATAAAGATGGGCTTCCTGAATGTGAAAAGAACTCTTCTGAATACTGTTTAAATTCGATCAATCCGAAAGGAAAACGGCCAAGGGCAAGAACAGCCTACTGAGAGAAGAAATACAAATGGACAGTAAAGGTTAAGCAATATTCAACAAATAAACGCAAACCAAAACCAAAAGTACCATTTTCACCGACAGGTTTGCAAAGGTTTCCCAGCCTATGAATACCCAGCTCTGACAACAGTATGCAGAGAGGGGCATCCGCCTTCTCAGTGATGTGTGACTTGACACACCTTTGGGCAGGGTCATTTGGCAATATTTTAAAGTGTACATATGCTTCGATCCAGCAATTCTACATGTGAGACTTAATCTTACAAATGAACTCACGTAAGTCTACAAAAGATTCTCCCTTTTTCTTCATAACACACACACACACACGTGCAAACACACACACACACGCGCGCACACGAGTGTTTATTCCAGATAATATACAGAGAAAGCTTTCTGTACACAAAGTCTTAGCCTTAGCTCCTTCACGCATCTGTGTGCGCGTGTATTATTTTAATTCTCTCCCGCACTCTATGACATAGGTTTCTTTTCTTGCAGTTTTACAGATGGGGAAAACATTTCAGAGACTACAGGGCTTGCCCAGGCGCAGCTGGTGAGAAGGAACGTGAGGATTTGAACAGAGGCCCTTTATGGCAGAGTGTACGCCTGATAAAAATATTGTCCTTTTTCTTGCCTTCGTCTTGTTTGTAACAGTGGGAACCTGGAGAGAGATGAAACGTCTGTCAGTGAAGGACAAGTTAAAACAATCAGCTTCTGGAATACTAAGCAGCATTAACTCTCATCAGGTCAGACCTACGTACGGAAATTAAAAAATGTCTAAGATACAGTAGGTAGAAAAAGGCAGGCTACCGGGCAGTATGTGAGTGGTCTTCCCCCAGCGTAGGACGTGGCAGCGAATGCCTGCAAAAAGACAAGAGAAAGTGCTGGTCGAGCCCACCGCAGGGAGAGAAACTGTGGCAGCGGGTTAATTTCTCATTCAACATATTTTGTACTCTTTGCTCTCCTTAATAGTAAGTATGCCTTTCTTTTCTAATTTAAAAAAAGCTAATTTTGAAATAAAGAATAAACATTTCCTGGACACTTCCCCAGGATATGAGTCTGCTCCAAGAGACCCACGCCCAATTCAGGAGGGCTGGCGACACTCTAACAATGTGATTTCTAGAAAGAGAGGAAAAAATGACTTCAAGATGGGATGTTTCCTCACAAACAAGGGCCAGTCGGAGCTGAACCCTGGCTTGGTATCTGAACATCTCCAGGCATTTTCTTCTGGCTATTCTACAGAGAGGGTCCTTAGGAAATCCTGCCTGCGAGGCTGCAGCTGTGAGCGCGGGCCCTGTTTTTACAGGGTGCCTTGATGGAGTTCTTCCCTACCACTCATCTGTAAAGGGCACATGCCCCCACAGTTCAAGGAACAGGAGGGAAGGTCACTTTTCTATACATGGTACAAGTATCTCATGTTTTCCTGCTGGGGACATTCTCCATGACCCGGGAGAAATTCCACAGCTTAAGAGAGGTCTTTCTATTCCCTTTAAGTGATGGGAGGTTAGCTAGGCGGCTAACCGAAAGGTTGGAGGTTTGAGTCCACCCAGAGGTGCCTTGGAAGAAAGGCCTGGTGAACTACTTCCAAAAAATTAGCTGCCGAAAGCCCTATGAAGCACATTTCTACTCTGATACTCAAGGGGTTGCCACGAGTCGGAGTTGGCGGAAAGTGCTAACAGTCATGGTAAGTGACGGAAGCTCGGTAGGGCTGAAAGCAGAAAAGTGCAAAGGGACAAAGGATGGCTGCGCGTGCTTAGCCACCCTTCCTGGGAAGACTTTCAAAAGAATTTCACCAGTGAAAGGGCAGTGCTCCGGGTAACCACCCAACCCAACTGACTGTGGCTTTTTGACAAATGTAATCAGAATTTCATCACACCGGGCTTGAGAGAATATCAGCTACATTTCAACACTCTACTCCTTACATAAACATCAACGCCGGTCATTTGCCTGTTTGTCAATTTCCATTTCAGATAATTAAAGAACAAAACCCACTTCAGTTACAAAAGATATACAACTCCTTATCAGAGGCCGGTAGATGGTCTTCTCAGCAGTGTTCAGACACGGAGATGAAATTTCAGAGAGAGATTTATTTTGTGCTATTGTCCCGTTATTCACCAGAGAATTGGGCAATGCAAGTAAACTGATCAGAATAATGCATAGGGACATATTTCAGAAAACCAATAATTGTGGTAACACTGAGCTCTGCGAGGTGCCAGAACAGTCCAGAATCACTCTCTCCCTTTCCCCAACCTTTAATCATGGCTTCATAATATGCTGCAATGCTGTCCATTACGGCCACGAGCTGGAAGCAATCACTATTGGACTTTCAGAGATTTATTGTAATTTTAAATCTATAGCACTTCTCTAGACCCAAAATCAAAATGATATTTTATAGACGTGCCCTAGCAAGATTTTACAGCTTTTATATCTCAAAGATTCTTTATCCTTGACTAGGTCCTGCAGGTTTTTTTGGTTTTTTTTTTTTTTTTATTATGTTAGAAAGCAGTTAAGTCAAACAATAGAAAAATTACTAAAACTGGCTGCATTTAAATTGTTTACTTCTTTAAGCTTTGACTTACCTACATAAAAGGTAATCTTTCAAAAACAAGTCCCTAACAGAATCATTACCTATTTGCTTTCCTCAAATCCTTATGGAACAAACGGAATCTGTAACAAGATCCTTTTAACCATTTTTTATTCTGCTCCTATTTGCAATGATTTTATAACGGACGGGCGGTTTGCCTCTCTGGCGTTATCACAATGAGTGCATCCTGGGATTAAAAACCATTTAGGGGCCAACTCTTAAACAAACTCCCCACACAGCAGTATAATGAACATTATGCATTGTTTCTTTTTATTGCTGCTAGCTTTATTGGTTCGGCCAAGAAGCTGGGCCGCTCGGTCCTCATTTCTAAGCCGAGGAGCACCGCTCACCGACATGGAAAGTGGCATCAAATGGGATTGCGAAGGAGGCAGGGAAGGAAATGCATGAGACCTTGATGGCCACCATCCCCGTTTTATCATGAAACGGTCACGCGCTAGATACCTCTCCAGAGACTCTTCCTGGAAGCATTTTCTTCACAAACATGGACTGGTGTCTAAATTGCTCAAGAACAAATATGTTGAGGTGCTGAAAAACTGCATTAAGAAGAGCAAGGCAATCTAACAAGCGTCTTCGATGCCTAATCATAGGAGGAAGTTGCAGACAATTCTGGGGGGTCCGCTCAGCTGCCTGTGGATGGAGTCCAGGCATCAGGGGTCCCAGGAGGAAGGGATGCCCTGGCCACACCTCCCATGCCTGGGCTGAGCTGGCCCGAGGCTGTGCCCCCGCCTTGCCAAGGATGGTGCCGCCATTACAGAAATTAATCGGGGAAGGTCAACTGCATCCACACAAGCTCTCCTTCCAGGACCCCACGGCACGAGTCACACGGAGGCAGTGGTTCAGCCTGCTCAACCACGATTCCCCAGGTACCAGGTAGGCATTAGAATCCTCACTGTGAGATGATAAAGCTGAAGCTATGTAAAATGATTGTTTGTTGCTACAGAAATTAGGAACAAGGCAAAGATGGCTATCGTCACCATGACTGTTTAACACTACGCTGATTTTCCCAATGCAGTGACATGTAAAACATGACAAAACTGAACTCTCATACAGGAGACAAACAAAATCATTATTCGCAAGTAATATGACTATGTACATAGACACCCTGAGAAATAATCTGAGTATTACGTAGCCACAAATAAGATTAATTCCTAAACAAAAATTAATTTCTGACTTCTGAGAGGGCATAAGGGGGGAAGACTACTTTCCTCACAGCAAACAGGAGCACAAAACACAAAGATTAACCTGAACAAGAAGTACACAGAATTCACAACAGGAAAATCACAACATTCTTTATGGAAATATATCATGATCATTGATGGGAAGACTGAACACAGTAACAATGAATTTTTTTCCCAATTAATTTAAACAATTCATGAGGGGCAGTCACGATACCAGGGGGTATTGTCATGGCATCTGTCAGATCATTCTAAGATTTACATCAAGCATAAGCAGCAAAGCACATCAAAGTCCATCACAGCTCCATTCAGTTGCCAAAAGGTGAAAACAACCCAGTGTCCATCGACAGATAATGGATAAACATGTGAGGGAGATGTGTACAATGGAATACTATTCAGCCATAAAGAGAAACCAAGTTGTGATACATGCTAGAACATGGATGAACCCCGAAAACATTATGCTGAGTGAAACAAGTCAGACGCAAAAGGACAAACATCATCTGCCGCCATCTATATGAAATATCTAGAAGAGGTAAATGCACAGAGACCAAAGTTTGTTAGTGGTCCCCAGGGGCTGGAGGAGGAAGGAGGGGGAATCAGTGCTTAAGGGGTGCCAGGTCTCTGTTTGGGGCGATGAAAAGCTTGTGGAAATGGCCATTGGTGGCAGTGGTGCTGGTGGCATGACACGGTGAATATAATAAAGGCCACTGAACTGTACACTTACAATGGTTCAGACAGCAAGATTTTTATTGTATATGTATGTATTACACAATAAAACGTTAGAAATAAAATAAACAGCAAAGAACAGATAAGAAATCATTGGGGGAAAAAAGAGTAATGAAGGGAAACTTTCCCTGTCAAAAAGTCTCATTTGACTAATGACTTTTTCATGTAAAAGGAAAAATTACAAGCCATGGGAAAGGGATGTATATATAAATAGCCATGTTTAACAAACAGTGTTAGGATAAATCTCCATCTATTTTTAAAAAACTGACATAAGTTATAGGCACACCTCACATGATACAACAAAATACATTTCCGATGGACAAAAAAAATCGAACAAGTAAATTAAAAATAAATAACTATGCAAAAACTTTTTCAATAAGATTTTATTTTGTATATTTGAGGCTGTAAGTTTTATGAGGGAAAAATCATGTCCGTCTTTTGCAGCCCCAGAGAGTCTGTGGAATGAATGAATGAATGTGAAAACACTGAAATAATGTAAGAATCACAAAGACAATATTGATTAATTTGAAGATTTTAAATATTTTTTTAAAATAAGAGGCACATAAAGCTGGAGAAAGACTGCAAATCATATGATCAAGGATCAGTATTCTTAATATGTAGGCCTTTAATTAATCCATAAATGAAGACAATGTAAGAAAAGTGGAGAACATTTCAACTGTGGTCTGGGAGAATGAGCCAGCTTGCTGACAACAGAGACACACTCTACAACAGCCAGCAGTTTGGAGCAAGCCAGCCCTGAGGCTGGTGACATGAATTTACACCAGCCTTCATCTGCAGGCCGTGGACTTCCCTCCAGCAGCCCAGACACACAGCATCGATCTAAACATGCTTCCAGCTCTGCATCTTCGTCTAGAGACAACTCTGCCTGATCAAGACACCTTGATAAAGATAGACTTCCAGTCACTTCTTGCTCAGCTGAGTTGGGTAAAAATCGTTTTTGTTTTGTTTTTTCAAAAAAAAAAAAGACAGTATTTCCCACTGACTTGGCTCACAAAATAAAAACACAATTGTTTTGTTTTTCATGAAAATTAATCCATTTATCGTAAACGTAAGTTAAAATTATTATGCAAGAATGATAAAATCCATTCTATTCTCAATTTTGTGGTTTAGGCGCAGAGAAGAATTATTCTACCTAAAAACATTTAAACACACACACACTATGAAGGAGGACAAGCGCCGAGTCTAACTTTCCCAGACCTTAATATCCAGTTCACAGGTGTCCATCCCCTTTCTCAGTGAGCAAACGGGGCGGGGGGCGGGGGGTGAGATGAAACCACATAAGAGTTAGTGGGAAATTGAAAATGGGAGGGGCGCACAAAACAATAAAAATCTAAATTGTCTGGTTTAAAGACAGAATTCAGGAAAAACATAAAAACACACAAGGAAAGGATGAGAATACCAAAACTCAATTGTGTTCCTTTAAACAGAGAAAACAATGCAATGACACAAAATATGTGGACAATCCCGTCTTAAAATTTTGCTTTATATATCTGATTTACAGACAACAGATGCTCTTTATTAAAAAAAAAATTAGAAAACAGGATCTTGGTTACTATGGCTGACTGAATAACAAAAACAAAATTGTTCTTGGGAAAGGCCAGTAAAACAGCCACATCTTGCTAATCTGGTCAAGTAAAAAGCAAGGAGAAAAAGAACTTTCAAGTCATAAAACTACACAACCGCACTCACAGAGCCAGTTCTCTAAGTAATACGACCGATCAATCTGGACCAAGAAATTTTAAATGTTGGTACACTGGACAGTCTTTTAATGAAATTCTGAATGTTCCACAATTGAAGAGAGAAATGTAAAAAACCTAAAAACACCAATAACTCTGAAGGAAATGGACCAAGCAACCAAGTGTATGCATACCACCTCCCATTAGTTCTACCAAATCTTAAACGCACAGATACTTGTGGCGTTATTTAAAGTGAATTCAGGGATGGGAAGCCATGTGTCACTTTCTGTCTCATCTATAGGACAGCATGAATCTTTATTAATTCTTCTCAGTTTTGTCTTTCCTAGCTTCTTGAGCTGTATGTTTAACCCATTTGTTTCCATTGCTGCTGATACAGATACGTAATGGTATTACTTTATCTGTGGGCATAAGTTTAGCTGCACCTCATGCATTCTGCTATGCTGTTTTCCTTCTTACAATTCTAGAATTTCTTCAATTGTTTTCAACGTCCCTTTGACTCAGGAATTGTTCAGTAGAGTTTTTTCCCCCCAGATGGAAGGGCCTTATTTTTTATTGTTAATTTCTAGTTTTGTGGCATTTAGTCAGAAGAAGTGTTGAGCATTATTTACATTTTCGGAATTTATGGAGGTTTTCTTTACAGCCTAATATCTGGCCATGTTTTTGTGAATGTGCACTTGAAAAGAAGTGCCCTCAGGGACACGAAATTTAAAATGTATCTACAAAGTCTGCCTTATTCACGACACGGTTTAGGTCTCCTACATAATGAATCAGGTAGACTCGCGTTCCCTGTACTGATTTATCTCCTTCATGATCTGCCTCGGATTGGGAGGGTAAATGATCCTGTCGTGTGTGCTGGACCACTTCTTCTGTTCTAGGGCGTCTCTGATGATTTCTTCTTCCCTCTCCTATGGTTTCTGTTATATATATGAGGGTTGCTTCCGTGTAATCTAATGATAGATATTAAATATTTTTGTATCTTCAATGTGAATGTGGCCTTTAGCATTATAAACTATCCTTTTTTTTTTTTTTTTTTTTTTTTTTGCTCATTTCAAGCTGATTGGTCTGAATTCCATCTTGCCTGGTATCAGAAGTGTGACACCTGTGTCCTATCAGTATCTGCGTCTGCGCCGACCCTTTATTTATCTGTCTCAATCACTTGCATTTGGCCTGTCTTTTCAATACAGCGTAGACCTCTATTTTGCTTTGTTAGCCAATCAGAACATCTTTTCTTTTTAAACTGTGAGCTGAACACTTTTACATTTATTGGTATGACAGTATGTTGTCTGGGTTCTTCAGCACTGTTTCATGTAATATTATACCCACACATAAGCGTGTGCATAAATCACATGCATGCGCTAGGTCTTTCACTTTTTTTTTTTTCGCTTTGCTTTTCTAAATTTTTATATTTCAGAAGGCTCATATTCTTCTTCTAGTGTTTCCCTTCCCGCTAACATCTTTGTAGAACAGCCTTCGTCTCCTCTGTTTTAATCAGTCTGTCTGCAAGAGCATCAGGCCCTGACGCCCTAGAGCATCTATTCTATATAACAACAGGACTTCTCTCATATGCCACTAGTATGGCACGTAACTCGTGCCAGCCTTGGGAGAAGGCAGGAAATCCAATCATCTTATGTGGGGCTAGATTCCTCCCCGAACCCTGGGAGAGGAAGGCTCTCTGTTATGAAAATGGACACTAATGATTAATGTTGTCCCTTTCCTGCCCCTCTTCCCCACCATCTAATTATCTGACATTAGTACTAGTGCTAGTTTTAAGATGGCACAGAACCAGGCAATGTTTCAATCTGTTTCCATAAGGTCACCGTGAGTCAGAGCCAACTAGACAGCAGCTAACAACAAAACTAATCCGCACTGATCTTGGCACTTCTAATAGACAGACGATTCTACTACCTCATTCATGAGCTGCAGGTGGTATCCTTTTACTTGCAGGTAATGTCTGTGGGGCCGTTAGGGGGTTTCTCCTACGTTTCGTTTACTCTTCTCCTTCTCCCAGTTTTTGTTGCAGTTTATTTAACCAACACTTGTCATTCAAGGGAGCCCTGGTGGCACAATGGTTAAGAGCTTGGCTGCTAACCAAAAGGTTGGCAGTTTGAATCCACCAGCCGCACCTGGAAACTCTGCGGGGCAGTTCTACTCTGTCCTATGGGGCTGCTATGAGTCAGAACTGACTCGACGGCAGTGGGTTTGGTTTTTGGTTTTATCATTCAGGAAGCTTACAAATTTTTACTGTATAAACAATGTTTCTGTAAGTATCCTCACAGATTTATCTCTGTCACATAAATTATTTCTTTACCATAATTTCCTAGAAGTAGAATTACTGAATCAAAATATATACATGTGGCAAAATTAGTAAAAAAGCAAAGAGGCTATGAGCTTTCCTGTTCCCCTATATGCAACTTGGGGATAATGCATTAAATCTGCAGATTAATTTGACTAGAGTTGGTATATTTTTTACTTTGAGTCTATTCAGAACATAGAATGTCTCTTCATTTGTTGAAACCTTAGTTTTAATCTTCCTCAGCAAAATTTGGTCGTTTCTTCCTTTGGCCCTACATCATTCCTCCTAAAATTTTTCCTGTGTAGTTCACATTCGCTACTGCTCCTGTAAGTAGAACTTCTCTTCCATTGACCATGCTCATCATGGCTGATGTGTGAGATTACTATGGCTTTTAATTTTTTTTTTTTTTTTAGGATCAATACACTTTTATTTTATATTTCCTTGGCTGGACAAGATAAAAGCTAAAACATTTAGCACAAAGAAAAAGAAAACATGTTTTTCTGTTGAAATATTAATGGTGAGTTTAGAGAATATGAACGATTTTAATGATAAATGTTTAAATCAAAAATCTTTTATTTTATAGTTTATATTCATAATCTGCAGATAAACACAACTGATTTAATCCGGAGAGTTATGTGAGGATCTGACCCACTGGGCTGAAATATCTTTTAAAAGGACAGGAGTCTTTGTAATACCACATTCCTCTCTGAGTCAGATCTTGTAAATGGCCCCATTGGAGATGTTCTGACAGATTGTATCTGTTCATAACCTGGTATTGGAATATGAACAAAAGTTTGCATATTCAAAAAGGAAATGCTTTGTAATATTCACTCTGTGTGGTTTTGAACATAAAACTTCTGCGAATCAAATAACGAAAACCTACTTTGGACCCTATGAGCCACCATCACCTGCACCATCTGTTTCAATGGAAGAGACTCAAAGGTGACGTAGGTAGGTACCTCGGTCCTATCTGGCACAAACAGCTGCCTGTCCTGAGCACTCTCCAGGGGGCACGGAAGTCATCTACCCTCCAGCTTGTCACCTTGAAGTGTGGTGGCCTGAGAAGAGCTGGTCCCCACGCAACAAGGGTGAGAGGAAACCAAGGTAGGGAAGTGCCAAGAGCAAGAGCAGAGGACGCGAGGAGACAGCAGGGCGCCCACACACCCGCCATTGTGCCTAAAGCCAGCGCGGGCACGAAGTCGGCCAGGAATACTCAGTTCTGCCTCTGGCTTTGAACCCCATGGACAACACCTAAGATAACAGTTGTCCACAAGTCACCTTTCCAGGGTTTGGCTTTCAGGGTTCATGTTCAATCCCAAAGCACCTCAAAATAGCTCTGTTGGATCCTGCGCCTCTTTTTCGGTTCAGAAACCACGGTCGCCAAAGCCAGAAATCCAGGCCCTCTCTAACTACATGGTGCATAACTAGTTTCCTCAACTACAAAATTAGAAGTTTAGAAGAGGTGAGTTCCCATCATTCCCTCCAGCTCTGACATTCCAGAAGCTTCTGAAATCCAAAATGGAAGTTCACATATTAAATTCAGTCATTTGACAACCACAGAGTGAGTGCGAACAACCACCAGGGCACCATGGGAGCCGGTGGACAGAAGAGTAAATAGTAATGGTGGGGGGTGCAAAAGGGCACAAAGCTTATTCTGGAGGTGACAGAAGTGTTCTAAAACCAGATGATTTATATTTTTGCTGTTTATCTTTGTTAATCAGTGAGTTAAACACTTCTACATTTACTGGGATGACAATATGTTGTCTCAGATCTTCCATATTGTTTCATGTGATATTATACTCGCTGATGGTTGCACAACTCTGTAAATATAAGAACAGATCACTGAATTGCACCCCTAAAAGGAGTGGATTTTTGTGATATATTAATTATACTTCAATAAAGCTGCTTTAAGGGAAAAAAAGCGAACAGACCAAGGCTAGGCCTCGTCCTACAAAAGCTCACAGACAGGCAAATGAGAAGGCACAACATGGGGTGTGCAGCGGCTGGTGAAGGACCTCCCCTTGGCGATGGTCACGACCCGCAGAGACCTCAGAGCACAAGAGGCGCCCTGATGTGGCAATGACTTGGCACATTTCTTTTTCTTAAGCCACACTCTTTTCCTCTAAGTCAAGGCCCGCATGGCCACTGGCTGGTCAAAAAGAAGCTAACTTCTGTCTCGGGTGGGCCTCTATCCCGCCTGGCAGGCATCCAAGAGCGTGGCCAAGCTGAGAGGCAATTGCTTTCCTCAGCTTCCCTTTCCCATCCCCTAGGAAAACTCCACCGGAAGGTAAGCCTCTGTGGGTAACAGCACATAAGAATCCTAAAATGGCTACTAATTACAACGTTCACAATTATTTCAGAGTTTGATTTTCATAATAACTCTTCATGGTTCTGTTGACCAGAGGGAAATTTTATTCCCAAATGTGTCCGTGTCAAATTTGCCATTATCTTCCAGGAAAAAAAAAAAAATTAAATGAAAAGGCTTTTAAAAAGCGATAAAGTTTACTCATTGGAAATTAGAAATGAATATTTATTGTCAGATCTCCGTCTAGATTAAAACCTTTTATTTAACACCAGTTGAAAGTGTAAATTATTCACATGTTTACATTTCAATGACTTCTGTTCTCTAATGATTCCACTTCCTGGAGCATATTAGTGGTAAGATAATGAAATGCCTCATCAGCTTAGGGTATTAAGCAAACAACTAACTTCAACTTTTTCAACAGTGAATAAAAAATAGAGAGGTCCCCCACAATTTACTCCATTGATTTAACGCAATACTCGGCTAACCTCCCAGATCACAGCCATGGAGAGAGGGCTGCCAGCAGACAATGGAAATCGCCCAGCCTCCCATCGGCCACAGCGGGTCGCGATGACAAATTAGAATTTTTGGCAAGACTCCTTTTTCCCAGAAGGGAGGAGAACTGGAAAACAGAGAGCACAGTATATTCTCCACTCCTCCGGCCAGCAAAGATGAGCTCTTGCTATCTGAATGACATTATATAATTATTTATTCTTCCCTGTAAGCTTATTGCTTACTGCTAGAACATTTTATTATTAATAATCATCTCATCTTTTACAGTGCTTTACGCTTAGGAAACACACGCACATATCCCATTCAAGTGATGTGCGCTTTCTAGGATACTGGGGGGAATGTCTATAGATAAATTAACTTGCATACTGAGATTCAAGACTTCTATAAAAACAAATCTGTTTTCCAAAGATTTCCATGAAAATGTTTTACAGCTCCTCCTACAGCACTGAGCCATGGGGTCCGTACATTTAAGGGTTAGAACCCTGTGACATCCTGCACATCCCTCTATTTAATCAATCTCTATTTCCAGGGAAATGACAATGAGACTTTTGTAAGTTACGCCTGGTTTAATTGCTGAACTTGATTAAGCCCAAAAATGCTGACGTTAGAATTATAATAGGTGTTGTGGTTAAAGAGTTAGAACATAAACTCTGTTTTCAAAGTACGTAAAATCTAAAAGGGGAAACAAAGTGTTCGTAAAATGAAAACTAATAAAGCACAGTAACAAGCAGGGATCGTAAGTGAGTGGACAGTAGAGAGGGAAGGCACACCCCTGAAGGCAGCAGGGATCTGCAAGAGCAAGCGTCTCTCTTCCCAGGTAGAGGAAGTGCCCGCATCTGCAGAGAACAGTGGGAGCCGCGCAAGGAGTGCCCAGTCCCACCATGGCCTTCAAGCCAATTCCGATTCATGACAATCCCACGTGTGTCAGAGTACAACTCTGCTCTAAAGGCTTTTCAGTGGCTGATTTTTTGGAAGTAGATCACCAGGCCTTTCTTCCGAGATGCCTATGGGTTGACTGAAGCCTCCAACCTTTTGGTTAGTAGCCAAGTGTGTTAACTGTCTGCACCACTCAGGGACTCTGAGCAAAAGGAGTGGTGAAGAATAAAGGCAGAGTGGAGATGGCGCCTCAGTGGTGCCAACGGGTCACTCGCTCAGCCACTAAACTGAAACGTTGGAGGTTAGAGTCCACCCAGAGCTGACATGAAAGAAAGGCTTGGCGACCTCCTTCCCAAAACTCAGCCACTGCAAACCCTATGGAGCACAGTTCTACTCCGACACGCGGGGGTCATCATGGGTTGGTGTTGATGTGACGGTTACTGGTTAACTGGTCAATTGGGCCAGATGGTGAAGAGCCATGAATTACAGGCTGGAGTCTTTGATCTGGTAGCTGGTCAGGAGTCAAAAAATAACCCTTTCAAGCAATATCTTAGCACTATTAGTCTGACAATTATGTGTGAGATGAATTAAATGGGAAAGAAACTGGGACAACCGTCTAATAATTTCTACGAGAGGTGACTGAGACCTGAGCCACAGAGACCACAGTAACGGCGAGGGAAGGGAGGAGACAGATGCAGCGTGTCTACAAGGGTCCAATGACAGGGCTGCACCTGACGGTGCCTCAGTGGCAGGAAGGGAAGGAGGTGAGACTGGTTGAAGACTCCGCCCTGAGTGACTGGGACCTGCTGGTGTCGCTGGCAGGAGAGGGAGGGTGGCTGAGTGGAGACGAGGAGCCCAGAGTGTGACCCGTCCAATCTGAAGTGACCGGCTGACACACGGGTGGACAAGTGCAGCAGTGCACACGATGCACGGAACGAAGCCCCAGAGAAGTGGGGACGGGAGGCAGCACGCTGAAGTCACCCACACAGACATGACACCTTCACTGGGGGCAGAGCAAGCTTCTGACAGGAGAGTGCCAGGATGCGTTCCAGTGAGAGCACCCGAGGCCCCGAAGAAGGTGGGACGCGGCTGGAGAGGTGGGAAAGCCCTCAGGTAATGGAGCCAGTAGAGAAAATTCTTTCCGGAAGCCAGTAACACAGACAAATCACCCCTATGGTATTGCACTGATCTCGTTTGTTCCATATAGAGGTGAAGATGTTGATTTCCACTTTTTAGCCAAAACTTGGCATTGTGATCCTTTATCAAATAGGACAGAAGGTGCGGAGTAAAGTGAACCCGATTAAGACATTCTGCTGTGATTCCTGAGCTCCTTGGCAAGCACTTTATCATCTAACGGGATGTGCGAGCAGTTTCGCACCTTTCCTTTGACCTCCCATGAAATCATCTGGCCAAGCAAGCTCTACCCTAGAACATCCTTTTAATATGCAACAGAGCCTTCAACTTGAAAAGGAAAATCACTGTTTTACATAGAGACTTCTGTCAAAGGGGTGCTCCTGAGGCTGGTCCACAGAGGTTGGCAGGGTGGACCCCAAGGCTATGTTCTGAGGCTCCTGTGGCTGGGGCCCGCGGGGCTGGGGGCCCTGAGGCTGGGGCCCGCAGCGCTGGGACCGGGCTGCAGGCCCTCTGGGGTGCCCAGTGCCCAGCGCCAGCCCTCCCAGGGTCTGCATCTTAGGCCCCTTTCCTGAATCTGGGTTGCTCTGTTTCTTGTCCCGTCCCATCACATGAGCTTCCCCTGCCCATAAGCCCATTCTGCCCTATGGGGATTGACTGGCCACAGATCTGCTTCCTCCAGGAATGGCATGGCACGTCCCCACAGGAAAGCTCCGTCCACCCCACAGCCCCCACCCCCACCCCGTCATCACTGGAATCCTCTCTCACCAGGGAGACTAGGGCAGGTACCGAGTCCAGATTATTTATGACTTATCCATGTGAATTCCTTGAAGTTCTGCTCTGTCCCCCTCCTTGGGGCTCTCTGCAGACCCCATGCTTCCCCAGGCCCCTTACCTGTACCTCAGAAACCTCGGCAGGTAGCTCTCAAAGCCTCTTGACCAGACCTCCCTGATCTCTCGGTGTTTACTGCCTTAACACCGGACATGGCGCCTTTCTGCTGCTTTGCTGTCTTCGTGGTCACCCCGTGTACAAGCGCCGTGTGCTGCCTTGCTGTCTTCGTGGTCACCCCGCGTACAAGCGCCGTGCGCTGCCTTGCTCTCTTCGTGGTCACCCCGCGTACAAGCGCCGTGCGCTGC
>NW_004443967.1:18756574-18772958 GCF_000243295.1 Trichechus manatus latirostris
GCCGTGCGCTGCTTTGCTGTCTTTGTGGTCATCCTGTGTACAAATGCTTCGCTTTAAAACCCTTTCTCATACTGAGAGCCAAGAAGGCCTGAGCTTGGAGGAGGAGCCACGGATTCTCTGAGTTAAGCCCAGTCCACCAAGGCGGGCCTGAGGCCGAGCTAGGGCGTGCCTTGATCAGAGACGGGAGGATTCCAGCCTCTGCTGCAGGGCCCGTTCCGCTTGTTTGGCAGGGCCAGGGTGTGCTATGTGAAAATCATTGTACAGCGATTTGGAACACTTTGCCAGAATTCAAGAAGCCAGAGCCTTGTGGTCATGTGTAATTCACAATGAAGGAATTATTTTTGGAAAAGAACAAGCTCTGAAGATGTAGCAGGGTCCATAGGGAATAGTTCTTCCATTTCCTTATACTGACCCTTTAAATTAATATTGGGGTCACCCACAATGGTTGCTTGGGAAAAGTAGACTGGATGCTTTTCCATGGACTTCCTCCCCTGGTCCCATCAGCACCCTGGCCCACACTTCCCTTCTGGTCTCCATTCTGCCTTCTTGCTTCTCCTCCTACAGAAACTTCCCTCTGCTTCTCCTCTCCTTAGCTGGGGGACCCTGTGTCTTGATATGCCCACAGCAGTCTTGGTTTTTACCTGTTATTCCAGCATGATTAGGAACCAAGAATTTAACTCTCAAAAATGTCTAGTTTGGATAATAAATTATGAGGTCACTACTTACAGCTCATCCCTGGGTCGTGAAAACAGTTAATGTGTTCAGCTGCTAACCAAAAGGCTGGAGGTTTGAGTCCACCCAGAGGGAACTCAGATCAAAGGCATGACAATCTACTTCCAAAAAATCAGCCATTGAATAACAAAGCTTATTAAGAAAATCTTCTGCATCCTACTTTGGTGAGTGGCATTTGGGGTCTTAAAAGCTTGCAAACGGCCGTCTAAGATGCATCAATTGGTCCCAACTACCTGGAGTAAAGGAGAATGAAAAACACCAAAGACACAAGGAAAGTATTAACCCAAGAGACAGAAAGGGCCACATAAACCAGAGGCTTCATCAGCCTGAGACCAGAAGAACTAGATGGTGCACGGCTACCACCAATGACTGACCTGACAGGAAACACAACAGAGAGTCCCTGATGCAGCATGAGAAAAGTGGGGTACAGAACTCAAATTCTAGTAAGAAGACCAGACTTAATGGTCTGACTGAGACTGGAGGAACCCCAGAAAACATGGCCCCTAGATTCTCTATCAGCCCAGAACTAAAACAATTTCTGAGGCCAACTCTTCAGACAAGGATTGAACTGGACTCTGGGACATAAAGTGATGCTCGTGAAGAGTGTGCCTCTTAGCTCAAGTAGATACAAGAGACTAAAGGGGCAGCTTCTGTCCAGAGGTGAGATGGGAAGGCAGAGAGGGTTAGGAGCTGATTGAATGGACATGGGGAATCAGGGGTGGAAGTAGGAGTGTGCTGTCACAGTATGGAGAGAGCAATTAGAGTCAATAACAATGTATGTACAAATTTTTGTATAGTAAAAAATTTTAAAAAAACTTTTAAATAAAAATTATTGAGCCATTGAAAACCTTATGAAGCACAGTTCTACTCTGACACACAGGGGTTGCTATGGGTCAGAGTCCGCTTGATGGCAACTGGTGGTACTTTTAGCTCCTGCAATCACTACCAAAACCCAAGGCCAAACCCACTGCCATCAAGTCGATTCCGACTCAGAGGGACCCTACAGGACAGAGCAGAACCACCCCATAGGGTTTCCAAGCCTGTAATCTTTATGGAAACAGACTGTTACATCTTTCTCCTGAGGAGCAGTTAGTGGTTCAAACTGGTTAGCAGTAGAGCACTTTAATCACTGTGCCACAAGAGCTCCTTCATGTAACCAACAGTTAAATGCATATCAGACTACTTAACCACGAAACTCCTAATGGATATTTTTTCTGTCATATCAGCTATTTCCCCTTTCCCCACTTCTCATGGGAAGCCTGATGGTGCCACCGGAGACAGCCCTGGTGCCACCACCAGCCACACATGGGTCACAGCTGAAGCTGAGCCTGCTCACATAAGCCAGCAACCACCCTGCTTGATCGGGTTTGGTTAAGCTGACTTACCAGTAAAAGAGAATGCTGGCTAACAATGCCGTTATCGCCCCTCAGCTCTGACTCTCCCCCGGCTTGGGTACGCACGCTGTGACCTGTGATTTAGGACTGTTACTTTTCTTAGGCTGCTGTTCTTACACTGGATGGGAGTGTTGGTTCTTAACTGCTGCGTCTTCATTTCAAACTGCTTTCTATACTTCCTCATGGCTAACCTTCAATGAAAACATAATTTGCTTAACAACCGGATTTTTTCTTCATTTAATATACATTTATTAGGCTGGAACTGAACTCTTTGTAGACATTGGGAATACAGCAGTGAATGAAATGGACAGTGTCTTACACTGGGTTCTCTAGAGAAGCAAAACCAGCTAAGGGTATATATATAAATATATATAAAGAGAATTATCTTAAACAAATGGCTCACACAGTTGTGGAGGACGGCAAGTCCCAAATCCGTGGGTCAGGCATCAGGCCAGAGGCTTCTCCTGACTCACGTGGTTGCAGGGACTGATGAACCCAAATTGGTAGGTCAGATGACAGGTTGCTGGCTCAAGTCCCAGGAACCAGAGGTCAGATGATGACAAGCTGGATACAGGATCCAGAGCTAGAGAGAGCTTTTCCAGAAAGTCCATATATGTACGGGCTGCACACCGCACTTTCAAGGAAACTCCCCTTACATCAGATACTTGAGTACGGGTGTGACTGGAGTCATGCCCTTTAGTAAGGTTTCCAAGGCTATGATCTTTATGAAAGCAGACTGCCACATCTTTCTCCTGTGGAGTGGCTGGTGGATTAGAACTGCCAACCTTCTAGTAAACAGCCGAGTGCTTAACCACTGCGCCACCAGAGCTGGCAAGTATTAGAAGCTGGGAATCCCAATGTGATTCATACGGTTCATGTGCTCGGCTCCAGTCCACCCAGAGGTGCCTCAGAAGAAAAGCCTGGCAAACTACTTCCAAAAATCGAGCCATTGAAAGTCCTGTGGAGCACAGCTCTACTCTGACAAACATGAGGTCGTCGTGAGTTGGAGTTGACTCGATGGCAGCTGGTTCAGTGCTGAGGAGGAGGATGTAATGACAATGGGGGTCGTCCTCAGCCCTCTGGGCTCCTCAGTCAATATTTAAAGTATTTACACTGATCTAGGCTGCTGTTATTACGACTACCTTGTTATTTGCATAACACTTCGTAAGAAGCTTTTAAATACACTATTTCATCTGATGGAATAAACTCGTTGCCAGTCGAGTCAATTCTGACTCACAGCGACCCTGTAGGACAAAGAAGAACTGCCCCAGAGGGTTTCCAAGGCTGTAAATCATTACAGAAGCAGACCGCCACATCTTTCTCCCACTGAAGCAGCTGGTGGGTTCAAACCGCCAACCTTTCAGTTCGCAACCGAGCGCTTTAACCACTGTGACACCAGGGCTTCTCGCCTTATAGAATAACTCAAGGAAAACATCCTAGGGCTCTGATACTGCCTCTGGCGCTGCCCTGACCCTTAGCCCCTTGGTGCAGGAGGATCAAGACAGAACAAAAACAGGCAGTCAACGTGTCTCCACACTTCGAAAACTTACTCTTCCACTACCCATTTCATCCCAATGTGCTATCTACTCATAACCACATACAAATAAGTACATGAAATGCAGTGATGGGAGAGTGGTTCCATCAGATAAACGCCGGGGAAATTCTGTTACAAAGGGACTATCAGACAAAGCAGTCAGGCCTCAGATCTGGGCAGGGGGCGGGGGCAGCATCTGCGGCCGCAAACCGCTCCGCCCTTCCAAGGATCTCTACTGGCATGGTAGTGGAAGTAAACAAAAGCTACAGGGTTTTGGTGTACACTTCAGAAAACGATGCATACAACAGTTTTCTAGATCCCAATGCAGTTGCGATATTTAACGTTACTCTGTATCACAGTATAAATAGGATTTCAATCGGTAAACACAATGCATAAAAATGTATGTATGCTGCTCCATGTTTGTATAAGCCTTTTTTTTTCCTTTTAAAGGAGCGAGGTTCTTCTGGTAAAACAGTAGTTACAGTTTTCAGTGATTTTTAATGTATCTGAGCAAACACTCCCTCTCTGGACCCTGACTATTCAGCTGAGCTGCAGAACGTCCAGTACTTCCTCAAGAAGTCGTTTCAACTTGTTGTCATTGTAATGTCTTCTTTGTGTGTGAGCTAGGTGGTTCGGGCTGTTTTTAATCAACAGATGGGAGTTAGTGACTTTTCCTAAAAAGAAGAACATGGCATTGTAACGAGTACAGTAAGCTCTCCGGCTGTGCAGAGGCAGAATTCACCGGGTGGACATCCACCCTGTCCCCCCATGCCGACTCCCTCCGCCCGGAAACAAACATCCGCACTGTGCACACGACAGCTAAGCCCGCGTTGCACCCTCTCGCACGTTCGCTTTTTAATGTAGAAGAATCTTGAAAAACACGAAGCAGCAGGATTTTGGCATGCTCTTCAGAATGCACATAAATAAATCTTCTTCAGCAAATCTCCAAGGGTTTTAGGCAAAACTTTGTGAACGCCAGAGCAGAAAGCTAAAAACAATTTTGGGTTTGTTTGTTGAGCCAAAAGAGTGGACATCATGTCCCAAGTACAATTTAAAGCATTATTTTTTTGTATTAAAGAATTTAGTAATGTGCACTTCCAGCTCAAGAATTTGTCTGCTGAGTTTCCCAGGCATGTAACTGCTTCCCCAAGTTTTAACTCTGAACGTCAGATGGAAAGGGCTGGAATACGCGTCCATGTCTGTACGGGAGCCACGTTGCCTAACGAGGTGGATCAGGTCTTCACTGAAATAACTCAGCGCCACGAACACAACCGCCAGGGCACAGTGTTGTCTTTTCCACGTGCTCAGGACCTGCTTCTTCCCGTAACAGGATCAGGCATCACCACGTAGCACAGAATGCGGCGCATAATGTTCACTAAATATTCCCTAAACAAGAAATTTAAGAACCAGACATACTAAGCTGTGCTTATCTTTTATAGTCTATTTATCCTGTTTATAAAAAGGCACGCTCATTATAAATATAAAATAAAAATAACATACAAACATTAAAATAAAAAAGGAACTCTCCAGTATACTCCAGTCCCTAAGAAGCACTTTTCCTCCTCTGTTCTCCATGGTTCGCCGAACCTTCTTTGTGGCTCTTACACGTTCTAAGCAGCATGCCTGTTCCCTGTCTCCCTGAACAGAGGGCAGATTCTTTGTCGGATTCCTCCCTGCATCCTCCACTGTCAAGTACAAGTTACCAACTACCATGCCTGACACCTGGAAGGCATTCAGCAAAGACGTGTTGAGTAAATAATCCCATTATTCTAATTTTCCACCTGTACTGGCTAACACTGTAGGTAAAAAGGCTTACACATATCCAACAAATGAATTTAAACTCCTTCCTTCAGTGCTTCTGGAAGGATGGAGGCACTTCTACAAATACTTTAAAGTCGCTGAGGTTATTTCTAAATGCCATGAAAGATTTCTGTAACGTCTTTGTGTGATGTGCATCGTCTGTATTTGTCCATTTGGGTCTTCATTTGAACATCTGGCTGTCTGCTGTGAGCCTTCCTGTGACTGGATGGAGGCCACCTGGAAACCTGGAAGCAACGCCTGGTGTTCTTTAATTACCTATTTTTCCACAAACAGAAATAGATTTGAGTGTAAGAAAATTTGGCAATGTTACATTTTGGGTATGACTCTGATAATTCATTTTAGCCCAGTTCCACCAGTTCTACTCACATCAAAGAAAGAGTTGATGATTTAAGGAGAAACACGCCGTACAACAAAGCTGCCTGGTTTCAAGTTCATTACTGTTAGCTTGAATCCCTACCACCACCTGTAGGACCTTGACATGGATTGAATTGTATCTCCCTAAAAATGTGTGTATCAGTTTGGCTGGGCCATGATTCCTGGTATTGGTGATTTTCCTATATGCTGTAAATCCTGCCTCTATGATGTTAATGAGGGAGGGTGGGTGACAGTTGTGTTAGTAAGGCAGGACTCAATCTACAAGATTGGATTGTGTCCTGAGGCAATTTCTTGAGATATAAAAGAGAGGAGGGAGCAGAGAGACCAGGGTGGCGGGCAGGGGGGAACCTCATACCACCAAGAAAGCAGTGCCAAAAGCAGAGCGCGTCCTTTGGACCTGGGGTCCCTGTGCAGAGAAGCTCCTAGTCTGGGGGAACATTGATGAGGAGGCCGACAGAGAGAAAGCCTTCCCCTGGAGCTGACGCCTTGAATCTGGACTTTTAGCCTGCTTTACTGTGAGGAAATAAACTTCTCTTTGTTAAAGCCAGCGACTTGTGGTATTTCTGTTATAGCAGCACTAGATGACTAAGACAGACCTCACATCCTCTGACCCCAAGCTGCCACCCTCCCCTGTCCGGCCCCTCTCTGGTCTTGCCCTCTGCGGCCAGCCATGCCAGCACAGTCATCCTGCAGCACGCCAGGCCTCTCCTGCCACGGGGCATGGTCTCACTGCTGCCAGAGCACCTGACCACTGCCCTCAGCCTTGCCTAGTTTAAATGACTCTGACTAGAGAGCTCAGCTCAAGGGCCACTGGCTCTGACAAACTATTCCTCACGCCTCCTCAAGGTCGAGTTCCTTCATTACACATTCTTATAGAACAGGTCATTTTGCTTATTCACAGTGCCAGTTTATAGCTTAGAATCATGCATCCATTCCTGTGACTGCTTGACTAATGTCTGTCAACCCCAACAGTGTCATGACTTCATAGGAACAGGGCCGTATCTGTTTTTTACCCTCAGAGCTTAGCATGTGTCTGGAACAAAAGAGATATTAAATATTTGTTGAACTGATTCATGATGAAGGAATAAATGAATGGCAAACAATATAGCTGATAACCTATTATGTCTTGTAGTAAGCTCACTTTCTCACCCATCACAGTAAACTTCACACCTTTTCTTCTCTCATCAAGCCTCTGGCACTTTTTTGCACCCTGCCCCTACCCTGATGACCTTCCCACATGCCCCGTGGAGGACCCCAGAGCCCATACTCTCGGATTCCCCCCAACAAACCTGTGAACCAGTATGCATTTTCTCCCACTTTTTCCTAAAAACAAATGGAACAAATGAGAAAAAAAATAGGAAAATGGCGGACCTAAATCAACCATATAACAGTTATTAAATGCAAATGGACTAAAAACTCCAACTAAAAGGCAGATATGATAAGACTGGAGGGAAAAAACCCCCCAAGACCTAACTGTCTAACTATATATTGTCTATAAGTATGAGTACGACATAAATAGCTGAAAGTGAGAGAAGCTGAAACAATAAGCCATGCAAATAGTAATTAAGCATGAAGGCAGATGAAGTGACTACACTGACCTCAGGCAAAACAGACTTTACGAAAAGGAGTGTTACCGCAGATGAAGAACACTGCATAATGACTACAGTGTCACTACACCAGAACGAAGGCGTCCTGGTGGTGCAATGGTTAAAGCACTCAGCTGCTAACCAAAAGGTTGGTGGTTCAAACCAGCTGTTACAGCAGAGAAAGATGTGACAGTGAGCTTCTGTAAAGATTACAGCCTTGGAAACCCTATGGGACAGTTCTACTCTGTCCTACAGGGTCGCTCATGAGTCAAAATTGACTCAACGGCAAAAAACAACGTATCAGAATGAAATAACAATTACAAATATGTATGCTCCCAACAACAAAACTTCAAAATATGTAAAACAAAAACTGACAGAACAAAAGGGAGAAGTAGACAAATCAACAAACAGACTTCGAGGTATCAGCAGCCTCGCACCAGTGACAGATAGAACAACTACACAAAGCAACAGCAGGAAATCAGGTCTCATGTACAGACGGTAGACTGACATTAATACAACAGTATATCCAACAGGAGAAGAATCTTTTCAAGTGCACGTGGAAGCTTCAACCAGGATAAACCACACGCTGGGGTATGCTGTCATTATTGTCAGGTGTCGTCAAGTCAGTTCCGACTCACAGCGACCCTATGTACAACAGAAGGACACACTTTCCGGTTCTGCGCCATCCTCACAATCGTTGCTATGCTTGAGCCTCTCATTACAGCCACTGTGTCAATCCATGCTCTCTTACCTTGACCCTCTACTTTACCAAGCATGATGTCCTTCCCCAGGGACTGATCCCTTCCGGTAACATGTCCAAAGTACGTGAGATGAAGTCTCACCATCCTTGCTTCTAAGGAGCATTTTGGCTGTACTTCCTCCAAGAGAGGTTTGTTCATTCTTCTGGCAGTCCACGGTATATTCAATATTCTTCACCAATGCCATAATTCAAATGCATCAATTCTTCTTTGGTCTTCTTTATTCACTGTCCAGCTTTCGCATGCATATGAGGCGAATGAAAATACCATGGCTTGGGTCAGGCACACCTTAGTCATCAGGGTGACATCTTTGCTTTTTAACACTTTAAATGCAGCAGATTTGCCCATTGCAATACCTCATTTGATTTCTTGACCGGGGCTTCCGTGGGCACTGATTGTGGATCCGAGTAAAATGAAATCATTGACAACTTCACTATTTTTGCCATTTATCACGATGCTGCTTACTGATCCAGTTGTGAGGGTTTGTATTTTCTTTACGTTAAAGTGTAATCCATACTGATCTTCATCAACAAGTATTTCAAGTCCTCTTCCCTTTCAGGAAGCAAAGTTATGTCATCTGTATATCACAGGTTGTTAATGAGTCTTCCTCCAAACCTGATACCATATTCTTTTTCATACAGTCCAGCTTCTTGGCATATTTGCTCAACATACAGATTGATTAAGCATGGTGAAAGGATACAACCCTGACTCACACTTTTCCTGATTTTAAACCACACAGTATCCCCTTGTTCTGTCTGAATGACTGACTGCCTCCTGGTCTATGTACAGGCTCCTCATGAGCAGGATTAAGTGTTCTGGAATTCTCATTTTTCACAATGTTATCCATAATTTCTCATGCTCCACAGAGTTGAATGCCTTTGCATAGTCAATAAAACACAGGTATACATCTTTCTGGTATTCTCTGCTTTCAGCCAAGATCCACCCAGCATCAACAATGACATCCCTCATTCCATGTCCTCTTCTGAATCTGGCTTGAATTTATGGCAGTTTCCTGGTGATGTACTGCTGCAACCGCATTTGAATTATCTTCAGCAAAATTTTACTTGTGTGTGATATTAATGATATTGTTTAATAATTTCCACGTTCAGTTGGATCACCTTTCTTTGGAATGGGCACAAATACGGATCTCTTCCAGGTGGCTGGCCAGGCAGCTACAGTCCAAACTTCTTGGCATAGATGAGTGAACACCTCCGGCTCTGAATCTGTTTGTTGAAACATCTCAATTGGTATTTTGTCAATTCCTGAAGCCTTGTTTTTCACCAGTGCCTTCAGTGAAGCTTGGACTTCTTCCTTCAGTATCATTAGTTCTTGATCACATGCTGCCTCCTGAAAAGGTTGAACATCAGTCAATTCTTTTTGGTACAGTGACTCTGTGTATTCCTTCCATCTTCTTTTGATGCTTCCTGCATTGTTTAATATTTGCCTTGTATAATCCTTCAATACTGCAGCTTGAGGCTTGAATTTTTTCTTCAATTCTCTCTGTTTAAGAAATACCAAGCATCTTCTTCCCTTTTCATTTTCTAACTCCACGGCTTTGCACATTTCATTATAATACTTCACTTTGTCTTCTCAAGCTGCCCTTTGAAATCTTCCGTTCAGCTCTTTTGCTTCATCATTTCTTCCATTCACTTTAGCTGCTCTACATTCAAGAGTAAGTTTCAGAGTTTCTTCTGACATCCATTCTGGTCTTTTCTTTCTTCCCTGTCATTTTAATGACCTTTTCCTTTCTTCATGTATGATATCCTTGATGTCATCTCACAACTCAGCTGGTCTTCAGTAGTTAGTGTTCTATGCATCAAATCTGTTCTTGAGACGGTCTCTAAAACCAAGTGGGATATACTCAATGTCATGTTTTGGCTCTTGTGGACATGTTTTAATTTTCTTCAGCTTCAGCTTGAACTAGCATATGAGCAATCTATGGTCTGTTCCACAGCCAGCCTCTGGCCTTGTTCTAACTGATTATATTGAGCTTCTCTATTGACTCTTTCCACAGATGGAGTAGATTTGATTCCTGTGCATTACTGGGGTATAGAAAGTCTCAATAAATATGGAAAAGATTGAAGTCATACATACAGTATGTTTTCTGACCACGACAGAATTAAATTTTAAATCCATAAAAAGAAGGTATCTTAAAATCCCAGATATTTGTAAATTAAACAATATACTTCTACATTATTTATGGATCAAGGAATAAGTCAAAGGAGAAATTATAAAATATTTCAAACTAAACAATAATGAGAGTACAGTATGTCAAATTTGTGACATATAACTAAAGCACTAATTAGACAGAAATTGATAGCTTTAAATGTTAACATTAGAAAGAGAAAAAAGGGCTTAAAATCAGGAATCTCAGTGTATACCTTAAAAAGCTAAAAAAAGGCAAGTAAACTAAAAATAAGTTGAAAGAAGAAAATACTAAACATAAGAACACAGACAATAAAATGAAAAACAGAATAACAAATTGAGAAAATTAACAAAGTCAAAAGTGCAAACCCATCACAAGACTGGTCAATAAAAAAATTGAGAAAACAAATTGCCTCTATCAGGAATGAAAGAAGTGACATGACAAAAATCCTACAGACGTTTAAAGGGTAATAATGAAATAGCATAAACAACTTTTTGCCAATACCAAAACTGATACCAGATGAGATAGAAATTCTGAAGAGCCCTGTATCAATCAAAGAATAAAATGCCCTACAAAGATAACCAAACACACAAGGAAAGTAAATTATGGACCAATATCCATAATTAATAAAGATTTAAAATTTTTTAACAAAACTTTACCAAGTTTAATACAATATTACATAAGAAGAATAACGTATCATGACCGAATGGGGTTTATCCCAGGAGAGGAAAGTTGGTTTAACATTCGAAAATCAATCACACATAATTTACCATATTAACAGGCAAAAATGAAAAATTATGATCATCTCAATAGATGTAGCGAAAGCATGGGACAAAATCCAACATATATTGCCAATAAAACTCAGCAGTCAAGGAATAGAAAGGAACTTTCTCAGTCTAATAAAGAGCATCTATGCAAAACTAACATCATAGTTAATAATGAAAGACTGAATGTTTTCCCACTAGTATCAGGAATAACACAATAATGTTAACTCTTGTCACTTCTACTCAATATTTGTGGGATTTTTCTTGTCAGTGCAATAATGCAAGAAAAAGAAATTAAGACTAGAAAGGAAGATAGTAAACTGTCTTTATTACAAATGACATGATGGTCTATGTAGAAAATCCTACAAAATCTCCAAAAAAAAAAACAGCTACTGGATCAAATAAGTTTGCTTAGCAAGGTTGCAAGACACCAGATCAATATATACAAAAATCAGTTTTACTCTGTATACTAGTGATAAACAAATATGAATTGAAAGTACAAAACAATATCATTTACAATAGTATCAAAACTTACAACATACTTAGGGATAAATTTAATCAAAGATGTGCAAGAAATGTAAAATGAAAACTATGAAATGTTATGGAGAAAAATTAAAGAAAGCTTAAATAACTAGATAAATATACCATATTCCTGACTTGCAAGACTCAGTATTATTAAGATGTTAATTATCTGAAAAGGAATCTATAGGGTCAACACAAATCCCAACCAAAATTCCAGAATATTTTTTTTGTGTGGAAATTGTCAAGCTAATTCTAAAATTCATATGGAAATGTAAAGTCCTTAAGAAACTGTAGAAAAGAGGAACAAAATCTCTTCTACAAATGGTAAAGAAACAACTAGATATCTATATGCAAAAAATAAACTTCTACCATACCTCTTACCACATACAAAATTTAACTCAAAATGGATCATAGACCTAACGAAAAACCTAAAATTTCTAGAAGAAAATATACAATAAAATTTTGTGACCTTGGGGTAGGCAAATATTTCTTAGATATGACACCAAAAGCAAGATTCCTAAAAGGAAAAACAAAAAGATAAATCAGACTTCATCAAAATTAAAAACTTTTGTTCTGTTAAAGGCACTGTTACGACAATGAAAAAACAAGCCTCAGATTGGGAGAAAATATTTTCACGTCACATATCTGATAAAAGATATATCCAGAATACATAAAGAACTCTCAAAACTCAACCATAAAAAACCAGGCAACTCAACTTAAAAAAAAATGGACAAAAGATTTTAAGAGCTATTTCACCAAAGAAAGTATATAGGTGGCAAATAAAAACATGAAAAAATATTCAATATCATTTGGCATTAGGAAAATGCAAATTAAAACTGTCAAGATTTACCACTACACACCTATTGTTGTTGTTGTGTACCCTTGACTGGATTCCAACTCATAGCTACCCTATATGACAAAGTAGAACTGCCCCATAGGGTTTTCTAAGCTGTAATCTTTATGGGAGCATATTGTCAGGTCTTTTCTCCCTCAGAGCAGCAACTGGGTTCAAACTGCAGACCTTTCAGTTAGCAGCAGAGCGCTTAAACATTGCACCACTAAGGCTCCTTTCATACCTATTAAACCTGTTGCTATTGAGTCGATTCTGACTCATAGCGAACCTATAGGACAGAGCAGAACTGCCCTGTAGGGTTTCCAAGGAGCAGCTGGTGGATTTGAATTGCCAACCTTTTGGTTAGCAGCCGAGCTCTTAACTATTGCACCACCAGGGCCCCTACACACCTATTAAAATGGCCAAAATTAAAAGAATAAGCATACCAAGTACTGGCAAGGATGTGGAGCAACTGGAATGCTCATACACTGGTGATGGAAATGTAAAATGATACAACCACTTTGGAAAACAGTCTGAAAATTTTTTAAAAGCTAATCATAGACTTACAATATGACCTAGAGATTCCATCCCTGTATGTTTAACTGAAACAAATCAGAAAATACATCTACATAAACATTTTTAAACAAATATTCATGGTAGTTTTATTTGTGAAAGCCAAAAACTAGAAGCAAGCCAAATGTCCATCAACAGGGGAATGGATAAACGAATTGTGGTGTATCAGTTCTGTCTTAGTTATCAAGTGCTGCTATAACAGAAATACCACAAGTGGGTGGCTTTAATAAACAGAAATTTATTCTCTCACAGTTTAGGAGGCTAGAAGACCAAATTCAGGTCATCAGCTCTAGGGGAAGGCTTTCTCTCTCTGTCGGCTTTGGGGGAAGGTCCTTGTCTCCTTTCAACATCTGCTCGCCCAGTGTTCCTTGGATATCTCCATGTGTCTTGGCATCAATCTTCCCCTGCATCTAGGAGGTTCTCATCTCAGGGACCCCAGATCCAAAACACATGCTCCACTCCTGGCTCTTCTTTTTTGGTGGTAGGAGGTTCCTCTTTCTGCTCACTTCTGTCTCCTTCTATCTCTTGTAAGATAAAAGGTGATGCGGGCCACACCCTAGGGAAAATCCCCTTACATTGGATCAGGGCTGTGACCTGAGTATGGGTGTTGCATCCTACCCGATCCTCATTAACATGACCCATTCCTGCCTCATTAACATAATGGACAGCTCACTCCCAAATGGGACCATAACCACAGGGATAGAGTACTGAACTTACAACACAACACATAATGGAGGATAATCAAGTCACAAAATGGAGGACAACCACACAATACTAGGAATCATGGCCTAGCCAAGTTGACATATTTTTGGTGGACACAATTCAATCCACGACACAAACAATGAAGTACTGCTCAGCAATTTAAAGAAACAAACCATTGATCACATAACAATATGGATGAATCTCAAAATAAGTACGCTGAGTGACAGAAGTCAGACAAAAAGAGTACACATGGTATGATTCCATACGTAAAATTCTAGGAAATGCAAACTAGCATATAGTTGAAGAAAGTATATCAATGGTTGTCTGAAGATGAGAGGAAGGGGTGAAGTAAGGAGAGATTACAAACAGCACAAGGAGATTTCAGGGAGGGACAGGGATGTTCATTATCTTGATTGTGATGGTGATTTCATACGTGTATACATATGTCAAAAGTTTTCAAATTGGAGGCAGGGCCAAGGTGGCAGAGTAGTCAGACACTTCCTGTGGTCCCTCTTACAACAAAGACCCGAAAAAACAAGTGAATCGATTATGTATGACAATCTAGGAGCCCTGAACATCAAAAGGAAAGGTGAGGAACTGGACTGAGTGCTGGAGAAGAGACAGACGGTTCAGAAGCAGCAAGGAGTTGCCAGACCTGACTCAGTGGGAACCGGCACCCTGCAGGCCAGATCAGCTGGTGTGCACGGTGAGGCAAGCAGTGGCGTTTGGGACGTGTTTTCCACATCAGGAGAGACCAAGTAGCGGAGAGCCTATTCAAGCCTCCAGAACCAGTGAAAAACAGCGATCGAATGGCAAAAGGTAAGTACATGCGTCTAACCCACCATGCAGATCAAAAAACACTCCATTTGGGAAGAACTTCTCTCTCATTTACCTGCCTTCTCCCCGATCTGCACCAGGTCCTGGACCACCTTCGGTGACTGTCAAGTCCCCTGGGCTGGAAGTAGGACCCCTCATGCATGCTGAGCCATTCTCCTGGCCACGGAGAGGGAACAATTAACAAACAGGAAAAAATAATCTGCCCGCTCACCTAAGCCAGGAACTCAGGGTAGGCACAACTTCTTTGCATAGGCACAGACATAAGGGGTTCAAGGATTCTGAATGCCTTTCACCCTTACATAGACCTGTGTGGGCTCATTTCAACAGCGTAAGTCCTCATTAGCACAATGCAACAGGGTATATACCTGAAGACTAACTTCAACTGTATCAGCTATATGGTCAAGTGGCAGGTTTGTGACATCTGACACAACTCTGCACATTAAGCAGGGTCCTCACCTACCCACGTCAGGGGCCTGAGGACTGGTGGCTCCACCCATACCACCTAGCCACCAGTGACAGGGATCCAAGAATTAGTGATGCTTCCCATTCCTTACAGCCAACAACATTGGGAAACCATAGTCTATTTGCAAAATGCACTCACCTACACACTCTAGGGAGCAGGGACACGCTTTCCTCCCAGACACTCAGGAGCAGCCATCAGCCCCCTGCCTTGCTCAGCCGTGTGACCCCTTACTGCAGCCAGATATCTTTGCCTACTCCAAACACCCCTGCTCATCTAGGACTGTAGGTGAGAGCCTGCACCACAAACTTGGTGACCAACTACTTGGTCACATGAGCTAAACCTATACAAGAAAAGTAAACAGACTCCTGGACTCACATACCTAGTTAACAGATATAAGCACCTGGTGACAGGACTTTAGAGATTCAAAGGTGCCAATCATCAAACTAGCTCATATGAGCAGCCTATTTGGGCATATCAAAACAAAACAAGAAGCTAGGACACAGTAAGCAAACATAAAATAAATAAATATAATAATTTATTGATGGCTTGGAGATAACAGTTGATATCAAATCACATAAAGAGGCAATCCATGAAGGCTTCAGCAAACTCCCAAAATAAAGAATCTAGAAATTTTCCAGAGGAGGAAAATTTCTTGGAATTACCGGAGAGAATACAAAAGATTAATATACAGAACTCTTCAAGAAATTAGGAAGGCACAATGGAGTACTATGCAATGATAAAAAAACAACAATGAATCTGTGAAGCATCTCGTAACATGCATGAAACTGGAGGACATTATGCTGAGTGAAGTAAGTCAATCATAAAAGGACAAATATTGTATGAGACCTTTATTGTAAAAACCCATGAAAAAGTTCACACACAAAAAGTAACAATCTTTGTTGGTTACCAGGGATGGGAGGGTTGGGGGAAGAAATACTAAATAGGCAATAGATAAGTGGTACCTTTGTGAAGAGTGAGACAGTACACGATACTGGGGAAATCAGCACAACTTGTACAAGGAAAGGTCATAGAAGCTTCATAAACACATCCAAACTCCCTGAGGGACTGAAATGCTGGGAGGAGGGCTGTGGGGACCATGGTCTCGGGAACATCTAGCGCAATTGGCATAACACAGTTTATAAAGACAATGTTCTACATTCTACCTTGGTGAGTAGCACCTGGGGTCTTAAAAGCCTGTGAGCAGCCATCTGAGATACTCCACTGGTCTCACCCCTTTGGGAAGGGAGAATCAAGATAACAGGATACAAGGAAAAGATTAGTCCAAAGGACTAATGGACCACAGCTACCAAGGCCTCCACCAGACTGAGTCCAGTACAGCTAGATG
>NW_004443967.1:18773789-18796289 GCF_000243295.1 Trichechus manatus latirostris
AGAATCATAACAGAAAACTATGAAAAATTGTACTCTAACAAATTTGAAAACCTAGAGGAAATGGACAAATTTCTAGAAACACACTACCTCCCTAAACTAACACAAACAGAGGTAGAACAACTAAATAAACCTATAACAAAAGAAGAGATTGAAAAGGTAATTTAAAAACTCCCAACAAAAAAAGCCCTGGCTCTGACGGTTTCACTGGAGAATTCTACCAAACTTTCAGAGAAGAGTTAACATAACTACTACTAAACGTATTTCAGAGCACAGAAGAGGATGGAATACTCCTATACTCATTCTATGAAGCCAGCATAACCCTGATACCAAAACCAGGTAAACACACCACAAAAAAAGAAAATTACAGACAAATATCCCTCATGAACATAGATGCAAAAATTCTCAACATAATTATAGTCAATAGAATTCAATAACATATCAAAAAAATAATTCACCATGACCAAGTGGGATTCATACCAGGTATGCAGGGATGGTTCAACATTAGAAAAACAATCAATGTAATCCATCACATAAAGAAAACAAAAGACAAGAACCATATGATCTTATCAATCGATACAGAAAAGGCATTTTACAAAATCCAACACCCATTCACAACAAAAACTTTCAGCAAAATAGGAGTAGAAGGGAAATTCCTCAACATAATTAACAGCATTTATATAAAGCCAACAGCCAACATTATCCTAAATGGAGAGAATCGGAAAGCATTCCCCTTGAGGACAGGAACCAAACAAGGATGCCCTTTATCACCACTCTTATTCAACATTCTGCTGGAGGTCCCAGGCAGAGCAATTAGGCTAGAAAAAGAAATAAAGGGCATCCAAACTGGTAAAGACGAAGTAAAAGTATCTCTATTTGCAGATCTTATGATCTTATACACAGAAAACCCCAAAGAAGCCACAAGAAAACTACTGGAACTAATAGAAGATTTCATCAAAGTATCAGAATACAAGATAAATATACAAAAATCAGTTGGATTCCTTTACACCAACAAAGAGAACTTCCAAGAGGAAATTAACAAATCAATACTGTTTACAATAGTCCCCAAGAAGATAAAATACTTAGGAATAAATCTAACCAGAGACATAAAAGACCTATACAAAGAAAACTACAAGACAGTAATGCAAGAAACCAAAAGAGACCTACATAGGTGGAAAAATATACCTTATTCATGGATAGGGAGACTCAACATTGTGAAAATGTCTTTTCTACCCAAAGCGATCTACAAATACAATACAATCCTGATCCAAATTCCCAGGGCATTTTTTAATGAGATGGAGAAAAAAATCACCAATTTCATATGGAAAGGGAAGAGACCCAGATAAGTAAAGCATTACTAAAGAAGAACAAAGTGGGAGGCCTCACAGTACCTGATTTTAGAACCTATTATACCGCCACGGTAGTCAAAACAGCCTGGTACTGATACAACAACAGATACATAGACCAATGGAACAGAACAAAAATCCAGACATAACTTCATCCCCCTATGAGCAGCTGATATTTGACAAAGGCCCAAAGTCCGTTAACTGAGGAAAAGACAGTCTCTTTAACAAATGGTGCTGGCATAACTGGATATCCATCGGCAAAAAACTGAAACAAGACCCATACCTCACACCATGCACAAAAACTAACTCAAAATGGATCAAAGACCTAACTATAAAATCTAAAGTGATAAAGATCATGGATGAAAAAATAGGGCGAATGCTAGGAGCCCTAATACATGGCATAGACAGAATACAAAACATTACTGACAATGCACAAACATCAGAAGGGAAACTAGATAACTGGAAGCTCCTAAAAATCAAACACCTATGCTCATCAAAAGACTTCACCAAAAGAGTAAAAAGACAACCTACAGACTGGGAAAAAAATTTTGGCTACGACAAATCTGATCAGCATCTAATCTCTAAAATGCACAAGATACTGCAAAACTTCAACAATACAAAGACAAATAACCCAATTAAAAAATGGGTGAAGCATATGAACAGACACTTCACCAAAAGAAGACATTCAGGTGGCTAACAGATACATGAGGAAATGCTTACAGTCATTAGCCATTAGAGATACGCAAATCAAAACTACAATGAGATATCATCTCACCCCAACAGGGCTAGCATTAATCCAAAACACACAAAATAAGAAATGCTGGAGAGGTTGTGGAGAGACTGGAACAATTCTACACTGTTGGTGTACAACCACTTTGGAAATCGATTTGGCACTTCCTTAAAAAGCTAGAAATAGAAGTACCATACGATCCAGCTATCCCGCTCCTAGGAATATATCCTAGAGAAACAAGAGCCATCACACGAATAGATATATGCACACCCATGTTCACTGCAGCACTGTTCACAATAGCAAAAAGATAGAAACAACCTAGGTGTCCATCAGTGGACAAATGGATAAACAAATTATGGTATATTCACACAATGGAATACTAGGCAACGATAAAGGACAATGATGAATCCACAAAACAACTCATAACACAGATAAAACTAGAAGGCTTAATGCTGAGTGAAATTAGTCAGTCACAAAAGGACAAATATTGTATGAGACCACTATTATAAGAACTCAAGAATAGGTTTAAACGCAGAAGAAAACATTGTTTGATGGTTATGGGGGTGGGGAGGGAGGGAGGGGGTATTCACTAACTAGACAGTAGATAAGAATTATCTTAGATGAAGGGAAGGACTTCACACATTACAGGGGAAGTTAGCACAACTGGACTAAACCAAAACCTAAGAAGTTTCATGAATACAACCAAACACTTTGAGGGACACAGTAGCAGGGGCAAGGGTCTGGGGACCATGGTTTCAGGGAACAGCTAGGTCAACTGGCATAACAAAGTTTATTAAGAAAATGTTCCGCATCCCACTTTGGTGAGTGGTGTCTGGGGTCTTAAAAGGTAGTGAGCGGCCATCTAAGATGCATCAATTGGTCCCAAACCACCCAGAGCAAAGGAGAATGAAGAACACCAAAGACACAAGGAAAATATTAGCCCAAGAGACAGAAAGGGCCACATAAACCAGAGACTGCCTCAGCTTGAGACCAGAAGAACTAGATGGTGCCTGGCTACCACCAATGACCACCTGACAGGGAACACAACAGAGGGTCCCTGATGGAGCAGGAGAAAAGTAGGGTGGAGAACTCAAATTCTAGTAAAAAGCCCAGACTTAATGGTCTGACTGAGACTGGAAGGACCCCAGAAGACAAGGCCCCAGAAGACATGGCCCCGAAGTCACTGTTAGCCCAGAATTGAAACCATTCCCCAAACCAACTCTTCAGACATAGATTAGACGGCTGTGTAAGACATAAAATGATACTCATGAAGGGAGTTCTTCTTACCTCAAGTAGATACATGAGACTAAATGGGCAGTGCCTGTCCAGAGGTGAGATGAGAAAGCAGAAAGGGACAGGAGTTGGCTGAATGGACACAGGAAATCTCGGGTGGAAAGGAGGAGAGTGCTGTCACATTATAGGGAGAGCAGGATGGTCACATAACAATGTGTGTATAAATTTTTGTAGGAGAAACTAACTTGAACTGTACACTTTCACTTAAAGCACAGTTAAAAAAAAAAAAAAAGTTTCCAAATTGTAGCTTCAAATACATGTGGTTTATTGCAGCTTTTTTATAAAAAATCAATTACTATTTCTATATTCTAGGGTCAACATTTTGAAAATAAAATTTAAATATACAATTTCATTTACAATAGCACAAAAAATTATGTTTCACAAAAGACATAAAGAACCCCTACATGTAAAACTACAAAATTTTGCCACATGAAATCTTTTAAAGATGCAAATAATTAAGGAAATATATAATGTTCAGTGGATTAGAAGACTCAGTTTTATTAAGATGTTTATTTCTCTGCAAATTTATCTATAGATTCATGGCAATCCCAATCATATTCTCTATATTGACAAGTTGATTCTAAAATTTATATGGAAATGCAAGGCACCTAGAAAATCCGAAATAATGTTGAAAAACCATAATAAAGCTGAGGACTTCACTACCTGACTTCAAGATGTACTGTAAAGTTACAGTAACCCGACAGTGTGATTCTGGCACAGGGGAAGGCAAATAGATGAAGGAAACAGATCACAGAATGTACAGACTATCGGCCAATGCTTTTTCAATCAACTGATTTTCAACAAAGTTGTCAAACAACTCAGAAGAGAAATTAAATTCAACAAATGGTACTAGAACAAATGACGTCACATGAAAATGAATCCAAACATTTCCAGATGGATCATAAACCTATATGTAGAAGGTAAGTCTATAAAGCTTTTAGAAGAAACTACAGAGTATCGTTGCAACCTCGGAGCAGGCAAAGATTTATCAGACAGGGCCAGAAGGAACAGCCACAAAGGAAAACGCTGATGAATTAGACTTAAAGCTAAATTAAAAACTTATGCTTATCAAAAGACAGCACCACTGTAATGGATAAGCAAGTCACAAATATTTGCGAAACATTTATATGACAAAGGACTTATATCCAAAATAGATGAAGACTCCTATAACTCAATAGAAAGACAAACAAACTACCTAACTTGAAATATGGGCACATAATGGAATAGACATTTCACAAACGAAGTCATAGGCATGATGGATAACCACACAAAGCAGTGCTCAGCGTCACTTGTCACCAGGGCAATGAAACCACCATACACTCCTAGAATGGTGAAAATTAAAGACTGACAGAACTCAACGTCGGCAAGGAAAGGGAGCAACCTCAACGCTCGCTTATCACTGGATGGAATTGACCATGGTACAGCCACTTTGGAAAAAGTCTGGGCGGTTTCATATAAAGTTAAACACATCTGAATTGGCAAATGTTTTGTTGTGTATATTTTCACCACAGTGAAAGGGGGAAGGGAATAAGTGGTGGGTATGGTTTATGTCCCCTTCAAGACCAGTAAATCAAAGAATATTAGCAAAATGTAGAAATAGCTTAAATAACATGAATATTTTACACTTCCTTTGTTATCTGGAAACCCAGCTGTCTGCTGACCATTAAAGAAGACAGTTATAGGGGAAAAAAAAGTTAAACATAAACCTACCCTAGGTATTTACTCAAGAGAAATTAAAACATATGTCCAAAAATATGTACATACAAGAATATTCCTAGCAGCCTTATTCACAGTGACCAAAAACTGGAAACACCCAACCGTCCGTCATTGAGACAATGGACGAAGGGTTTCTGGTCTGTTCATACAATGGAATACCAGGCAGCAACGGAAAGAAAAGAGGTCCCCGCGCTCACGACCCGGCCAGATCCCACTGATGCAACACTGAGCGAAGGCAGTCAGACACGACTTCTCCAACAGGCCACGCTAATCAAAGCTGGAAAAATGTCAGAAGGGCAGCTGCCTGGGCAAGACAGGGAGGGTGGGGCAGGGCAGGAATCGACTGGGAAGGGAGGAGATTGGAATATTCTATACTGGGAAAGGTCTGTGAGTTACAGGGGTGAATCCATTTGTCAAAATTGTGCAGTTGAAAGCAGTGCATGTCGATGTATGGAAATTCTATCTTTTAAAAAAAGAACTGCAAACAATGATAATAATAAAGGCAGGGTAGGGAGTAAACAGAGGTATAGGTGAAAGAAGAACAGCAGAATGTTCCTAATTGTTGAAGCTGGGTGATGGGTACATCAAGGTCCATTATATTATTTTGTTTACTTCGCATGTGTTTGAAATTTCCCATAATAAAATGTGGGGGGGAAAACTATAAGAAAAATATTCAAGTTGGCTTTCAAAATAATTACCTTAGAAGCCATATACCTTCCAGTAATGATGCTATAGTTGAAAAAGTATTCAAAACCCACCTTGAGACCTGCTTTTAAGTTAATGCATCAGTCGCCTAGCAAGACAGTCACACGTACGGTTATGCACACAGATACTGGATGTGCGTTACAATGTGGCTCAAACACCTGCAATAATTGAAGACAGTCAGGTCTCCTACTGGACAAGTCATGTGAGTTAGTAACTGGGAGAGGCCTTAGTTAGCCAGTGCTGCTAGAACAGAAATACCACATGGGATGGTTTTAACAAACAAGAATTTATTGTCTCACAGTTTAGGAGGCTAGAAGTCTGAATTCAGGGTGCTGGCTCTAGGGGAAGCCTTTCTCTCTCTCTTGGCTCTGGAGGAAGGTCCTTGTCTCTGAGATTCTGCTCCTGGGCGATCCTCATGTGGCTTGTCTTCCCCAGCCCTCCTCTGCTCGCTTGTTTAATCTCTTTTACATCTCAAAAGAGACGAACTCAAGATACACCATACACTAATCCTACCTCATTAACATAATAAAGGCAACCTATTCCCAAATGGGATTACAACCACAAACATAAAGATTAGGATTTACAATCCATATTTTGGGGGGACATAATTCAGTCCATAACAGGGGAGTAAGGACATGGGTCGCCAGCTCAAGTCCTGGCTCTGCCACTTGCCCTTGGACAACTTACTTATTCTTCCCTCATCTATATAATGAGAAAAAAATGACAGTATCCAACACACAACAATCGTCATGAAAATTAAGTGAGATAATCCCTGTAAAGCAATTGTACATGTTAAGAGAACACTCAATACTATTAAGTAGAAAATGTGATTTATTACAAAGCTCTCCTGAAAGGAAACGGTCAGCAACCCAGCAACAAAAACCTTCTGGAGGCAAGGTGTAAGAACACACAGCTGTTCCTCTGGACTGGCTTGGTGCTTCACAGGATGATTAAGGAAGGGCTTCGGACTGCAACTGCCGCAGGCAAAATGGTAAGCTGATAAAGGAGAATGAGAGGCTTCATCTGTTAAGACTGAAAAGGAACTAAGAACATTTTCACCCTTGTTTTTGTCTAAATATACTTAGAGCAATAAGAATCGATTGCATTGTTGAAATTCCAGCAGGAAAAATTAGTTTGCTACTGTCCGCCCAAATCTAGCCCCTAACCACCTTTTCTTGTTGAAATATTTACCCCTGAACTATGAATTTATATAAAACAGCTTTTGGGGAGAATATAATTATCATATCATAGCAGACGAGAACATATTTAAAAGGAAGTAAAACAGACTCAGAACTACGCAGGAGTAAACCAGCTGCCCACAGGATATCAGCAAGTCTTCAATGAAACTGATTCACTGGAAGAAAATTAAACCAAGTGATAAAGTTGTCGACTATTTGGTCACGGCAGTCCAGGTGACTGTGACCTGGACAGAAGCTTATTGATTTATTCTGTAATGGTTTGTAAACAGAGGCCACCCTGTGTAGACACGTGGGTGTTTCTGAGCTGCCCTGCATGTGGGTGCTCATCACACAGGCAGAAGTTTCCAGAGTCTTCTGGGGGGCTGGAGAGGGCAATGAAGGACCAAATGGAACGTGCGCGTGTGGCCTTACCTGGTCTCCCACAGGAACCAGCAGAAGGAAGCCAGATCCGAAGCCTGCCTGGGAGAGAGGCCGCTGCGATTCAGAAAGCACTGGGTTGTCCTTCCTGATGGACGGGAACTAGATTAGATGGTCTCCAATTAAACAAGCTGAGCACTGAGCCTCCGGCTTCAAGCCAGACAAGCCTTGTCTAGAAATCCACTTTTCCAATCTAGCATTAACAAGAAAAGAAATTTATAAATGGAGATGTCAAAACAATTGTAAAGGAAAATGTCAAAGGGAACTTCAGATAATTCTGCTCGCTTAGTGGGAGTTCTAAAGCTAGAGATAACATGACCAAAGCAAAGAGGCTTGGAGCCCAAACGGACTTCACCAAGATGAGTCATTACTGCAATTTCCAGATCTACCACTCGTCCGTGAAAGCTCGGCACCGAGAAGAGAGCCACACACGCGGCTGGGTCCCTGGGTCTACACAGCCCTCTCCCAGAGACACACGCTGTGGGCTGAAGTACCAGAACGTCTGTGCAGCCCAGGACAGATGACACGGCCATGATCAAAGGCACCAGCAGAGAGACAAGAGCACAGCAGACAAGGAAATGGGTCCTCCAAGAAGACTGGATGGCAATCACTTACTAATGAGAAAATCCGTGTGACTGGGGGTGACATACAAGAATACCCTTCCACAAGAGGCCTGAAATGATGAAATTACAGTGGTTGAAGGAAGTACAAATTGGGAGCTTCTTATATTTCAAGTGTGTCAAGCCTGAGTTAATCACCAAGACCACAGGTATTTTCACCTACTACTGGTAACAATTGTACTACTGATGCAGCTGTCATACAAACTGGGCCCACTGGTCATTTGGCTGTTGTGGCTTAGTAAACTGTTGTAGATGAGAAGACCAACCCCAAATATATATAAAATCTTTCGGCCAGAAACATAAGCAGTAGTCTACATGGTAGCAGCCAGGATGTCTGGGAGTCTCAAAGGCTTGACAATCAAAAACTATCTCAAACGTGCAAATAGAAGTTAAAAACAAACAGCTCTGTCGATTCTGACTCACGGTGACACCATGTGGTCAGAGTAGAACTGTGCTTCATAGGGTTTTCAGTGGCTGATTTTTCAGACGTAGATCACCAGGCCTTTCTTTCGAGGCATCTCTGGGTGGACTCAAACTTCCAACCTTTCGGTTAGCAATTTGCGCCACCCATGGCCTCCAAACAGAAGTTATGTAAGGCTAAGTCTGGACTTCCTCCATAGTTCTCTGTTACTTTCTAACTCTGCCGCGTGCACATCATGTGACTTCTCCAAGTGGCTCAGGTGGCTCCTTCGTGAAATGCCCTACTGATACCTGAAGACAGGAGCTGGACCAAGGAGCCACCTACAGTTCTTTCAACTATGCCCTTACTGAGTAGGTATCCTGCCAGGTGCTAGGAGGGGGCACATACAGAACAAGGAGATACTGCTGAAACAAAAGGTATTTGCAATGAGTAAGTCATTGGTCTTGCAAAATTCTATCATGCGATCTCCAGGGTCATTTCTATCACCAAGGCCATATTTTCCAACTACCTATCCTTCTTTTTTGCTTCCAACATTTGCATTGCAATCAACAGTAATTATCAATGCATCCTGATGGCATGATTGATCAATTTCAGACTGTAAAGTTGGTAAAAATCTTCAATTTCTTCATCTTTGGCATTAGTGGTTGGTACGTAAATTTGAATAATAGTCATATTAACTGGTGTTCCTTTTAGGCATATAGATATTATCCCATCACTGACAGCATTGTACTATAGGATAAATCCTGAAATGTTCTTTTTGACAATGAATGCAACGCCATTCCTCTTCAATCTGTCATCCCCAGCATAGTAGACCATATGATTGTCTGATTCAAAATGTCCAATACTAGTCCATTTCAGCTCACTAATGCCTAGGATATCGATCTTTATGCATTCCATTTCATTTTTGATGACTTCCAATTTTTCTAGATTCATACTTTGTACATTCCACGTTCCGATTATTAACGGATGTTTGCAGCTGTTTCTTCTCATTTTGAGTCATGCCACATCAGCAAATGAAGGTCCCAAAAGCTTGACTCCATCCATGTCATTAAGCTCGACTCTCCTTTGAGGAGGCAGCTCTGCCCTAGTTGTCTTTTGAGTGCCTTCCAACCTAAGGGGCTCATCTTCTGGCACTATATCAGTTTTCCACTGCGATTCATGAGGTTTTTACTGGCCAGTTTTTTCAGCAGGAGACTGCTAGGTTCTTCTTCCTAGTCTGTCTTAGTCTGGAAGCTCCACTGAAACATGTCCACCATGGGTGGCCCTGCTGGTATTTGAAATACTGGTAGCACAGCTTCCAGCATCACAACAACAAGCAAGCACAGTACAACAAACTGACAGATACGTTGTGTAACTGTGTAATAGTTGGCGACTTTTCTACACAAGTACAATAATAACAAAAGGAAAAAAGCAACGCTTCCCTTCGAAGTAAAGTCGGCTGGCACTTTACTTGAAAAGTGACCTAGCACTGCCCCTTGTTAAGTCTAGTGAGCAAGACCTATATTTTTAAGCCTTAAGTTTCTGAGTCCTTTCTGTTCCTCTGCTTAAATTCCAAATATGTATAAAAATGTGTCCTATTATAAGACGCGCTTGTGCCTCTGAGAAACAATTAGGCCATATATCATATGTAGCTTGAGAGTCTTGCTAGTTTTCCATGATTCTATAGATTTGCAAGGGTTAGTATTCACAGAACATCATTATTACAAATAATATACCTTAAAATCATGTGATGTTTTACTATTTATAGCACTTTCATATACACACTGTATGTTCACATATGGATAAGCCACCAAAAGCTTGCTGTTTTCTGATTGGGTGCAGGATAGAGTACACGCAAAGTGAGGAGACTAGAGTAAAGCCATCAATGCTCTTCTCAGGCAAACACAAGATGAGATAAACAGGCTAAGGAAGAAATCGAAAAGGAGCTAGATGCGAGAATAAAATAATATTAAACCATTAAAAATGCAGTATCCCAATTTAAAAGTGCATCAGAAGCAGTAAAAAGCCAAATAGGCACTTAAAAGCTCCACCAGAAATAAAGGAAAGGATGAAGACTGTCAAAAGGATGAAAGAGAGAACTAGAGGCATAAAGAAAGGAGAATACAAACCTAGCGATCAACAGCTAGAACTTTAGAAAAAAGGATAAATACAAGAGAGGTAGGGATTGGCCATATTCTGGAACATACAGCTATTCTCCACAAAATTACAAAGGTTTAAATCATTCAGAGTACATTCTCTGACTATAACAGAAATAACCTAGGATTGAATAACAAAAAATATAACTAAAAAATCCTCAAATAATTGGAAATTTGGCAATGCACTTCTAAGTAACCCATGGATCAAAGAACAGGTTAAAATGGAAATTATAAAATATTGTGTATTGAAGGATCATAAAAATGAAACACAAGAAAATGTGTGGAGTGCAACAAAAGCCACGTGTCGAGGGAAATGAACAGCCTTCCAGACCTATAGAAGGAAGGAAGGCTTACGTCGAAGATTGAATAGGCACTTCAGGAAGTTACAAACAAAGAGTACATTAAACCCAGGTAAAAGAAAATGAATAAAAAAATAATAAAATGAAAAAAAAAATAGGCAAGAGAGAAAAATTAAAGCCAAAAGTGCTTTTATTCTAAATAATCGGCAACTCCTTAAAAGAACTGATCTAGAAAGAAGAGGAGAAAGCACAGATTATCAACATGAAGAATTAAAAATCAAACATTACCACAGAGTCTACAGACATTAAAATCATAATGAGAAGACATTATAAATAATTTTATGCAAATTAATTTCAAAATTATGAAACAGAAAAAAACCTACAAAAACGCAACTTAGAAAACCAATGTAAGAAGAAATAGAAATCTGAATAGTCCCGTATCTAGTAAAGAAATTTAACTGGGCATTCGAAATTTTCCACAAAAAAATCTCCAGGCCCAGATGGCTTCATTAATGGATTTGTCTAAATATTTCTAGAGAAAATGACACCAATCTTACAGAGACTTTTCTAGTGACTAGAAAAAGGGAAACTACATCCCAACTCATTTTATGAGACCACCTTAACCTTCATGCCGAAACCTAACGATGACACTATAAAAAAGGAAAATTACTGGCCAACTCTCTCCATGAACAGATACAAAAATATTAAACAAAATTTTAGCATAATTAATCCTGCAAAATACAAAAAGGAAAACAGATCCAGCCTAAGTTGGTTTATTCAAGAAATGCATGGTTATTTTAATATTAAAAAATCAATGAAAGTGCTTCCACTTCCGCCTCTCCTTCCCCTTATGGAACACATCAGCCCTACAGCCATTAGGTAGAGCAAGGCAGGTATCTGTGCAAGGGGGAGGGGGGAGCCTGTAGTGGGCTAGAGGGGCAAGTCAGAGCCCAGGCAGGCTAAGGAGGGACTCTGCACAGAGGCCTGGAGTGGGATTTCAGAGCAGAGCCAGGTGAAGAGTTACATCCAAGCAGGGAGAGGTGGTTCCAGAAGGGACAGATCAGTCACATCATGTGGACTGAGCAAATGAATAAATGTATCAAGGGTAAGAAAAGCTAAGGTTTCACAGGGTTGGAGAAGAGATATGTAAGTATAGAAATGGAGGAAACTAGAAAGAACAATGCGGTATTGGATTGGAATGGGATGCATCAGTGTAAACTCATGGTTTTCAATAGATGATAGATGACAGATGAAAATAAACATACATGCAAATGAATGTACTTATATATGTTTGTATACATACATATATATGTGCATACACACATGTATATATACGTGTACACCTTCAATATAGGAGCCCCGGTGGTACAGCAGTTAAAGTGTTCAACTGCTAACCGAAAGGTCGGCAGTTCAAACCTACTAGCCTCTCTGTGGGAGAAAGATGTGGCAGTCTGCTTCTGTAAAGATTTACAGCCTCGGAAACTCTATGGGGCAGTTCTACTCTGTCTTATAGGGTCGCTACGAGTTGGAATCAACTCCATGGCAGTGAGTTTGGTTTTTGGTTTCTTCAATATACATTTATTAACTAGCTCTGTCTGAGAGGCCTGGAGGCAGCAACAACCCAACAATAGTAAGCACATTTAGCATGAGATCTTAGCCTCGAAATACCATTTTCCACTAAATAGAAATCAGGGGTCCTTGATTCCAGATCTAGGGCAGGAAAAGTGCAAGATGAGCCTGGAACTGTTAATACCAAACAGCAAGAAAATGCTCAAGAAGAGTGTGGCCACACAAAGGACACCCAAGCCAGCTTGAACGATAATGATAATAACAGATGATGGCCCACTGAGAAGAGGAGGAAATCATGAGTCCTTTCAGAAACAAATGAATTACGTCATTAGTTTAAAACTTGATGAGAAACAGGATACACATAGCTTCAAAGCACCTCAGCACAAAATACTTAATAATTACATAGGAGAAATGCATAGTTCTACAAAGGAGAAACCTGGCAAACACCACCTTAATCAAGTAATCAATTAAAGTAAACATCAAATGGGAACTATGTGTGATGCAATGAGAACAGCACAGCATCACTGCATAATAGTCCTCTGAAAGAAGCAGGGTCTCAGTCTAACGATAAGAAAAGAGCAGATGACTCCACATCAGGGGACACTCTACAAACAAAATAACTGATCTGTAACCTCATGCGCAGCCACTACTCATCCCTCGGGGGAGGCCTGCAGGTTGCGATGATGCTGAACAGGTTTCAGTGGAGCTTCCAGACTAAGACAGACTAGGAAGAAAGGTCTGGTGATATACTTCTGAAAATCAACCAGTGTAAACCAAATGGATCACAATGGTCTGATGGAAACCGATCATGGGGATGGCACAGAAATGGGCGGTATTTCATTCGGTTGGACCCGGAGTCACCATGAGTCGAGGGCTGACTCCACAGCAGTCAACAACAACTTCTTCCAAAATGTCAAGGCTGTGGAGTGAAGAAAAGACTGAGGAGCTGCTGAAGACTAAAGAAGACTACAGAGACAAGACTGCTGAATGCCTCACGTGGTTCTGAAGTATCCTTTTGCTATAAGAGACACAAGTGAAACAACGGGCAAAACTTGAATGGGGTCTGAGGATTAGAGGGCGTGAGGTATCAATGCTGGTATATTGATTTTGATGGTTTATGGAAGAATGTCCTTGTTGTAGGAAGTATGCCCTAAAATATGCAGGAATGATGGAGCACTGTGTCAGCAACTCACTCTCCAATGACTTAGAAAAGTCAAGTTCTTTGTACCTTACTACCAACTTTTTTGTACATTTGTTATGCTTTCAAATGTTCCTGTAAGTTTGTCATTGGTTCCAACTGCCAACCTTTTGGTTAGCCGCTGAGTGCTTAACTGCTGCACCACCAGGGCTCCTTGACAAATAGATACACACATACACACACATATATGGAATCATCATACAAACAAAATAAAGGAGGAAAGAATACGATTATTTCAAGAGATGCAGAAAATATATTGGGCAAAATTTCACACGTATTCATAGTTTAAAAACCAAACAAAGAAACCAACAAAAGCCCTGTTATCAGAGAGACTTGCAGCTTCTGTGCTAAGATGGAGAGGGCTGGAAGGGGCTTCCCCCTGCCCTTTCAACAAAAAAGAGACAGACCAATTCAAACTCAACGACCTTTTCAAGCCCATCAGAGAGCAGCAGTTACAGAGCGAGCAAATGGGCCATAGCCTAGCAGAGATGGCGCAGCAGGGAGAGAAGAGCCAGCACAGGCCCACCTGGGCAGGTGTGACCACACACCATCAGGCGGAGCTGAGCCAGAACAGATGACAAATTGGTGTAGGCCCTCAGTCCTCAGGCAGGCCAGTGGAGCAGGTGAACCCCTAGGGCTGCGCGGCTTTGGGGGAGCACTCATCTTGCTGGCTCGCTCTTCACATGGAAAAGATGCCAACTAACCGTACAAAAGGCCACTGTGGTATAAACCTGGGGGAAGGCAACAGAAGTACCAAGGTGCAAGAAAACTCCTCCAGGATCCTTCTCCCCTATCTCCACTAGAAACAAAATTTTAATTTGTTTGGGGAAGGGCAACAAGGTGCTGTGAGGACACTAGCGAAAACTCATGGCAGTTGAGGAAGGGAAAAAAAAAAAAAAACACGACTCCAGGGCAAGCGGCAGGATCACACACTCAGCCCCAGTTCCAGCGGAGAAGGCAGGAGAATGAAGCAGGTCACACTCCTGAGCCTCTAGGACATAGTGGGTGTCTAAGACTGAGGCTTAATCAGAACAACAGAGGCTGCATGAATGCAATAACTCATGCCATGATCATCTCACTAAGTGCAGAAAAATCATTTGAAAAAACACAGCAGACATTCCTGATAAATACTCTCAGCAAACTCAGAATAGAAAGAAAATTTGTTAAATAAAGCACCTACCAAAACAAAAAAAACCTACAGCTAACATTTATATACATAAACAGAAAAAAAAAGATTTACTTCAAGGAAATGGCTCATGCAGTTGTGGAGGCTGGCAGGTCCCAAATATGTAAGTCAGGTGTCCGGCTTAAGGCTTCTTCTGACTCACGTGGTTGCAGGTGCTGACTAACCCAAAATCTGCAGGTCAGGTGGCCGGCTGCTAGCTCATGTCCCAAGAACTGGAGGTTAGAGGGTGACAAGTGAGATGCAGGATCGAGAACAGGAGAGCTTTGCCAAAATATCCATATATATATGATGCAGGCCACACCCCCAAGGAAACTCCCCTTTCAACTAAGTGGCTCCTCATATCAGATCACAAAATGGAGGATGATTACATAGTATCAACCAAACCACTGAGAATCATAGCCTACCCAAGTTGACATATACCGTTAATCAGCACACCTCCTAAAAGGGCACTAGTCAAAAAAATTTTTTAATGAAAAAACTAAAGTTTTCATCACTTAGAAGCTAGTTGGTTTATAATAACAATGCATATAAATTCTGTGCTTAGTTTCAATCATGACACTGCAGTTGTATTTTTTGCCACTCAAATGATGAGCTTAATGTAAGTTAAAACCGTATCAGCGTTCAACCTAAATCATTAAGCAGTGAAACATTACTTCACTCGAGGTGGGTTTAATAATTTAAATGGTAGGAATTACAACCAGTTTTCAAAAGCAGAGACTCTCCTAATAGAAAAGTTCAGCAAAGTGGCAGGATACATGATCAACATACAAAAATCAGCAGGATTCCTCTACACTAACAAGGAAAACTAACAAAGAAAAGGGAATCAAGAAAACAAAACCATTTACGACAGCCCCCAAAAGGATAAGATGCCTAGGAATAAATTTAACCAGGAACATAAAACACTTATACAAGGAAAACTACAAAACACTACTGAAAGAAACCAGAAGAGACCTACATAAATGGAAAACATACCATGCTCATGGATTGGAAGACTTCACCTTGTGAAAATGTTAATGCTACCCAAAGCAATCTATAGATATAACGCAATCCCGATCTAAATTCCAACATTACTTCAGCGAGATGGAAAAACTAATCTCCAACTTCATATGCAAAGGAAAGAGGCCCCAAATAGCTAAAGCATTACTGAAGAAGAAGAACAAAGTAGGAGGCCTCACACTTCTCAATCTCAGAACTTACTATACAGCCATGGTAGTCAAAACAGCCTGGCACTGGTACAATGACAGACACACAGATCAATGGAACAGAATTGAGAATCCACACGTAAATCCATCCAGCTATGGACAGCTGATCTTTGACAAAGGGTTGAAGTCCATTCAATCGGGAAGAGACAGTCTCTTAAACAAACAGTGCTGGCAAAACTGGATATCCATTTGCAGAAAAATGAAACAGGATTCATATCTCACACTATACACAAAATCAAATTCAAAGTGGATAAAAGACCTAAACATTAAACCTAAAACTATAAAGTTTCCAGAAGATAACACAGAAACAAAGCTAGGTCCTAATCTATGGCATAAATATACTGTCAAACATAACTAAAAATGCACAAACAACACAAGATAAACTAGATAACTGGAATCTCCTAAAAATTAAATATCTATGCTCATCAAAAGACTTTACCAAAAGAGTAAAAAGAGAACCTACAGATGGGGAAAAAAAATTTGGCAATGACATACGTGACAAGGGTCTAATCTCTAAAATATATAGAAAACATCAACACCTCAATGACAAAAAGACAAACAATCCAATCAAAAACTGGGCAAATGACATGAACAGACGCTTCACCAAACGAGGCATTCAAGTGGCTAACGAACACATGAAGAGATGCTTGAGATCATTACCCATTAGAGAGATGCAAATCAAAACTATAATGAGATACCATTTCACCCCTGCAAAAATGGCACTGATCCAAAAAACAGAAAACAACAAATGCTGATTGGGTTGCGGGGAGATTGGGAACTCTTACACATTGCTGAAGGGATTGTAAAATGATACGACCACTATGGAAAATGGTATGGTGCTTCCTCAAAAAGCTAGAAATAGAAATAACCTAAGATCCAGCAATCCCACTCCTAGGTGTATACCCTAAAGAAATAAGAGCAGTGACACAAATAGACATATGCACACCCATGTTCACTGCAGCATTCTTCACAACAGCAAAAAGACGGAAACAACCTAAGTGTCCATCAACAAATAATGGACAAACAAACTGTGGTCCATACATACAATCGAATACTATGAAACATAAAGAGTAATGAGGAGCCTGTGAAACATAACGTGGATGAATCTGGAGGACATTATTCTGAGGGTAATAAGTCAATCGCAAACAGACAAATATTGTATGATACCACTTTTATAAAACGTCAAGAACAGGTTTACACACAGAAAGCAACATTTTTGATGGTAACCACGGATGGGGAGGGGAGGAGAATCACTTACTAGATAGTGTTAATTCTGGTGAAGGGAAAGGCAATACACAATACAGGAGAAGTCAGCACAACATGACCAAGGTAAATGAAGACATTGAGAGGTATGCAAGAATGAAGGACAACTATGGTAAATGCTACAACATATACAATTCTGCAACAACAATAATAGCAACCAAAAATTTGTGAGTGTTCATAGGTAGATATGTATGCTATATGGGGTGAGAGTGTATGGGAGTACATGCACGTGCATTTATAGGTATCGTTGTGGGCATTTATACACACATATTTGTATGTGTTGCATATATATTCATATATATACTAGAGCACACAGAGGCCACAGTTATGGAAACTTCTTAGACATATCCAAACACCTCATGGGACTGAGTTACTGAGCTTGAAGGCTAAGGACCACAGTCTCAGGGGATATCTAGGTCAACTGGCATAACATAGTTCCTAAAGATAATGTTCTACATTCTACTTTGGTGAGTAGCATCTGGGGTCTTAAAAGCTTTCCAGCAGCCATCTAAGATATAACTATTGGTCTCTTCCCACCTACAGCAAAGGAGAGTGAAGGAAACCAAAGACTCAAGGACGCAATTATTCCACAGGACTAATGGCCCACAGGAACCACAGCCTCCTCTAGCCTGAGACCAGAAGAAATAGATGGTGCCCGGCTACCACTGAGGACCACTCTGACCAGGGACACAACAGAAGGTCCGGGATAGAGTGGGAGAAAAATGTAGAACAAAATGCAAATTCATAAAAAAGACCAGACTTATTGGACTGATAGAGACTGGAGAAATCCCTGACACTATCGCCCTAAGACACCCTTTTAACCTGGTACTGAAGCCACTCCCGGAGTTCACCTATCAGCCAAATAATAGACTGCCCTATGAAATAAACAATAACAACTGTGAGGAATGTGCTCCTTAGAACAATCAACTATACGAGAACAAACAAGCAACATTTGCCCAAAAGCAAAAATGAGAAGGCAAGGAGGGGCAGGGAAACTGGAGGGACAGAAAGAGGAAGGCAGGGTGGAAATGGGGAGAGTGCTGACACATTGTGGGGATAGCAACCAATGTCATGGACCAAAATGTGTGTAAATTGTGGAAGGGGAAACTAATCTGCTGTGCCAACTTTCACCTAAAATACAATAAAATGTTCAAAAAAAATAAAAAAGCAGAGACTCTCAATTTCATAAAACTTTGTACATCTTTTGAATTAACAGATTTTTCTACTACTAAAATCTAACATGTATCACCTTCAAATATTCTTGCATCATGATTTTATATATTATTTCACACCATTCCTCATCACCATACATATTTTTGGAAACCCTGGTGGCATAGTGGTTAATTGCTACAGCTGCTAACCAAAAAGTCGGCAGTTCGAATCCACCAGGCATTCCTTGGAAACTCTACGGGGCAGTTCTACTCTGTCCTGTAGGGTCACTATGAGTCAGCAATGGGTTTTTGATACATATTTTATTGTTACAGTTATATGTCTAAGTCCTAATATTTACAATTTTTGGTGTTTTTTTGTGCTATATATATGTATATATGTAACTGAAAATTTGCCATTTCAACATTCTTCACATGTACAATTCAGTGCCATCATGCTTATCATGTTGTTCAACCATTACCATTACCCATTTCCAAATTTTCCCCCAATAATTACGGTTTTGAAGTCTTGAATAGACCACTAATTGCTATAAGAAATTATAGTAATTTAATGATCAAAAGAATTAAGATATTAATTTTTTACCAATCCTCAACCATAACAGATTTTCTAAAATGAAATACATACACACATACATATTAGCAAATTAATTCAAACAGGACCTGTGACCAATTGAGTAGTAAAATACTCCCCACTGTAAATGTGAGCCAAACCCATAGTTTATTTATTTCAAATATTTGAAAATTCCAACTTTTGGCTCACAATCAAGCCTCTCAAAAATCTTTGTGGGAACTCAGTAGGCACAAAGTATTCTCCCACTGCTGCCTGGGAGCAAACTGTCCCCGTAAGACAGGGCTCAGAGTGGGCTTATCAACAACTATTCCAGGCTACTCTCAGACCCACCTCCAAGAGTTGAAGCCAGAGGCTGTCACTGGCTGATGACTGCAGAGAGAATGGCCACCGCCCCTGTAAACCTGTTCTTGCTGTTGTTTGCTCCTGTCAAGTCAGCCCCAACTCATGGAGATCCCACACAATGGAACCAAACACTGGCTAGTCCTGCACCAATCCCATGATCAGATGTGAATCAGACCATTGTGATCTACAGGTTTTTCAGTGTCTGATTTCTGGAAGTAGATCACCAGGCTTTTCTTCCTAGTCTGTCTTAGTCTGGCAGCTCCATTGAAACCTGTTCAACATCATAGCAACACACAAGCCTCCACTGATAGATGGGTGATGGCGGCATACGAGGTGCACTGACAGACGGGGTGTCCCACGTGGAAAGCAAGAATTCTACCACTGAACAACCAAGGACCTGCTAACCTGTTGTCGTTGTTAGGTGCCATCAAGTCGGTTCCAACTCAGTGACCGTATCTACAACAGAACGAAACACTGCCCAGTCCTCAGCCATCCTCAAGATCGTTGTCATGCCTGAGCCCATTGTTGCAGCCACTGTGTCAATCTATCTCGTTGAGGGTCTTCCTCTTTTTTGCTGATCCTCTACTTTACCAAGCATCATGTCCTTCTCCAGGGACTGATCCCTCCTGACAACATGACTAAAGTATGTGAGACTTAGTTTTGCCATCCTTGCTTCTAAGGAGCTTTCTGGTTGTACTTCTTCCAACACAGATTTGTTTGTTCTTCTGACAGTCCATGGTATATTCAATATTCTTCACCAACACCATAATTCAAAGGTGTCAATTCTTTAGTCTTCCTTATTCATTGTCCAGCTTTCCCATGCATATGAGGTGACTGAAAATACCATGGCTTGGATCAGGCAAACCTTAGTCTTCAAGGTGACATCTTTGCTTTTCAACACTTTAAAGAGGTCTTTTGCTGCAGATTTGCCCAATCCAATACGTCATTTGATTTCTTGACTGCTGCTTCCATGGGTGCTAATCTAGGGGAAGCATTATCTATGGAACTCTGCAGACTCTGTGCTGCCTCCCTAGTTCTACCTGGGACCACAGAGAGTCAGCAAGCAACAGCCAGAACTCTTCTCTTTGACAAGATCCTCCACTGGGTTAAGTTAATAATGCAGTCTCTATCATCAAATTAGACATCATAAAACAATAAGAATATTCTGTTGTTGTTAAGTGCCATCGAATCAGTTCCCACTCATAGCGACCGTATGTACAAGAGAACGAATCATTGCCCGGTCCTGTGCCATCCTCACAATCATTGCTATGTTTGAGCCCATTATTGCAGCCACCATGTCAATTCATCCCGTTGAGGGTCTTCCTCTTTTTCGTTGACCCTCTACCTCACCAAGCATGATGTCCTTCTCTAGGGACTGGTCCCTCCTGGTAACATATTCAAACTATGTGTGATGAAGTCTCACCATCCTCACTTCCAAGAAGCACTTTGGCTGTACGTCTTCCAAGACAGATTTGTTCATTCTTCTGGCAGTCCATGGTATATTCAATATTCTTCAACAACACCATAATTCAAATGCATTAATTCTTCTTCAGTCTTCCTTATTCATCAGCCAGCTTTCACATGCATATGAGACGATTGAAAATACCACAGCTTGGGTCAGGTGCACCTTAGTCCTCAAAGTGACATCTTTGCTTTTTAACACTTTAAAGAGGTCTTCTGCAGAAGATCTGCCTAGTGCAATATGTCATTTGATTTTTGACTGCTGCTTCCATCGGTGTTGACTGTGGATCCAAGTAAAACGAAATCCTTGACAACTTCAATATTTTGTCCATTTATTATGATGTTGCTAATGAGTCCAGTTGTGAAGATTTTTGTTTTCTTTATGTTAAAAACCAAACCTGTTGCTGTCAAATGGATTCCAACTGCCCCGTAGAGTTTCCAAGGAGTGGCTGGTGGATTTGAACTGCCAACCTTTTAGTTAGCAGCCTGAGCTCTTAACCACTGCACCACCATCACTGGGTGTAATCCATACTGATCTTCATAAGTAAGTGCTTCAAGCCCTCTCCACTTTCAGCAAGCATGGCTGTATCATCTGCATATCACAGGTTGTTAATGAGTCTTCCTCTAATCCTGATGCCACGTTCTTCTTCATATAGCCCAGCTTCTCGGAGTATTTGCTCAGCATATAGACTGAATAAGTATGGTGAAAGAGTATAACTCCAATACACACCTTTCATGATTTTAAACCGTGCAGCAGCCCCTTATTCTGTTCTAATTACTGCCTCTTGGTCTATGTACAGATTATCCGTGAGCACAATGAAGTGTTCTGGAATTCTGTTTCTTCGCAATGTTATGCATAATTTATTATGATCCACACAGTTGAATGTTTTTGCGTAGTCAATAAAACACAATAAAATAAAATATTTTAATTGAGATAAAATATCGCGATGTCATCTTTTCCCCTTCACAACACAGCTGAACATAATCATTTGTGTTACATTTTTCAGATCTTTCTGAGAACTACTCAGTATGCCCCATCACAGCTCAGTCCTCAGAGATGCTCTCTGGCACTCACTCAAGTTTCTTCTCCTCCTTCCCCCACATGAGTCCACAAATCTTTCCAGAATGTTCACTAGAAACAGATTACAAGAGACCTACATGTTAACAGGGACACTTCTCGCCTGTCACCTATGTGTGATGGGCTTAAATTTAGTAATTATTGAAGACAAATGCACTTTCCCTTAACACTGAGATGTCAAGACACATTAAAAAACAAACAAACAAACACAGCAACAGTCACTTTCTTCCCATCACTCCCCACCCTGGGCCAACATGCTTCTGCTATTCTTTGGATTCACCAAGGCAAGGCCCTCACTTGATCACATCTCCTGTGAAGAACAACCCAGACAGATTGTCACCTTCAGTCATGCACATGACAAGTGAGGGGAAAAAATATTTGTCCAAAAAAAAAAAAAAGCAAATGCTGATATGCTTGCTATACCCACGTGCACACCAGGTACCCATCTAGATACTTGCCAGCTTGTAGCTAGGGCAGGGATTTCAAAATATCACTGGCGATCCTAAATCCTTGTGTGGGGAGCTGTATCTTGCACTTTACGCTATCCTTGGAAAATCAGCAAAGCCATGGATTCAGAGTTTCT
>NW_004443967.1:18801289-18849931 GCF_000243295.1 Trichechus manatus latirostris
ATCCACCAGCCGCTCTTTGGAAACCCTATTGGACAGTTCTGCTCTGTCCTGTAGGGTCGCTATGAGTCAGAACCGACTCGACAGCAACAGGTTTGGTTTTATGAGTTGCATGCATAATGAGGATCATTTCCAAAAGGCAGCCCACCAGATGCACAAGTGTGTTCCCCAAGTGCTGTGTAATTGACGAGCCTGGCCTTGGCATACCTTCCCCTGCAGGAACAGCATCACGAAGAGAGCTGACTTCACCCTGCTGTGAGCTGGGGAGCCAGATGGGCCGAGTTTCAGGGGCAGGGGCATCAGGTGTGGTCCAAGGGCAGGAGGGCTGGCTCCAAAGATGACCCCTTCTCCCTAGGACTCCTGATCAAATGTGGTGTCCTCAGAGCCCCTGGGAGCACCTGGTACTGTTCCACAGAGTAAAATGCAAAAATAAAAGAAATTATAGTTCTCTTCATTTTTATTGCATGTTAATTAATATTTTGTTTGTCTTAAAGCATCAATAATACATGAGTGCGATAGCTCATATATATTACTGATAGGAAATTAAATCCACCTGTACTGGTGATATATACACTAAAGATTCGCTGATGGGAATTCATGACCGAAAGCCCAGAAAACACAGCCCAGATTTGGGGCTGTAACCATTCGTCGGATGACAGATTTAACACATCCAGAAGTTTTGCATTTTTATGCAAATACTTATTCACCAAACCCCCACTGCCATCAAGTCAATTCTGACTCATAGTGACCCTACAGGACAGAGTAGAACTGGCCCATAGGGTTTCCAAGGAGCAGCTGGTGGATTTGAACTGTCAACCTTTTGGTTAGCAGCCAAGCTCTCAATCACTGCGCCACCACGGTCCTGTTCACTGAAAGGATCTCTATTTAGAGAAATTTGTAGCAGACAGTAAACACTCCAAGAGCATATATTTGGACTGGACAAAAGAATACTACCTCTTGTGAAGGCCAGGACCACTGAGTATCCTCAATTCTGGGCAGACCCCCCCCCCCTTTTTTATCCTCAGCTCACTGCAACCAGAGAATCAAAAACAGCAACGAGAAGTCCAGGCATTCATTCCTGAAGCCGCCAGCTCCCAAGGCAGCCCCTGTGAAGGCAGGTGAGCTAGAGGAGGGGTTGGCAGTGACACTGTATTTCTGCGTCCTTTACGTAAGGGTCAGGAATGTCCACGTGAGGTTCTGCAGAGGATCATGTGTGGGCTCCGCTCCACTGATTTACTCACAGTCATCTCCACAGTGCCCAGCCCCTGCACCAGCCCATGACATGGCCATGACGGAAACCCTACTATGTGCACAGTGTTCAGACAAGGTTGAGAAATGAACACACAAATAAGGCACAAGCCCTCCCTGCAAATGTGCTTTTGGCCTCGTGGCAGACAAAGATACATGCTCAAATAATTAAGGCAAGTGAAGGTGGGTCATATGGGCGTTGGGAAGACAAGGGGGATGCTGAGGGAGGTCTGGGTGGGGAAGACGGGCCCGCAGGCTGCGCACGGTACCCCCAGCGTTATGCTGGTTAACGTGCACTCAGTCAACGCTTTCAGTTGTGTTTCTTCCCCCAAAGAGCCCCGGTGGCCCAATGGTTAAGCACTTGGCTGCTCGCCAATGGTCTGGCGGTCCAAACCCGCCACAGGCTCTGCGGGACAAAGAGGTGGCAGTCTCCTCTGTAAGATTACAGCCTCGGAAACCCTGCGCGGCAAGTTCTACCCTGTCCAGCAGGGTCGCTATGAGTCGGAATCAACTTGATGGCAACGGGTGCGTTTTTCCCCCGCTAATCTACTTTGTCTCATTATTAGAGGATGCATGCAAACCAGTATAAATGCAAGAAAGTTTGAAAATGCAGATACCAAAAACTGATAGAAAAGGAATTACCTGGAATGCTTAATCATTTGGAAGCTGCTTACTAGTGAAAAAAAAGAACAACAGAAACCCACTCTCACAGTACTGAAATGTGCCGAGCCTATTTCCGCAAACCAGAAGACTCTCTGAAACACCAGACGGAAACGCCCTGAACACCAAACGGACACGGCGTTTCTACAACGTCCTTTTCTCTCAGCACGTGTGAACATTTTACAAGTACGGTATCTCATGGCTCCAGAGAGAAGGGAGCGTGGGGCTCTCGAAGGAAATTAGCTGCGCGTGTGATGTGAGCTTGGAGCCACACGGCTGTCTCACTAAGCCACCCTCACCAGCTACAAAAAATATGAATTCTTCAAACCAAGAACATCAGCATCATGACAGCAAAGTGCTGCGTGGAAACAGGAACTGTGAGAGGAAAACAAACACCACCAAACAGTTTTCCATCTTGCCACAGACAGCAGAAAATTCCAAGAAACATGAAAATTCCCAATGATGTCAACTGTCAACAATCAGCTCTCCACAGCTGTGAACACACGTGAAGCCACAAGAACTGCTGTAAAGGAACTTTACTCGGTGGACTAAAAGCCAAGTGCCGATGATTCTCATTCCAGAGGCCTCCCTGTGCCCTCAGTGCCACTCTGCTTGTGTGTTTCTTTGGGACTGAGATTTGAAGTATGTCTCTGTGACAGCAAACACTGAGTTAAACATGGGGTTGGCAAACGACAGCCTGTGGACCAAATCCAGCCTGCCACCTGTTTTTGTAAATAAAGTTTTATTGGGACACGTCCATGTTCATTTGTTTACATATCGTCTGTGGCTGCCTTCTCCACACATTGACAGAGCAGAGTAGTTATGACCGAGACAGTGTGGCTCACAAAGCCTAAGTATTTACTATCCAGCCCTTTACAGAAAAAGTTTGCTGACCTTCGAGTTAAGCAGTGAAAAGCAGTCAGTTCTGTCTAGGGTGGATAATCTCTATGCTTATCTACCGAGAAGACCGAGTGCTCCGCTCCTCCCCGAAGTGTCTCCGCACTTGCCCTTCATTTAACAAGATGTGGATGCCAGCGGGGGGCCAGGGGCTGTGCTCTGAGCCCTAGAGCCAGCCAACAAAAACAAAGGCAAGAGGACAGGGGAAGGCAGATTTTCCCGGCCCTGAGAGAAGAAGAACCACTTAGAACTGGCCATGTGTCCTCGCTCAGAAGTGTCCACAGATGGGTAGTCCAGGAGCACATCAGACAAAAGTGACTGATCTTGATTTGGGGCAAATATTTGACCAACACCACCACGTGGTAGGGGTGGAGAAGCAAGGCCTGCTGAGGACTCAAATAGCTGAACTCGCAAGGGCAGAGTAAGTACCCCCATGTATACAGAACAAGGGTTTAGGGTTAATTTGGAGAGGGTCTCAGCCCTGGTCTGCAATTTTTTATCGGGGCTTTGCCTGAAGACGTGGAGGGCACATAGCAAAGTGAGAAGCTACCCAACCAGGGGACAATTCACATCAGCAAGCCCACTGCCGTCGAGTCAATTCCAACTCATACCCTGTAAGGTCGCTATAGTACGAGTAGTCACATCACAGTCAACAACCAAAAAATCTCAGCACATTTGAGTCTTGGAGAAAAAAATTAAAATAGCAAGCTTACCAGTGATGAAGGGAAACTTCTCTGTTAAATATCTAGGAGCAATGGCAGGTTACCCAATAGCAAGGTAAGCCCAGGCTTACTTGTGCTTACTTACTAATCGGTAGTGACCAATGTCACAGGTTTTCACCACATCAAAGATTCTGCTTCTAGGTATGGCTGGCATCTGTCTCTCTCCCAACCCCACAGCACCTGCCTACAGAATCAAAGCCTCTTTTCACATTTTCAATGCCTGCCCGGGACGGACGACCCAGTCAGCAAGGCTTACTTGAGCTTACTTACTAATGGGCCGTGCACAATTTCACATGGTTTCACCACATCTTTGGGCTTCCTTGTGCTTACCTGCTAATCTATAGTGAACAGTTTCACATGTAAGTAAGCACAAGTAAGCCTGTGCTTGCCTGGCTTATTGGGTAAGCTGCCCTTGTGACTAGGAAGGAAGAGAACTGTCTTGAGTTCTCAAGACAAAAGCCAGCGAAGTTTCACTGCTCCCATGTTCAAGATAAATTAACAGTGTAAGGAAGCTGCAAAAAACCTAAAGCAAAGTGAGCACCAATGATTACAATCACAGTCTCCATATCCCAGAGGCGACACTGATCCAACGACATCTGGGCTTTGGGTTCCGTTCTGAGCACCAACACACAGCAGGGACCGCCCTAGCAGAGGAAGTGTAAGAAGAGAGCTCAGAAACGCAGCACAAAGGAGCACCAGAGAACAGAAATAGTGTCAGCTGAAGCACGGAAGACCTGTAACAACATCTTCAGACAGTTACAGAGCTCATTCTGTCCACTCCTTCTAGACATCAACGGGGAAAGATGGATGGATGCAGAGCCTGGCTCAGAACAAGGGAAAACTGTAGTGTACTGTGGGGGCTTGCATGTTGCTATGATGCTAGAAACTATGCCAGGGATATTTCATGTACCAGCAGGGTTACCCAGGGTGGACAGGTTTCAGCAGAGCTTCTAGCCTAAGACAGACTAGGAAGAAAGACCTGGTGATCTACTTCTGAAAAATCAGCCACTGAAAACCCTATGGAGCACAGTTCTACTTTGACACACATGGGGTCGCCACTGAGTCAGAATCGACTCCATGGCAACTGGTTTTTGGTTTTTTTGGCCCCCACCCTACAAAGCTCAAAAACAACTGTATTGTTTTACTTACTTGGGGGCATCCTTCCAAGCTTCCTTCTCATGTCGATTTATAAATGTAGAGATTCATTTTACACAAATGGGATCACATTGCATATGCTGTCTTATAAATTGTTCAGAACTGCCCCACAGGGTTTTCAAGGAATGGCTGGTGGATTCGAACTGCCAAGCTTTTGGTTAGCAGCCGAGCTCTTAACTACTGCTCCGTGAGGGCTCCTCATAACATTTATTAATATGAAAAAATACCCACAGGAAAACCATAGTTTCAGCAATTCCATAGTATTCCATTATATTCACGTTCCAAAATTTTAAAAATCTCCTAGGCTGCAATAAAAGCATTGCACATACTCTTATCTTTGCACATGCATTGAATTATCTTCATAGTATAAATTTTATATTTTCAGACAGATTGTGCCAGACTCCCCCTGAAAACTTGTATTGATTTATATTCCTACGAGCAGTTTATAAGTATTTTATCTACTCCCTCACGAGCATTAAATACTATTACTATACTTAATTATTACCATGCAGGTAGATGAAAATGTGTCATTGATACTCCAGTTTGCATTTCTACTCTAGAAGTTAAGAATTGCAGCTTTCGGTTAGACACTTCAGACCTATCCAAGCTCTCATTAATTACATTACTTTGATCAAGGGACGAAGCTGTCTGTGCCTCAATTTCCTCATATGAGAAATAAGAATAATAACAATATTTCGTAGGGTTTGTTGTGAAATGAAGAAATTAATGTAAAGCACATATATAAGAAGGATAATCCATTGTGGCAAAGTGGGGTTTAGCAAATGAATGCAAGGTTGGTTTAACATTAAAAATCAATGTCTTTCACCATATAAAAAAACTGAAAAGGAAAAACCCCATGAGCATCTCAAGAAACTCAAAAACAGCACTGGACAGAATCCAATATTCATTCCTGATTTAAAAAAAAAAAAAAACCCTCAGCAAAACAGGAATAAAGGAGAACTTCCTAAACCCAATAAGGAGCATTCGTGAAAAACCTACCACTAACATGACACTTAACAGTGAAAGACTGAATGTTTTCCCCCAATGGTCGGGAATGATACAGGAAGTTTGCTTTCACTGCTTCTATTCAAAATCATACTAGAGGTTCTATGCAGGGCAGTACAGCAAGAAAAATAAATAAATAAAAGGAAACCAGACTGAAAAGGAAGAAGTAAACTGTCCTTATTCGCAGATGACATGATCACCTATGTAGAACATCTGATAAGAGTCTACCAAAAAGCTACTAGAATTAATAAGTGAGTTTAGCAAGATTGCAGGACACAAGACAAAAAACAAAAATCAACTGTATTTCTATATACTAGCAATGAACAATCAGAATTTAAATTTAAAAATAGCATAATTTACAATAGCATCAAAATATTATGAAATGTTTAGGGATAACTCTGACAAAAGACATGCAAAATCTATATACTGAAAACTACCAGACATAACTGAGCAAAGTTAAAGAAGTTAATGGACAGACAGACTGTGCTTATGGGTCAGAAGACTTGATATTGTTAAGATACCAACTGCCATAGCAATTAAAAATAGTTTTAAAAAATAAAAGGAAAAAAAGATACCAACTGTCTCCAAATTAATCTAGAGATTCAACACAAACCTAACCAAAATTCTCGAAGACTTTTTTGTAGAAATTAACAAGCTAGTGCCAAAATTTATATGAAAATGCAAAGAACTTAGAATAGCCAAAAATAACTTTATAAAATAAGAGCTAAGTCGAAGGGCTAACACTACTTCAAGAGTTATTTTAAAGCCACAGTAATCAAGACAGTGTAGTCTTGAGATGAAGATTAACAAGTAGATCAATGCAACAATGTAGAGTCCAAAAACAGACCCACACGTATATGGACAGCTAATTTTTGACAAATGTGCAAAGACAACTCAGGGAGAAAGGGTAGTCTTTTCAACAAATGACACTGAGATAACTGCATATTGTTGTTGTATGCCGTCGAGTCAGTATCGATTCATGGTGACCTTATAGGACAGAGGAGAACTGCCCCACAGGGTTTCCAGGGCTGTAATCTTTATGGAAGCAGACTGCCCCATCTTTCTCGCATAGAGCAGCTGGTGGGTACAAACCACAGACCTTTCAGTTAGCAGCTGAGTGCCACCAGGGCTTCTTTCATTAGAGAAATGCAAATGAAAACCACAATAATTTACCACTACACACCTATGTGAATGGCTAAGGTTAAAAAGGCTGCCCATACCAAGACTAGGCTGTGGAGGAAATGGAACTCTGACGCGCTGCTGGTGGGAATGTAAAACAGCACAGGTACTCTGGAAAACAGTTTGGCAGTTTCTTAAGTTAAACATACACCTACCATATGATTGAAGTTGTCAACAATTTCATTTTACTTGGATCCACAATCAACACCCAAGGAAGCAGCAGTCAAGAACTCAAAAGACACATTGCATTGGGCAAATCTGCTGCAAAAGACCTCTTTAAAGTGTTGAAAAGCAAATATGTCACCTTGAAGACTAAGGTGCGCCTGACCCAAGCCATGGTGTTTTCAATCACCTTATATGCATGCAAAAGCTGGACAATGAATAAGGAAGACTGAAGAAGAATTGATGCTTTTGAACTACTCTGCTGTTGAAGAATACAGAACATATCACAGACTTCAAAAAGAACAAACAAATCTGCCTTGGAAGAAGTATAGCCAGAATGCTCCTTAGAAGCAAAGATGGTAAGACTTATTCTCACATACTCTGGACATGCTTGGTAGAGGGTCAGTGAAAAAGAGAAAGACCCTCAATGAGATGGGCTGACACAGTGGCTGTAATGGGCTAAAGCATAACAACGATTGTGAGAATGGTGCGGGACTGGACAATGTTTCGTTACGTTGTACGCAGGGTCACTATGAGTTAGAACTGACTCAGTGGCACCAGACAACAATGACAACCATATGATCCAGCCATTACACTCCTAGGTATTTGATACACACACAACATGAGTGAATATGAGAAATAATTATGTTAAGTGGAAGAAGGCAAACCAAAAAGAAAAAAGAGTACCTACTGTATGATTCCATTTATGTAAAACTCTAGCAACTGTAAACTTACAGTAACAGAAAGCAGATCCATGGTCGTCTGGGATGATGGTGCTGAGGAGTGGTAGGAGGGAGGAATCACAAAGTAGCATGAAGACTTTCAAGGGTGATATGTATGTACACTATCTCAATTTTGGGGATAGTTTCACATGTAAGTACCGGTCAAAACTTATCAAACTTTACACTTTAACTATGTGTAATTTATTGTATGTCAATTATACCAGTTAAAAATATAAAGACGGAATGGATGTTGGATTTTGTCAAAGTTTTTTCTGAGTTTCCTGAGTTGATCATATGTTTTTCCTTTTTAGTTTGTTTATATGGAGAAACACATTGATTTTCAAACATCATATCAACCTTGCATTCAAAGTGGCTGTACCATTTTGCATTTCTACCAGCAATGGATAAGAATTTCAGTTGCACCATGTCTTTGCCAACACTTGGTATCGTCTTTTTCATTTTAGACATTTCCATGGGTGAGTAGTTGTGGCGCAATGGATCCCTTTTACATGGCCTTTCTCGCCATGGATTTGTAACTGTCACCAAATGACTGGGTGGGACTATGCAAATGAGGCGCTTGTGACCCACCAAGGGGATTGGATAGCTTGTTAATAAATAATGTAAATAAGGTGACTGCCACCCTTGAGGGGGTAGGGCCATATAAATAAGTTGTATGGAACCCTAACAAGGGGATTGGTCAGCTTTTCCATCCCGCTAGGCTTAAAGGGAGACACGGAGAGAGAGAGAGAGGGAAGTAATGGAACAACTCGGGATCAGGATCAACTTGGAAGTAACAGGAACAACTCAGGATGCAGTCCCTTGATCAGAATAGCTTCTTCTCACCCTCTCCTGCCGGAACTTGCTGGTGCCTTGCTGCCGCCGGCCCTGCTGGGGGCCTTCTCAGGCAAGTGTTAACGTTTCTTAGCTTCATGGGTTGGCAGGCCCCACAACAGCCGTCCTGTACTGGTTTCCTGATTCCTGCCTTCTCATGCCACCATCTCTTGCCCAATGTACTGTACTTCCAAAACCTGTCAATAAGATCTTGAAGGTGCCTAATGTTAGACTGGGGGGATATGGGGATGCAATGGTTGATGGGACTGAGGTGAACATCTGAATGAGAACTATAAGATTTAAACAGATCTTGTATGAAGTAGTTGCATCTCCCTTACCTGAATGTATTATTAGTATGCATATTATGTCTAGGGAACACTCCCTCTACCTGATATTGTAAAACTGAAGGCATGTAAGTCTGCCCTTAGGCCAGTATTGATTGGACATGCTAAACGTAAATCATTAGGATTGCCCGAACCCACTCAAGTTGTTAATTTGAAACAATATAGGATACCTGGTGGACAAAAGATTACTGCTTTGATTAAAGACATGCTAAAGGATAGAGTGTGCCAACAAATTCTCTGTGTAACAGCGCTGTATGGCCCATGGAAAAGGCAGATGGCTTATGGAAGCCGATAGCAGACTATCAAGGCCTAAATAAAGTAATGCCACGTGTGGCTTCAGCTGTACCAGACATGGTATCAATGGTGCAGAAAATACAGCAGGCTAAAGGGGACTGGATCTCAGTGATTGATCCTGCAAATGCCTTTTTCTCAATGTCTATTTCAGAAAAGAGCCAGCCGCAGTTTGCTTTCATGTGGGAAGGATCCCAATTTACTTTCACTGTATTGCCACAGGGTTGCCTGAATTCACCAGCTTACTGTCATAGTTTGGTTAGAAGAGACCTGGACTTGGTGCAGATCTCAAGCATAATGACACATTACATTGATTATATTATGTTGATATACTCGGAAGAACAGGCTAGGGCTGATTTGAATACAGTGGTGGCCCACATGACCAACAAAGGCTGGTTAATAAATTCAGCAAAAATCCAGGGCCCTGCCCGAACTGTGAAATTCTTGGGAATAACTTGGGCAGGAGCCACTCATGACATTCTGCAGGCAACCAAGAATAAGTTGTTGTCGCTACCTACCCCCAAGACTAAGCAGGAGGTCCAATGTTTGATTGGTCTATACGGATTCTGGAGAATGCATATTCCACATATGGGAATATTGCTGAGTCCCATCCATAAAAACCACTCAGAATAAAACTTCATTTGAATAGGGGCCAGTGCAACAGCAGGGGATGTCTGAATTACAGAAAGCGGTCTCACTCTCCCTTCCTTTAGGCCCTTATGATCCACATTCAGACATGATTTTGGAGGTGTCTGCCCATGTGCTTATGCAGACTGGAGCTCATGGCAAAAACCTGAGAATGTTGCCCTACGGAGACCACTGGGATTCTAGACTAGAAAGCTTCCAGATGCTGTAGCACAATACATGCCATTTGAAAGGCAATTACTCGTCTGATATTGAGTATTGATTGAGACTGCCTCAATGACAGAAGAACATAAAATCATCATGAGACCTAAAATACCCATAATGTCTTGGGTGATATCAGAGAAACACTCTAATAAGGAAGGCAGTGCCCAAAATAGTTCCATAATAAAATGCAAATGGTTCATACAAGAACAAGTTACTGCAGGAAAGCAGGAAGGAAACAATCATATCCATGAGCAGATAGCCTCTTTTCCCACAGGCCCTACCCTGGAACCATCTGAGAAGCTGCCAGAGCCCACTGCCAGCGCCCTATAAACAACTTTATGCTGATGAGCAGAAGGTTGCTTGCTTGGTTTACAGATGGCAGTTCCAGGGTACATGGACAACACTTGATGTGGAAAGCTGCTGCATTAAGACCAGCAGATGGAAAGACCCTGTTTGAAGAAGGTAAGAACAGATCAGCTCAATGGGCTTAGCTGCATACTGTCTTCCTAGCCATGATGTAAGAATTGGGCAATGGTAAGAGCCCCTATGTTTGGATTTTTACCGATTCATGGGCAGTGGCCAACGGCCTGGCTATACAGTCAGGCAAACCGGTGATGGAAAATTGGACTATTAAGGGAAAATCCATGTGCAGCATGAACCTATGGAAAGCACTCTGGGAATTTAGAGGTTGCGTTAGAGTAAAATATGTCAATGCCCATCAGAAGAACCCCCTTCCTGGATCGGAAGGCAACTAGAATCAGCAAGTTCACCTGAGATGGGCAATTGGGTCCATGAAATGAGTGGACATGGGAGTGCTGCAGCAATGCAGAGATGGGCTGAATCCAGACACACCCCTTTTGAACCCTCCAAGACACGAAATGTCAACAAGGACTGCCCTGTCTGCCGGCAAGAATGACAGAGGTTGCAGATGGCTATGGGGCAGATTCCCCAGGGGGAAAGCCCTGCACATAGCTGGCAAGTTGATTATACTGGACCAGTGATGCTTGTGGCACTGTGAGGCTACAAACAGATCCTTACAGGAAGAGATACTTACTCTGGACTGGGCCTTGCATATCCTGTGACAGATGCAAATGACAAAAACACCATTAAGGGATTGGATGAAAAGACTATCAATTTGGGCCACTGAACTATATTTCATCAGACCAAGGAATACACTTTATAGCCCACAAGGTGCAGCAATGGGCCAAGAAACATATTAAATGGACATGCCATGTTGCATACCACCCTCAGAGTAATGGTTTGATAGAGAATTGGAATGGACAATTGAAACATTTGTTATCTAAAATGGGAGGAGACAAAGCATGAAGGACAGGCTCACATGCCTTCATGAGTGTGTGCTCACACTCAACATGAAGAGGGCAAAGGGAGGATCACCCCTGGACAGATTCCTATACTTCTCTAGAGCATCTGGGGAAGAGGGGGTGGGGAAGGGTGCTGGTGCCACTATATAGTTGTTCCCGACATCACCTAAATTTTTTTTGCCTTGCCAGTTGTTACAATCTCAAAACCAGGGATGCAGCTGCAGACGCTGGAAGCAGGGGTGATCCCTAAGCAAGAGGCTGTAACTATACCCCTGAACCTACACGTCAGAATTCCCAAGGGCCTGATGAGATGGATTGTACCTTCCCTCATCTGGCCAAATTGGCGTTGACAGTGAATACTGCCATATTGCCTAGTAGGCGAGATAGCCCATTAGAGGTGTACCTATGTAACCATATCCAACATGAATGGCAGCAGACAGAGGGGAAAGCACTTGCTAGACTGGTCTTGCTACCAGCAATCTGGACTGGCACAGCAGCTGAAACTGATGTCCCTTCCCAAGGTGGAAAAGTTTGGGTAAAATTAAATGACAAATGGATGGAAGGAGAAACAATAGCTGAAGGTAAAGTAATGAATAAATGGGTTATGCAGCAGGGGAAATCTAACATTATGCTGATACCTCAAGAGAGACTCAGAGCCAGGGAATAATCTTCTCTCAGTTAAATTTTATCAAAGGCCAGAGAGAGTGAAACCAAGACTTGTGGAAAACCTCACCAGATCAGATGGATACCTGCAGCAGGCCTGAATGGTTGGTAGCTGCGTGACCTCACCCTGAGGGCTCTCTGCCCTGCTGAAGGTCAATTGTTAATGACTGTTTGAGGGCTGGTAAAATGACTGGGAGGAAGTTATCCTCCAAGTATGAAAGGACCATGGCTAGAAAAGCCAGGGGGTGGCCTGCAGTGCAATGGATCATTTTTATATAGCCTTTCTCACCATGGTTTTGTAACTCTCACCAAATGACTGGCTATGCAAATGAAGTTCTTGTGGCCCACCAAGGGGACTGGCTGGCTTGTTAATAATGTAAATAGGGTTCATGGCACTTTTGTGGGGGTGGGATCATGCAAATAAGGTGCATGGAACCCTAACGAGGGGGTTGGTCAGTTCTGCCATCCTGCAATGCTTAAAGGGAGACACACAGAGAGAGGGACAGGGGAGCTATAACAAGGAAGACAGTGAGAGATGGCAGCATGAGACAGCAGGAATCAGGAGACCGGCGTGAGATGGCTGTGGTGAGGCTTGCCGACCCATGGAGCTAAGAAGTGTAGCACCTACCTGAGACGGTCCCCAGCAGGGCCCAGAGGCAGCAAGACCCCAGCAGGGCCTGGCAGCAGAAGGCAAGAAGAAGCTGTCCTGATCAAGAAACTGCCACCTGAGTTGTCGTTCCTGTTACTTCAAGTTGATCCCAATCCCAAGTTGTACCTGTTAGTTCCCTAATAGACCACTTAACTGTAAGTAAGGTTTGTGAGTTCTGTGAGACACTACAGCAAATTACAGAACCCAAAGACAGGAGGGAGAGTACTGAGGGGAGGGGGAGAGGTTTATGTCAGAGATGATGGACTGATCCAGCAGTTTGGAAAAGCTGGACATTTGGGACATGTTTAACCCCCGCCTCACAGGAACCAATTTGTGATGATCCTTATAAAAGAAATTATTCATTTAGTAGTGATTCTCTCTTACCTCTCATCAGAACTTATTTATAATTAATGCAATTCCATCTCTATTAGCTCTCCTTCCCAGGACCAACATCTCACTCCTAAAATTTCCTTTATCCATAAATTGTTGTTGTTGTTGTATGTGGTCTAGTTGATTCCAACTCATAGCGACCCCATATGACCGAACACAACTGCCCCATTGGGTTCCTAGGCTGAAATCTTTACAGGAACAGACTACCAGGTCTTTTCTCCTGCAGAGCTGCTGGGTGGGTTTGAACCTCCGACCTTTCGGTTAGCAGCTGAGCACTTAACCATTGTGCCACCATGGCTCTTTATCCGTGAATTCAAGGGTCTATAGGCTTCAATGAGGTGGTGATGAAAAAATGCTACACGCCTCCTCATACACTTATATTTAATTAAAAATTTAAAATAGAAATTGAGCTTTTGTAATATAATGATTTGAGTGCTTTTATGTAAGAGGGGAAACAGGGAATTAATGATTAAATGAAAAGCATGTCAGGTATTTTATAGGTTTTTGCTTAGGTAATACCAAAACAAAGATAAGGGAGAAAAAGATGCTCGGGATTAAAATTCACTTAATATTTCTGTAATGTACTGTATGGTGCATTAAATTATTAAACTCAAATCCATGACTGAGTCAGAAGGGAATGTAGATTGTAGATAAGGAGACCCTGGAGTTGATCACAGGTCACTGTACAAGTGCAGAGATCCCACACGCTAGGAGACGTTGAGTCAGCCTTCCTGGCCTCGTCTGTGTGCTGGGATTGTGGAGGGAGTATGATCTTTTATACATAACAATGCAGACACATACATGCACATATGCACTCAGGAGTGAGTAATTGGATTTGGATTAGAATGGATTTGAGTATTAATTCGGTACTTAACTTCGCTGTATAGGTGCTTTATCAAACCAGAAAATTTTATCACACAGCATCATTAAAAGCCCATTCCCGAAGCCCTTTCAGGCGTGCTCGCTGCCCTTAGGAGTCTCAGAGGCTAAAGCTGCAGTTCCTTCAGCAACGCTTCCTGCCACTGCTGCTAGAAGTGACAACTGTGACAAGCCAGATGGGACGAACACAGAAGTGCAGCCGGAGTGCCCCTCCTCGCACACTCCATGGCGTCATAAAGGGGCCATGGACAGCACCTGGGCCAGATCTGAACCCAGGCCAGGGCCGGATGGCAAACATTCTCCCAGCTCCCTCCCTGGGCCACCAACGCTGCTAATTCACTTCTTGTTATCTGGTCCAATGGGTTTTTCTAGTACTTGTTATCAGCATTCTTTACATTCTTGACATCATAGAGAATTTCCAAAAAATTATTTGCATAACCAAGTGCAGTGATTTAGGGCCATAATCTCAGCGTGAATCCCCTCCACATTCGTCTTTCCTGGAAAACATCTGGGAATCCTTCGTTCCGGTGCCCCTGTCTGGGGCTGCAGACTGCAGTGAAGAGGCTGAGGGGCTCATGCAGAAATAAACTGTGTGGTGACCTTTCATTTCTCCAAAAGAGGGCAGAAATATTCTACTGCGGGCCCTAAATATACAAAATAAACTTCTTGCAAGTATAATCCCAAAACCAGGGACTCCTTACGTTCTTCCAAAAAATGCATGCTTTTATCTCACGCCACACGTAAACAATCTGCTTTTCTTGTCTATTTTAAGCATAATAAAAGTTATATAATGCCATGCAGTCATTACTTCTTTGATATTATTTCAAGAAAGGTAGAATTTATTTCCCAGAAATTGAGAAGTATGTCTGGGTTCTTGTTTGAAGAGTTGGGGTGGGGGTAGAGAGGTAATTTCTCCCTGACCTCCTCCTTTCCCGCCCACTATTTCTTCACTGATCCTTATAAAGGTGAAACATTAACAGCAGGGTCTTTGCATCAATTAACACTATGTGTTTGGCTTTGTGTCTTCTAAGACATCCAAAACATAGCTGAGAAAGAAGATCATTCCCTTAAAGAACTACCATGCAGAATCAACATTTCAGCATTATTTCCAGAAATGAAGGGAAACAACCAAGATCCTGCCTTTTCCCAATGAGGCGTCCTATTAATATATACCTGTGCACATTTTTATCAGAGGAACTAATAAGACGATAGTGAGCAAGCAAAGTTAGCTATTAGGTGACAATTCTCCTGCCAAGAGCCGTAATCCGACACAGATTGAGCCAGGCATAGTAGTCCATTAATGGTTCACGGCTCATACAATAATGACCTACTAACCTGACGCGGTGTTGCTCTCACATTTTGCCATCCCCTGGGATGCTACTGTCACTGTGTTATCTATTGCCTGCTTCCCTATCAAAGAAAAAAGCAGAGCTGAAATGTATGTACGCATCCAGCTCCGTAGTTCATTGCACACCAAGCCCGGCAACTGTGGAACAATAGATTTATAAGTTTATCCTACATTAAACCAAACACGCCTGACTGCACTGTAAATTACTAAATAATAAACCAGGTGGCGTGAGATCCTGACTTGGACAGAATATAAAAATCTATCAACCTGTAAAATACAATAACCATAAATGTGCTATGGAGCTGATGGTTCAGGTGAAATCCACCCCAGGACCCAAGGTTTCCACAAGAAGCTGTAACAAAGGCAGGCTTCATTTGCAACTTGGCTCCTTTCCTTTCGTGCTCCCTGTCGGCAGAGGAAAGATCGCTGAGTTAAAACACCTGAGCGTGTGTTTTGTTTGTTCAATTTCTTTGTCTGGAGTTGGCCAGTTGCCTTGTCATCTGCAATGGCTCCCGAGCTTTTGCCATACAGCTTGGGGCTGGCTTGATGAGCAACTGCAGAAAGGGTGCTTCGTGCTCAAACTTCACCTTCAAATTAGCTAGAAGCACACCACGCTGGCTGCAGAAAGGGGAACACGCAGCAGGGATGCAACCTTCAGATGATATACACCTTCCTCCTGAGGAACATATTTTAAAACTGGGTTAACCCTGTCCTGAAGCCCACACTTCACTGGTCGTTTCAGAAGCAAAATGAAGATGAAGTCAATTGTGCTCCATCTTCCCCTGCAATCCGCCACAAGACAGATTCTATGTGTGTGGATCGCAGGGAAAAACATGAATTTTACCCAGTGAAAGATTCCAAAATGATCCCATAAATGGCGATCCCAAAACATACAAAGCTAATTAATTCCTTTTTAGGAGATTTTCAATAAGCAAACAAACCAGGTTAAGTTTATATGATTTACAAACAGTGTTTACATTCATAGATGTACAACTAATTGCTACACGGTTTGACATCCTTACAGGAAAATGCTGGGGGATGCAGACAGTTTAATTAGGGGTGGTTTCAAGTTCACTACATGATTACCATCACAGAGCTTTTCTAATATGCTTACGCGGTACAGTAATGCAGAAAAGTGATTACACTCTGCCCGCTGTCTGCCCAAATTTTGAATGAAAAATGGTAATCTCTGTATAAAGGGTTGAGCCCATACCGTTTCGCTTTCTTTCAGAATCCCACTCATCTGCTTATGCACCTCTGACTTAGTCTCTTCTTAGTTTGCACACCAGCTATATGGGACTGCGCACAGCATCGGAATGCACCAGCAGAGCTCCTGACAGCCTTTTCGGGGGACACAGGAAACCTTCCTGCAGAGCAAGACATTTTACCATCTACATAGTGCAGGTTGCAGGTACCACACCAGCTATGCTGATAAATAATTTAGTTCCAAATTACAACTCACTCCCCATTCCAGTCAATAACAATTGTTTTGCCAGTTTTAATTTTAGAAGTTTCATCCAGTTAAGCTGCCGTCTTCGGCAATAAATTCAAGTTGCTAATGACAACGTTGTCCCTTTGAAGAGCTGGGGACGTGCGTGAGGCTGGTACTCAGGGCACGTAGACTAGATCCAGGCCATGCGGGTTTCAATGAGCCCTCTCACCACCACAGAATGGCCAGTAACTGCAGTTCCAAATGTCCATCTCCACGGTGAGAACCAAACAGGTGGCACATTCTAGAACTCATGGGAATGTGTGAAAACTCTGTGAGCCTCTCCCACCATGGAGACACGTACAGTCCTGGAGAGAGGGCATCACGGCAGGGATGGCAGGAGTGGCTCTGCGCATGTCTCATTAAGGAAAAGGAAGACAACTGCAAACACTTGTGAGGATGATCTAAGCGTCAGAAATCACACCGCCGCATGCTTTTTATCGTACACATGTCTAAATTTCAGCTGAACTCCATGCAAAATGTTCTATTCAACTGTAATCTACCCTGAATTCTGGCAATTCGGTTCTGGAAAATAAATAAATAAAATTCCCCCAAATAAATGATACGACAGCATAGGTAACACCTCAAGGAGGTAGCTGGGTCTTCTCAGAAAAAGTTCAAAATACAGATAGCAGAGAAAAAAAGTCAACAAGCCTGAAATTGTTGGTGCCTGAACTTAACGGCAGCAACCTCAGCAGGCGACCACTTCCCACAGGTCTGTGCCTCCAACGTGGAGGATGAGCGATGAGGGAGGACCAACCACGACCAGCCGGTTTACGCGCTTGAGCCAGACGAGAAACACAAACCCTCGTGGGGCTGCAGGTCAGGGTAGGGAGGAATGTTTTGGGGGGCTGTTTGGACTCTTCAAGGCACAGGCTGACCTTTATCGGGGTCATTGTTACTTTTCCTATTCAAGACCAATTAATCAATTTCTAAGTGAATTTAGTTCAGTGACACTGAAGCGTTACACAAAAAGTCAGCTGCCGTCTCATTCAACTCATGGCGACCCCCATGTGCATCGGAGCGGAACGCTCCTCAGGGTTTTCAATGGCCGAGTTTTGGGAAACAGATCACCAAGACTTTCTTTCGAGGTTGTCTCTCAGTAGACTCGAACCTCCAGCCTTTGGGCAAGCAGTGCATGAACCATTTGCACCAGCCCAGGACTCCGAGCATTACATATGTTTGTTAATAAGCAATCGCTGAATTCCACATCTACAACTCTGAAGTCGCCATAAGTGATTAAAGCATTACAAACTGGTTTTAGAAACCATGTCTCTGGTCTTTGGCAGACCGCAGAGCAATATTTTCCAGGCCATTTCATCGATCTTCAGCCTCATTCTAAATTCTCTTTAGATAGTCTTGCCTGTAATCCTCCCATCCCTTTCTCTTTCCTCCTTGCGGATGTCCCTGCTCCTGATACATGGTGCTCTCTCCAGCCTGTCCTTCCACGCTGTCTCTGTCATGCCCATGACGAGATCTGAATGCACCTACCTGACCTTAAGGTAAGTTCACAGTAAGTCAGTCATCTCCACTGTGACTCTCCCAGACCTAGCTGTTAGCTTCAGTCACTTGCATCCTACTGGGATGCTGACGCAGCAGTGACTGATGCCTGGGCCCATGGTAAAGACAGTGGTTTCTGTTGCGAGGCTCAACCTCAGATCACAGCATGATGGTGAACAAGAGTTAAGCCATTAAGACAAGCAGTGCTGTGTGTTCAGAGAATGGATCAGACAACGGACCAGGACCCTAGATGGAGTATTCAGTCCACATCGTCAATTTCTACCTGATCATCACCAAAGGGGTTCCTGGGCCTCTGATTCCTGTGACTCTTCTGAACACGCCCACATGCCTCAAACCATACACACTTTATAATACACTGTTGTTTAATTAATACACCTAAAACACTGCACCTGAGAACAATGAATCCAGGTAGAAAGCCCACGCAAGCTACGACGATGCACATTATACAAGATTATACGAAAGCAAAATGCTGATGGCACTATCACACCGACTTCCTAACGATCGGCAACTTCCACGTCCTGCGGACGTAGAGCCTTTGCTGCCCTCTGACCTGTAGGTTGAGAAGACCCTTGACATTCCTGCGGGACTTGTCCCGAGCCCATCACAAGCCCCAATGTCCCCAGCTAGCATTGAGACATGTAATTCCCAACAGGTTTCCTTGTAGCCTCTGCATAATCTAAGGCCAGGCATCAGATGATCTCCCAACTTTCACCGACACTCCTCTCTCATCAGCAAGCAGCCCCGTGCGAGGTGAGGCACGCACATTCGCGACTTCAGATCACTTTGTCTTACTACCTATAGGTTCTCAGAGGGGCTCGTTCTTGTACTAGACGTGGGCCACCACCCAGCATCTAACCCTTGACTTTGTCCAGTTCCATTTCCTGGCTATGAATCACCACTTTCTTCTCTTTCTTTCCATTTGAAGCGTTAATAAACAGCTTATTGTGTGTACTGGGTATTGGGATGGGGCAGGGAGAATAAAACTTATCAGGAGAAAATGAGTTTGAGTCATTTTCAAGAATTAATGAGTCCACAAAGCCACGAGGAAAACCACAATGCCACACCATAAAGCTGCCCTGTGTTCTCTAGGCTCACTCATCAGTTAAGTACTCCTCATTCCTTGTTTCTACAAACCCATTTCATGGCAAATAAAATCCAAATGTGAAGCTCAGCAAAATTACACATGACTACATGTCATGGGCCTTCCAGATCACCTACAAACAGGAAAACCACAAAGGTCACAAACTCCAGTGGTCTGCTGAGCCAGGTCCCCAAACCAGCCCTGTGGGCCACCAGAGCCACAGATGTTCACGACATAAAGGGTTCCAAGTTCATCTTATTCTCTGAACTGGAGCACAACCCTACTCCATTAACATTAGCAGAACCAGCTTGGATTATTTAATTCCTCAACATTGTTAGGAAGCTCTTGACTGTAAATAACACATAACTCCAATTGAATTGGCTTCAACAATAGTGGAATTTATCTCACAAGCATTCCAGAGATGGCGTTGTAAAGCAGTGATTAACTCGACAACACTCGAAGGACCGGGGTTGCCTTCAGTTTCGATCCTGTGTGTTTCAGGATGGTATGCGGGCAGGACAGCAACCACAGCAAAGGAACAAATGCCTCTTGTACACCACTCTGTTAGTCATTTAAACCTTTCACTGGGGCCCCTGGGCATCTTACTGGCCAGAATTGAAATTCATGACCCTGTCTAAGCCAACCACTAGCTAGGAAAATGGAACAATCATGATTGCTAGACCATGAATTGAAAACTGAAATTAATTAAATCAATTGAGTAGGTCCCAACTCCCATTTTTTAATTGAACTGTGAGTCCAGATGTAGATATAAATACCCACATACACTTGCCTATCTACTCAGATGCCTGCTGGGCTGTGATACAAGATACACTTCTTACTATGGGTGATGATCTACACAGTTTGGGAAGCTTAGATTAATCCTGACCCACCCCTGGGACAGAAATACCAGCCTTTTCTGAAGCACATGGCTATGTAGAACAAATGGGGTCTTGTAAGGAAGGAAGAACAGGGAACAGCTATTGGGAGGGACCCAAGGAGGTGAGTGAGGAGGAGGGTCTCACAGAATGAGGCAGACAGGAGTCATGTGTGCAGAGAAGCAAAAGGATTTGGAGCCAGGCTTCACCGTGAACACACACCTGTGCCAACAGACCGTCCATGGAACGTCTAGTTCCTGTGTTGGGTGACACGGACGTGTTTCCAGTGGGAAGTGGAAAGCAGATATGGCAGGGTGTGGATAGTTATTGTTCTTTTTAGGCACTGTCGAGTCGGTTCTGACTCATAGCGACCCTCTGTACAAAAGAACAAAACAGCACCCCGTCCTGCACCATCCTCACAATCATTGCTATGTTTGAGCCCACTGTGGCAACCACTGTCAATTCATCTCATTGAAGGTCTTCCTCTTTTTCACTGACCCTCTATTTTACCAAGCATGATGTCCTTCTCCAGCGACTGGTCCCTCCTGACAACATGTCCAAAGTATGTGAGATGAGGTCTTGCCTTCCTAGTTTCTAAGGAGCATTCTGGCTCCACTTTTTCCAAGAAAGACTTGCTCGTTCTTCTGTCAGTCTATGGTATATTCAATATTCTTCATTAACACCATCATTCAAATGCATCACTTCTTCTTTAGTCTTCCTTATTCATTGCCCAGCTTTCACATGCATATGAGGTGAGTGAAAATACCATGGCTTGGGTCAGGTGTATCTTAGTCCTCCAGGTGACATCTTTGCTTTTTGACATCTTAAATAGGTCTTCTGCAGCAGATTTTGCTCAGTGCAAGACGTCATTTGATTTCTTGACTGGTGCTTCCATGGATGCTGATTGTGGATCCAAGTAAAATGAAATCCTTGACAACTTCAATACTTTCTCCATTTGCTGCTTCTTGATCCAGTTGTGTGGATTTTTGTTTTCTTTATGTTGAGGTATAATACATACTGAAGGCTGTGGTCTTTGATCTTCATCAGTAAGTGCTTCAAGTCCTCGTCACTTTCAGCAAGCAAGGTTGTGTCATCTGCATATTGCAGGCTGTTAATGAGTCTTCCTCCAATCCTGATGCCTGGTGTGAATTACAGGCAAAGAAATGCACAGATGATTCAATTTAAAAACTGGAAGAAGCTTCTTCCAGGGCTTTTACCATCTTGAAGAACAACCGAGCACTTCTTAGCCAACTATGTACTTTATTTATTGATTTCCAATGATGTGCTTTATGATACTGCTGAAATCATTATGTGGCTTTTAACGCCGTGTGACTCAGGAGACAGACATGTCGAGGGCTGTCATCACCAAGATGCCTTCTGTCACTTGTACAGTCTTCTCAACCTGACGTAAGGAAATTCATATTTAGTGGAGAAGGAAATTACTTTGGGTATGTATCATTCAAATCCTTAAGGATTATTGGCTAATTAGGAGCCCAGTAATGTAAATTTGCCTTGTGTCAGGTTTTCGGAAACAGTAAAATAACATAATTAAGCTGTGAACAAAGTAGCTCATTTAAGCTACTCTTCACTGCAAATGCATATGATGACGAAGCACACCCTTCAGCCTGGCACCTAGGAAACATGGCCACACACTGCAGAGGCCAAAAGTGATCACCAAGACCAAGAGAGGAACTGTGTAAATTTGACTTCATTACATTGCTAAGTGAAAGAAGCCGGTATGAAAAGGATCCATACTGTATGATTCCATTCTGGAAAAGGCAAAACTAGAGAGACAGTGAAAAGATCAGTGGGTGACAAGAGCTGGGGGTGCAGGTGGGTAGGAGGGATGGAGAGTTGGAGCACAGGGCATTTTTTGGGCAGTGAAACGGTTGTGTATGATACTGTAATGCTTGACACATTACATTGTGCATTTGTCAAAGCCCCCAGGACTGTACAATACAAAGACTGAACCCCAATGTAAGTTATGGACTTTGGTTAATAACGATGTAAGAATATAGGAGAAATAATGTACGGGGGAAAGGCGGAGATAGGAACTCCGTACTTTCTGAACAATTTCTCTCTAAAACTTCTATGAAATATGAAGTCTATTAAAAATGCATTGCCATTTCTTATAAGAAGGTTTTCATAGGAAAATTCCACTAGATAATAAATAATTCCTTTAAAAGAAACAAGAGTTGTGCTTTTCAAAAATAACAATAATAAACTGAATTGCATTTAAATAAGCAAAATAAAAAGCCTAACAAAATCTTTCCAGGACTAGGAACTCTGATAAAATTAGAAAATAAAATTTTTAAATGGCATTTCCCAATTTTGACTTCTCTTTGGACTTGTTGTTCCATGTGCAAAACTATACAAAAATGGAAAGCTTCAGCTGAAGTATTCACCACCAATGGCCCAGTTACACCGAGCCTGAGTACAGAAGCCCCCAAACTGGGGCACTGATGGAATCTTCCTGTCCGTTGCTAAAGAAGATGTTACCATTGTACCCAAAAACCTGTGAGAAGGCTATTGTGAAAACCTCAACAAATTCCTAGAGATCTGAAGAGGGTTAAAATTGATTCAAAATGTTTCTATTCCATCCTACTCATCTGCAGAATGGGGAAGTAATGACCAGTTTAGCCCAACCAACTTGTGCAAAGAACTGCCTGTTCCATCAACAGGGAGTCTTTGGGCAGGGAGGGTGTCTAAATTAACCTTCCACATTCTAATGAACATTCTAAATAAAATTTGTTCCATTACCACCTCCTCCCTGGGTAGTACAAGCTGTTGCATCCGGCTGCTAACCGAAAGGTTGGAAGTTCAAATCCAACCAGAGGTGCCTCAAAAGAAAGTCCCTGTGATCTACTTAAGAAAAATCAGCCACTGAAGATTCTATGGTGCTCATTCTACTCCGACCACACGGGGTGGCCCCGAGTCAGAGTGAACTGAACAGCAACTGGTTTACCACCTCTCTCCAGAAGCTCCTGTTGAGGGTTCTAAACATCCAAATCAATCCCTCATTCTCCCCAGTGCTGTAGAAGTAAGGGAATGGCAACAACTGAAACAAAAAAAGAAAGAAGAAAGGGAAACGAACTGGGTGGAGGTGGAGACCGAGAATAAAGAAATAGGATGTGGATGTTCCGAGATAATTAGACGGAAACGTCGGCATTTGGAAGAGAGTGGGCAGAGTGGGAACCGAGGCTGGAACTGGAGGGAAGGTGGGAAAAAGAAAGGGAAAGCACTGATTAGAGCTGGCTCAAATACGGATGTTAAATGAAAGCGTTCTACAACCTCGTCTGCACAAGTCAGTGAAAGCATCCATCAGCCAAACAGTCCAAAGCACCCAGCTCTCTGCTCTGATTAAAGTACTGGTCATGGTCACCTCCACGAAGCTGGCTGTGCCAAGAGGAAAGCTGCTCCAGACGGCGTCAGCACTTAAGCGAAAACAAGCGCATCCTCATGTCAGCTAAGTCTCCTCTCTGCAACACGAACCAAGTCGAGGTCCAGAGATCAGCAGCTCCTACGCAAATGTTCGGCACTGCCATAGACCTGTTCCCTCCGCACTGATGGCCTGATTTATAACGGGTGTTTCTATTATAATTCAAGTACCTTCAGGGCCCTTCCCAAGACTAATAAACGATTACAAAGTGCCATACTGTTATCTCATGTCTTCCTTCATCCCAAGTCAAATCAAATAGTGATACCTTGGGAATGGGTCGTCCGAATCGGAACCAGTTACTAAACTTGTCCACTCATGGCCCACGCTCAGCTCTCTCCAAACTGCAATTTTGTCGTATACTACTTTATATTATTCCTTCAAAAATAATAACAAAGAGCCCCAACAAAGAGCTGGCATATCACCTATCCACTCTGGCAATTCATTTTTTTTTTTTTTAGATCCAATGACTACATCTTCGTTAGGCCATGCTGAGGGTCATGCTTTTAAATCCCAAAATGCAAAACCGCAGAAAATGCTGGTTAGGGATCGACCACTAACGCAACATCTTCCAGAATAAATAACACATGAGCTACTGATAGTTTTATTAGCGAATTAAATATGCATCTTACTTTATAGAGTTTTAAACCCAAAGATTAACACGCTGCACAGATAACATGGAATAAATCAAACACTATGATTTTTAAGGATTCATATTGCACATCTGTTCTTTGGACCTATTCTAACATAAATTTTGCCTTCAATGATATTTACCGTCCCTTGAAAAGTGGGTCACTATATTCTCCTGCCACTGGATGATCAGAAGAACCAAAGAAAATGGTCATTAGGCTGACAAAATTTCCCATACATCCACGTCAGTTAAAAGAAAAAAAAATAGCCAAGCTCTTCCTTGTGCCACCCTTCAGTATTCTTGACATCTGTCATAAAACTCGGGCCATATGTCTTTCCTTCCATTACAGAGAGTCATCACAGAGCCAGTGTTGAGGTCATGTCAGAAAGAATTATTGACTTATAAGCATATCTTCCCCCACCCTGCTAATGATTTCCACAAATACACCCACTGATCATCTTTTTTATGTGCTTTCCAGAAATTACTGGGAGACCCAGGGGGCCATTTGGGGGTCCTGTGCTTGGGGATTTGACAGGTGATGTTAATGAGATCCCCATCCGTATTTATTTCAGGATTTATTTATTTAGAGTGGAGAGTTCTGGTTGCCTGAGCAGTGTGGAGCTGGCAGTGGAGGGAGAAGCGAGGAAGGGAAGGAGTCACGGAGAAGGGGAGAGGGGGAGGAGGCCGCCTTGATGCCCTCTAGAAAGCAGCTTCCAAGAGGACCGTTTACTGCCTCTTCTACAAGGACAGGCTCCGTCTGCCCTCATACTGTCAGGTTGACAAGAGGAGAAAAAAATTAACCAAAAGCCAAATCAAATAAATGTGCAACTCATAAATTCTCCAGCTAAAAAGGTACCCGAGGGATAGCAAGAACGCCCCATGGAAGGCTTCCGCCACTCCTGCCCTCATAAAGGGGGACGATAAGTGAAGCTCCTCTCAAGCACCAAGAGGCCCCGTCTAGAAGAACTACGCCAGGATGGCTGCCTCCTCCTAGTCTTCTTAACGAATATATTTCCATCGTTGGTGGGCAGGAGGCTGCTCCCCTCCAATATGATATCAACACGACCAGGCCCCCACAGTTGCTAAGCAACGCATGCCTGGACCGGGCTCTGCTAGGCCTCCTAACACTCCTCCTGTATCAGATGCTGGGCGAACCGCAGACATCTGCAAGAAGAAGTGCAGGAAACCCAAACACCAAGACTCACCTAACCACTTCCTGTTTGATGCCATTCCGAGCTCCTAGCAAAATTGTTCTAATGAGTGTCATTCTTGCTCCCAAGCATTCAACCAAAACCAGGGGTAAATCAGTTCTTAGAAGAAGCCAGCCTGCTGCCTGCCACTGACTCAACTTCCCAGCAGAGGCAACACGGGTGTCAAATAAAAATGTTTACCTACCATTAAAGCAGTTGCCCTAAGGTGTCGTAGGGCTTTGTTCTACTCGGGGCATACTGTGTACGCACTGGTGTCGGGAAAGTTAACAAGTAAAACCAGGGGCCGTGAACACGGAGCATCCATAAGATTCACAAAATAACAAGGCGCTTCATGACACCCCAGTTGTCCAGCAGAGTTACATTCTTGTTTAGCAAAACTCAAAAACGTCATCTTCAGAGCACCATCTTGTGGCGAACACCACTGCTCTCTGTACCTCTGCTCCCTAAATAGAGCGCTGTGGACCTGAAGACCAAGAAGCAATGGGAAATACCTAGGGTATCCTTAGCATCTTGGGCTTTGTTAACCAGAAAAGGAAAAAGATAAAAGCTATCATAGCAATTAAAAACATCGAGTCAGATAATTAGGTGAACATGCTTTTAAGAAGATTCATCCAAATTCAACTAAACAGATTGATGAAAATGTGTATTTGCGAAGGCCTCCATCATCAAGAAAAAGGAAAAGGAAAAACCCAACTTTTTTATAACCATCAAAAAATAGTCACAATCAAAAGTATGGCTGAAACTTTTGACTCAGATTGCCAAGAAATATTAACATCCTTTTACTCTCAATTACGATTTGCAGTTATATTTCATACAAGCACCTGTAAACTATCACAATAAGTATGTAAATACATGTAATTTAATCTGAGACATCTGAATGTACTTCCACCAACTGAAAAACGGACCTTTCGCAGCTTCTTTGACGTACAGTATTATTACTATAACACTTTCTTCTCTGTTAAGTGGAACCATGAATTCAATACATCTGTTTGTCTATTCAAACTCTCATATGTAAAACTGCCTTCCATCAGCGAAAGAATTCATCTAACAAAGTCCTTGTTTTAAAAGTATGCATTAAAGAGTACGGCCAAGGAAATTTTCAACATGTCCTAACTGTAGCAGTCCTTTCAAATGACAAAAAATAAAGAGTCACTGCTGTAATCATTTAGGTTAGACTGCATATTGGAAGGAAACGAGTTCGTAAATGACACAATAAGGAACCCATGAAGGTGACATGTTTTAAGAGAGTCCGCGTTCAGGTTTTTAAAGTAAGAACAACTACCTAATCACTGTCAAAATGGTTCTTGTTGATAATTATTTGCTCTCAACACTCTGTTAAATTAGGCTTTTCTCCTTCTGCTTGGGTAAGAAAAGAATTGATTAGCTGTCACTTTTAGGTGCTGAGTGACACCTATCTGAATTTTGAGGCCTCTTCACTGTCTTGCCTCCATAACTGTAGGCATTTCGACCAAATTCGTGCCATGAGGGCTTTTGGTTTGTACCTAGAAGTCTGAGCCTGCCTTCTAGAAAACACCCACACCCCCACACCCCCACACACGAAGAAGAGGGTTGCTCTCTCCAAAGGGAGACTCCTCAGATCCGCAGGGCCCTTGTTTCCTGTCCCCAAGGAGTAGGCCAATAAATCAACTAAAGGTAAAAGTAAAATCTGTACTAAGCCGTTACCACTTCTTCCTCCGGCCACATCGCAGCACATAAAACTTTGTGTCAAAAGGTCTCACATCACGAGAATTAATCAAAAAACTCTTAAAATACTCCATGCACTCACTTCTGATGACAAATTTGGCTTCTCTACGGCAAAGCACTAACTTTTTATCTCAATCAGTTGGTGCAATATTCTCTTCCATCAATCATAGCGGGTGGGGAATGGCAAAGTTCCACCATCTGCGAGTGCAAGGCAAAATTACGCAGAAAGAGACACGCTGTACACCCGCAAGTAAAGCCGGCAGCAACAACAGGAAACGGAGAGCGAGAGGAGAGAGACAGGAGGGCAGCCGGCACTTCAGAGGACCCAGGGGACGCCTTACAAATGGCTCCTCCAGAGCAGAAGGAATCTCAAAAGCATCAGAAGGCCAAACACAGCGGAAAGGATGGGCCAATAAGAAAGTCACCAAGGAGCCGGGGCCAGATGGATCTGGTGGGATGGATGTGAACCACTCACAGCTCGACAGGGAGGATTACTGTGGTCGGGAGAAGACAGATTGAGCTTTTCTTTTCCAGGAAATGAAAGTGAAGCACCCAGAATGACTGCGAAAACATAAGCCTTTGTGCAGAGCAAAAGAAAGGAATTGTGAAAGTTAGCTCTGGTTCCCCTAAGAAGCCAGAGAAAGACTGGTGCTGTGCCAGGCCACAGGGAGATTCATCGCGGTGAAGGGGGGCAGAGGGCAAAGGGCAGAGGGCACCCGCACCCAAACCCCCAGTGCAGAAACCAAAAGTAGGAGGCAGCTCCCCTCAGCTCCCTCAGAGCCCAGCCTAGCCACGGCCCAAGGCCATTTTATCTGCCCCACTTACTTCCTTACTGTGCCTGCCGCCATTTTGCCTGATTGGTTCCTGGCCCCAATCCTGGCCCCAGGCCACCTTCCTGCAACTGAATGTGAAGTCACCAAGTTATATGTCCCCCTCACCCAGGTCACCGGCCCCCAGCTTCTAAAACTGACTATGGCTTGCTACACTGCTTACGTGGAAGAGGAAGACACTGACAGCAGGGGACACATGGCCCAGACTGGCTCTTCCAGGGGACAAGGGCACAACCAGGCACCATGCTCCTTCCCGGAGCCTGAAAGTCTGACACCTCAGTGGCTGCTCAGAAAATGGAACCACAAGCCCAGCGCCTGTAAACAACAGACAGAACAAACCAAATAGCTATAAAAACATTAAGGGATAATCCCAGGGAACCAATGAAGGAGACGTAAAGCTCAAATCGGGGGCAGTGGGGGGCAATAGGGTGTATCAATACTTTGTGTTGGAAACAAGCTATGGTACTGCTGCACTGATCACCCACCCATGACACGGAAGTCAAGTGTGTTACTGTGCTTCCCAGAGCAAGACACACAGACATCCTGCTGTGCCTGGTGCTTTAAAGCTTGCCAAGAACTTCCACCGGCTCACTGTATACAATGCTGTGGGGTAGACACAATGTCCGTTTGAAAGCTGTGAAGATGGAAGCCCAGCAAGGTTCAGTGACTGGCCTGGGCACCAGACAGAAAGCCGTGTGCAACATGGATCAACAGCCAGAGCTGGATATCATCTTCTGACCCCAGGCACCACCCCATCTGAGCGCACCCAGGGTCTGCGATCTTAGATCTTGTCAGGATACCAAGAGCCAGACAGAAAGCCCTCCTGGAGCAAAAGTGAAAAGCTAGGGGTGCCAGATTTAGCAAATAAAAACACAGGACACCCAGTTAACTCTGAATTTCAAATAAACACCAAATAATTTGTAGTATGAGTATATCCCATGCAATATGTGGGATATACTTATGCCACAAAATTATTTGTTTTTTATCTAAATGGAAAATCTAACAGGGCATCCAGTATTTTATATGACACCTCTAGTGAAGGCAAATGTTAGGTTCTTCCAACCTTTCATCCCACCTGGGGAAGAGACCCTTGAGAGCAGGCGAAAAGGAACAAATGACATGCCCTTCCTTGCTGGTCACTGCAGGGCATTTCACCTTTTCCGAGGCACTTCCCTCGCATTGTCTCAATGGTCCTCCTAATAGAACCAGGGTATGAGCATCATTATCCCACATCATGGGCAGAGGAAACTGTCACCGAGTTTCAAGTGACTTAGGAAGTTAGTGCTAGAGCCATGGTGAGCACCCTTGAGCCTGAGTCCAGGGCTCTTGGCTTCAAATGAGAAATTACGACCCGACCAATTTTCACCCACTGAGCTGATCATACTTAGCTTCTCTTTAGAGCCACCACTGTTTAATATCATTTTCACATTCTGAATCCAACAGCATGAACATTTCAACGGTTTAGGTGACATCGACATTTCTTCTTTAGGCTTGGTTGACACGTAGTCTATAAAGCAGAAGAGGATGATCATAGCAAATGGTAGGGCTGAGTGTGGGACTCGAAACTCCTTTGAAGGCCCAAAAAGCTTAGAAGATAAATAATTTGAAAAAAAATAAAAAATGAGATAGATTCATTATTCTCATTTCCATGTTCCAGACCTATTAATTTAGCCTCTAAAGTAATCTTTGTCCAGGGTGCATAACTGTATCAAATACTCCAGCTATCAAAGCTTTATTTCCTTAAAAGGCAAAGATAATATGGGCTGGGTATTCTTTTCCTACACATAATTCATTTAAGTCAAAGTCAGATGGCTTCTTTTTTTACTTCTCTCCAAGTTTATGTGCATCATGATCCAAGAAGATATAAATTACCACTGGGAGAAGGGGCGAGACTACTCTCTCCCATGACACAAACACCGAGATTTCATTTTCCTGATACTTTTATTTTGCTGCTAATAAAATTGGGTGGTTAAACCTCCATGGTAGAGTATGAATATAACACCAAAGTTAAGCTTTAACATCAGCAAAAACTCTATTAAAATGTTGCCCCAGAGACTGTAAATTTGAATCCTGGCTCTGCTGGTCAGGTTGGGCCTAAAAGCTAAGGAAAGGAAGTTCCTAAGTCTTGCTGAACAGGCCACACAGAAGGGTTTTTTTTTTTTTTTTTTTTCCCTTGAGACTAATTTCCTTATGGAGAAGAAATAAAATAAAGAGGTTAAGAAAGGCCTCAAAAATTTTGCACTGACCTAGGAGAAGAAATGAGCTACAAAGAAGCAGAGTGAGGAGATGTGTGTTTGCCCCAAGATACTTGAACTCCAACAGATAAGGGCAAAATCTAAAAAGGGAAGAAGTACAGATGGTACTCTGCGATTTGGATTAAAATGTATTTCCTTGAAAGCGCTGCTTTCAGAAAGATGAACATAAGGAAAGCAATCCCAACTGCAGGGGAAACAAATGTCATCCAACACAGAGTTACGGCCCAGGGCATGGCACACCTAGGCTCTTGAATCAGCCCTGCCTTAGACACGCCAGCCACTAACCATCTGTACTGACAGTGTTCCCCAAAACTCATGTCCACCTAGAACCTCAGAATGTGACCTTATTTGAAAATACAGTCTTTGCAAATGTGATTAGCTAAGATGGGGTCATACTGGATTAGGGTAGGCCCTAAACCCAATGACCCATGTCCTTTTAACACGAGTAGACCCAGACACACAGGGAGAATGCCACAGGAAGATGGAGGCAGACATGGGAGTGACTCACCTACAAGCCAAGCAACGCCAAGGACTGGTGGCAACCACCAGAAGCTGGGAAAGGCCAGGAGGATCAGCCTCTAGAGCCTTCAGGGAGAGCGCGGCCCTGCTGACATCTTGATTTTGGACTTCTGGCTGTGAGAGAATAAGTTTTTGTTGTTTTAAGAGAGTGTAGTTTACGAACCTGGCAGACAGTTTAAATTCAGTGTTTGCAGAATTAACTTATTATTACTGTTAGAAGAAATTTCCTTAAAAGGAATAGGAGGTTGACAGCCTTACATTTTATATTCGATAACCTGTAGCATGAAAACTAGTAAAGTGTATTAGAACTGGTGAAAATTTTAAAGAAATATTAAAACAGACTTGAAGCCTAATGGTCTACCTAAGAGTAAGAACAAATGAGAAGGCAGGTGATAATTGACAGCTGCATTATCAAACTTCTTCTGGTCTTTGAATGAAGGCACTAAAAATATTCACACTCCAGCATGCTTGCAGAACAGCTCTTCAGTATACATTTTACTAACACAATCAATGAATTTAGCAAAGATGTGTTTAAGAAGAGAGTATTTGAGGATTAGGAGTAGGTTTTAGAAATGAAATGGAGGATAAGCTAACAAATCTATCAGAAATAAGATCAACAACTTAAAATTTAAACCAATCTTGAGCATATATTTGAACTTGGATATGCAGAAATGGTGCACGAGTCCCCAAGGTTCCGTGATACACTCAAAGGATCAACAGCCCTATAGACAGTTAAATTACTCAGAAAGCCAGGGAATTTATCAAACATGAATTTCAAAGTGGATTCTGGCCTCCAGGAAGAATGGAAGTGCCCATTAATGCACATACAAAATAAATGTTGTCTGCAAGCTCTTGCCACTATTTATTTTTGACCATAAATTGGCTGAAGATTTTTAATTTACATAAAGAGGGACAAAGAGCACTTTCCCTTTGATAGAAGTAATTTGGGTCCAAGTTGTGTAAAACTATTTACAAATATTAAAAATGTAACTGTTGGCCTCATAGGTACAACACAAAAAAATAATTTGCACCATTTCACATCTCTTGGTACATTATTTATAACCAACTCCAATTTGAGAATGTTAACATTAAACAGGCTTCACACATGGAGGAAATACATACAAACCCATCATATATTATGAATGAAAATTATAATAGCTCTGCTAAAATTAGTTAAAGCAGATGGGCTGGAATAGAGTGACGTACGCAATAGTCCTTAGAAATTTGGACGGTGTTTAGCTCATAACCTCAATATTTATTTTATCGATCTTAAGAAATGTTAGCTTCATCTACTGTTGACAGATAATTTATCAAAAAATCCTTTAAATAACAGAATATTTCATAGCTAAGTTGGCTCAGGAAATTAGTCACTGGCCTTTGGGCCACAGGACTTGAGCCTAAGCTTTCCCCAAGGAGAGAGGTTGAGCGTCATTCCTGGGATGACTGGACACAAACCCAAGGGGTGGAAGGGACCGCGGACAGGCTGGGCTGGGCTGTAGGGGTGGGTGTGGAGGGGCCTTCAGTCCACATGCTGCCACCTCCATTTCTCACCACTCCTCTCCCAAGTAAAGCTGGTTTCCAAAAGGGTAACAACTCCATTTTCTGAAAATGGTGCCTCCGAGTCCTTACACGGCAAACAGTTGGAAATGCAGACACAGGGACACTCAGCTTTCTCACATTTTGGTCCTGTTCAGAGGAAACCACTGACTTCTCTCTTTCACTGCCATTGAGACATCTAGACTGAGTTGGCCCTAGCCAAGAGCCTCAGCTTCACCGAGAATGTCCACACACTGACCCAGGGCTCACCCACTCTTTCCAAATCCACCCTCTATTAACAGGATCTCAAGCAGGAAACGAAGGCTTGTGTCCCTCATGGAGATGTGCTGGAGGAGGGGTGGCAAGACTTCTCCGCCCTCTGCTGGGAAAGGAAGCCTGAAGGTGGTCTCTCCATTCTTCCACCCAGCCCCCTCCTCATGCTACCCCAGGTGCTCAGGAGACCGCCATGGAGCCATATTCTCTGCCCCTCCCAACCAGCAGGACCAAGAGGAGCTGTCGCCCTGGCCCTGGCTCCCCATCTCAGTTCTCTGTTGGCCACACTTCTCTGTGAGCCAAGGAAGCAAAACAACACTTAGTCCAGGCTCCAGAGTGCCTGGGCCCCTGGGCCCTCGGACAATACCCCCGAATGTGCACCCACCCAGCGTCTTGCTGCTTCCCTGGGGTGAGGAGCTCCCTGGCCGGTTTCAGCTACAGAGAGTTCATTACCAAACTGGCTTCTCTCAACTGGAAATAACATCTGCCCAGAAAAGACACGTGACAACGCCGCCCCTACAAGAGGAACTGCAGGAAGCGGCCTTTCCACCTGAAAGGCACACCCAGCCAGGCGGGCAGATTTCACTCCCCAAGCACTCTCACATGCAAGAAGTCCTGGATCCTCAGACCATTCTGCAAGGGAGGCTGGGGAGGAATTAATCAATGAATGCAGATTAATTTATGAGATGACGAGATACAGAGCAACTCGCCCAAGGTCGCACAGCTAACTGCAGCCCAAGTCTTGCGACACCAAGAACACACTCCCTCCACCACCTCACACTGTCCCTTGTGCAATAAAGGGATGCCTGGATCACTGTTCCACGGCAGTTCCTTTGAGGTAAAACGCGTTTATCATCTTGCATAAGTTATGACCCCAACTTTCCCACAAGAAGATCATATCACCATAAAAAACACACCCCGTGCAGGTGGCTAACATGATTTATTAAATTTTCTCAATTTCATGTATTAGAAAGTTCCTCCACACAGGAAAATTTTCTAAATATTGAAAACATATGTACATAGGACAAAGCTCAGGGAAAAAAAGTTTATTATAATACATCACACATAATAAATGTTTTTTTTAACAAAGTCTGTATGAACTTTCCACATTAATCAAAAGTGAATGCTACAGAATTCTGTATAATTAACCAGGAAGTCATATTACAAGTGATAAATATCACAGACAATAAAGTGAAGTGAACTAATATTGACCCTGAGCGCTCATTAATAATGCAGGGTTTTTGATAGTCCACCACACAATTCTGACTCAGCCAACTGAAGGGTCAGGTTTCCCAATGATTAATAATTAGAGTGGCCTACTCATCAGAGGCTTAACGACAAAACAGGCCCCGTTAGGCTTCTTTAAAATCGGAATCTCAGCTCTTGGATTGCCTGCTTTTCTCAAAAAGGTATGGACTTGAATCAAGACACATATTCCCTGATGACAGCACGCCCTGAGGGTCCCAAGAAGAAGAGGTGCAAAAGATGCATGACACAGACTTGAAGTTTTGACACTGAGAAGGGAACCAGCTTAACCAACAACACAAGCCTGGCCCTGTCCCCTGGCCCTGTCCCCTGGCCCTGCCCGCCTGGCCCTGCCTGCCTGGCCCTGCCTGCCTCGGCGACCTCCAGCAGGAACACTGCCCAGGAGGAATGGGTTACAATGGCACCTAAAGGACTTCACAGAAGGACTGCACATCTTCCAGGTGGGGGAAAGCATGGGAAGGTAAGGCTTTTCGCAAAACAGACAGAAGCTATCCACGCAAGTCAAACTCTTCCCTCTCCTTCTCTGCGCCTTTGTGACCGAGTTGCTATGTGACTTGGACAAATCCAGAATTTCCTCTACCTGCAGCAACTCCACCTCCTCGCCTTCACAATCAGGATCCCATGCCATTGTGCACTACTCCAGGCAAACAGCACACCAAGCACACCTGCATCTTCCAGTCCTTGGGCTTGCCCAGGCGAGGGTTCCCTAGCCTGCATCCCTTCCTCCTGCTCTCACTGCCTCCTTCACCCACATTCATTATGGAATACTCAGCTTAACTCGCACCAGGTCCAAAATCCTAACTCAGTCTCAAACTCCGAGTCACATCTCCCTCTCCTGGACCCAGCAGCACCTATGTGCCTCCCCACACTGACCACAGGCATGTGTCTCATCTCCCCAACCCCCACCCCACTCCCTGCAGACTCACTCCTCTACCCACCACGCCCCGCCCAGCAAACATACAGGAAGCAGTGAGGAACGCCGCCGAGCTGGCTGTATGGATGGGGAACGAGATGGCTGGGGTTCTGTCCAGAGTATTCAGGGGAGGGGGGTTCCGACGAGTGGGGACCCTGGGCGCACGACTATCGAGAGGAGCTGAAGTTAGAGGGCGCTTGGGGACTCCCCTGAGGGGAACACAGGGAGTGAAGAAGACGCCTACCTTGAGGATCAAATACCGCTCTAGACTTCAGGATTGCACAGAATTGGAAACAACCTAAGTGTCCAACAATAGGGGATTGGTCAATAATTACGGTACATCCACCTAACAGAATACTGTGAAATCATGGTGGAAGTAAGTATGAAACAGCACGTGCAATTTAACCACAATTCATGAGAAAATGTGCAGAGAGGACAAGCCGCACACACAAAAATGCTAATCGTAGTTATGACTGGGTGGTGGGATCACGGGTGACTTTTCATTTTAGAATTTATGCTTTTCTAGATGTTTCAATAACTGAAAGGTTGGTGGTTCAAACGCACCAGCTGCTCTGCAGGAGAAAAATGTGGCAGTCTACTTCTGTAAAGATTTACAGCCTTGGAAACCCTATGGGGCAGTTTTACTCTGTTCTACAGGGTGACTATGAGTTGGAATTGACTCATGGCAATGGGTTTAGATGCTTCAAATTTTCTGAAATAAATAGATAAAGTAGAAGGCCAAAAAAGAAAGGAAAGAAAAAAAAAAAAAAACAGCATAGCAGGAACCACGCTGGCGCTGCCTGGTAAGAGGGATCACCGTAAGGAGCTGGGACTAGTCGGGGGCTCGGAGACCAAGTGCACCTTGGGAGCCAGGAAGCCAGAGGGGCGGAAAGGCCGAGAGCTTCCCTGGCTCATGCGCAATGGTAACAGCCTCTCTTTGAGCAGAGGGAAATGGCGAGGCATTTCAGAAAAGGCAAAGCGAAGTGCGGGGGTATGGACACTCCCACCTCCCCCCTCCTTCCTTATGCAAACACACCCCCACGAGGTCAGTCAGAGCTCACCCCTCGTTCCACTCTCACTTCGCCCCTAGGTGAGAACTTAACCTCACCGGTGCAGCCCAGGTTGGAAGCAGCGACCCTCAGGTGAAAGCCTCCTCCCGTGACCAGCCGCTCGGCCAGCCGGTCACCTTTATTTACGGCTCCTGTGAAAAGAACTGCTGTGAATGCTCTGCCCTCTCATGCCCACTAATGAGATGTCACGTAATATGGACAGAGTTCCGCCTTTCGGGGGGACCAGCGGCTTCTCAGCCCATTCAGAAAGGCCGCTGGCACTTCTCAGAAGCCTTCGTGGGGCAGGGAGCCCGGTGCCGTGGGCACCAGCGCCGACCCTCTCCCCTCGTCGGTGGCACCAGGCACTCCCATGCCCAGCAGCAGCAGCGGATTTCCGGCCGGAACCAAACCAGGATCAACCCCATCCTTGCGACACTCTATTTTATGTCTTATTTTTATCTCCTTTCCTCGTCTTTCAGTGTGAACGGTCGACGCTGTTCTAAGAGGTCAGTTTTATATGCGGGAGCACCACCAAACTATTCAAGTTTAAAATGACACTACTGTTGAAGACCCGTAATTTCCCGGACATGTGATTCACTGTTGTGGCACTCCGTAAGGCTCGTCTCATACCGCCGAGAAGAACGAGTCCAAGTGTCAAATAAACACGAAGTCTGCGTCTTGTCTTATTTCCAAAAGTGCAAACGCTGTGTTACTCTAATGATTAAACACCGCTCACCACACAACCAAAAGTGACGCTTTCACAGTTGCTTCTTCCCCGTGGCTTCATTTTCTGTATCAATTATTTTGTGTTCAGACAAAGACTTTAATTAGGAGTCATAAAGGTTTCTGAAGAGTGAATAAGTAGTTTCCTTTGCATTAGACTGATAATAAACAGACATTTCTAAAACGAGGAGCTGCCTTTGCAGGTGCTAACTGAGCCTGAATCTATTAACCGATAGCTAAACTCGGCCTCGTAAACCCTGTTCAGGGATGCCACCTGACAGCAAAAACGATTCAGACCGCCTTCAGGTCCTTAAGAGGAAATAAATTCATTGACGTCTGCTGGATAGCAAAGGCTGAAACTTGCCTCTGAATGTGAAAAATTCCACCAATATTATCTTAAGCTCCTAACACCGATGATTAAAAATTGTTTGATTCTCTGAAGTGACGTACACAGGCAAAAATAAATAAATAAATAGAGTAGCTTTTTAAGGACAAGAAACAAAAATATGTGTGCTTGATTACAAGTCTGAAAGAGAGGGAACAGAGAAGGTTAGCTCTCCCCGTTGAGAGATCTGCCCTTGACTCTCACACGGGAGCCACGCTGTCCACAAGGGCCCTCCAACAAGGGTGCCGAGACCTCGACTCTCTCACACGGGAACCACGCTGTCCACAAGGGCCCTCCAACAAGGGTGCAGAGACCTCGACTCTCACACGGGAACCACGCTGTCCACAAGGGCCCTCCAACAAGGGTGCCGAGACCTCGACTCTCTCACACGGGAACCACGCTGTCCACAAGGGCCCTCCAACAAGGGCTTTTCTCAGCTACTGGGGTTCCATGAGTCGGAATCTACTCGACAGCAGTGGGTTGGGGTTCAGAAAGTCCAGCTGTGACCCAACCAGGCAGCATTCACTTCCCTGGAAGCTCCTAGGAGCTGCGTGGTTAGTATCTTTCCTTTAGTCTGACAGGACAAACAGCCTGGACAGCCCATGGGTGACCGAACAGGTACTTTTGTTTTCAGTCTGACAGGACAAACAGCCTGAACAGCCCGTGGGTGACCGAGCAGGTACTTCTGTTTTCAGCTGTATTTTACGTATTCCTGAGCCCTGGGCCCCACCTAGCTTGCCAGCTGTCTCCTTAGTCACTGCTCTCTAGTCTCATAAATCGTGAGAACCAATGGAGTCCCTGGGTAGTGCAAACATTAACGTGCTCAGCTGCAAACCAAAAGGTTGGAGGTTCGAGTCTACCCAGAGGCACCTCAGAAGACAGGCACGGCAATCTACTTCTGAAAGATCAGCCATTGAAAATCCTATGGAGCCCAGTTCTTCTCTGACACACATAGGGTCGTCATGAGTCGGAGTCGATGGCAACTGGTTCTTTTGTCTGGGGTCTTCAGTGTTGGGAGAGATGGGTTATCTCCTACTTAACCTTCAGGATGCAGCACAGGAACCACCTGCCCCAGGACACTGCCCACCCTCCAGGCCAAGGTGATGCCCTTCCCACATCCAAAGTTCCCCACTCACTGCAGGGCCCACACTGACCTTGGTGGGGCAGGTACCCGTTCTACTGTGAGTTCCTTCTGGCAAGGCCGGGCCTTACCGACCTTTGCCCCAGCACAGAGTTGGCACCGAGTGGGTAAACACTGGGTAAACACTTGTAACAGGAACGAGTGGGCAAAATGAATCAAACTGAATGTCCTTCAGCCCTGGCCCTGGCAATATTCTGGCTGAGTACAGAGCAGGGAAAAGCCCAGATTCCAGCTTCTACCTTGTCAGTGGCTCCCGCTGGCACACCTCACTACCTCACACCACCTCACCCTGGACTGGCTTCCGAACACAGTGTTTTCTTTATAAAAGTGTCTGCCTTTGACCTGCTAAAACCAAACAGACCAAGCCAGCTGCCCGGATCGAGCTGGCGAGGAGGACCTGGAACCCTCAGGTTGGGACACCCTTCTTCGTACACATGTGATTACGGTAACTTTGCAAGCCACGGTGTCACGGACAACTGTCGTTTCAGATGCCATGTAACCAGAAGGAGCGATGTTAAATGTGCTTTTGCTGTTAGAAAGCTAACTCCAGTGATGGGTTTCTCCCATGAATGAGAAATATCCAGGAGCCCACAGATAAGGCTCAGCAGCCTCGTCAGGAGGCAAGGGTGGCTGCTCATGTGGCAAAACCACAGAATATTTGTTTAAATACACACAGCCATCAGCAAAGACAGGTTATGGAGCAGAAAGAGTCCTGGACTTGGTGTGAAAAGTCTGGGTTCCACCTTGGGCATTGCTGGTGGGAATGTGAAATGGTACAGCCACTGTGGAAAACAGTTGGGTGCCTCCTCAAAAAGTTAAACACAGAATTACCATATGACCCAGCAATTCCACTCCTAAGTATGTACCCAAAAGACCTGAAAGCAGGGATTCACACAGATACTTGTACAGCAGTGTTCACTGCAGCAGTATTCACAATTGCCAAAGTGTGGGAAAAAAAGAAGCGTCCACCAACAGACAAATGGATAAACAGAATGTGGTACAGTAAAACCTGCAAAAGCCAGAAACTGTGTACGGCAGGAACCTGTCAGAGAAGGAAAACTTAAATATTTTCCACTAACAGAGAAGGATAGAAAAATGGGAAGACCGCACCCTGTCAAAGCGGGAAAACTTGAGACACCCCGAAAAACAAGGCGGGCCTGTCGAGTTCCAGCTCTCAGAGGTTTCACTGTATATACACAGTGGACTATTACTCAGGCCATAAAGAGAAATGAAGTTCTGATACATACTACAACACGGATAACCTTGAAAACATTATGCTGAATGAAACAGCCAGACACAAAAGTCCACGTCATATGATCCTACTTGTATTAAATATCTAAAATAGGCAAATGCACGAGACAGAAAGTAGACTATTGATTACCAGGGGCTGGAGAGGGGGGAATCGCGGAGTTACTGCTCGGGGGATACAGAGTTTCTGTTTGGGGTGATGAAAACGTTTTGAAAGTAGAGTGGTAAAGGCTGTACAACACTGTGAATGCCACTAATGGCAGTGAATTGTACACTTAAAAATAGTTAAAATGACAAATTTTATGGTATATATGTTTCAGCACAATAAAATTTTAATATTAAAAAATCTATGTTCCAATCCCAGGACAGCTAATTCCTAGCTCTGTGCCTGAGACAAGTTACTTAGCCTCAGATTCATAGTCTAGAAAAAGCAAATGATGCCGCCTACCTCTTGGGCAACCGTAAAGGTTAACTGAGATGATATGAGGGTCTAGCTCCATCAATGTCTGTCCTCTCCCTTCCTCCTTGGATACTTGGGGTACATCACCTGCTCACAACTTAAACACTTGTTCAGGAGCACTGCTTCACGTACCTTTTTGGCCCAGCTACTCCATGTCTGTGAACACATCCTGCAGGAAAAAACTCACAAATGCACGCAGGTAACAAACACAAATGCTCATGGCAGCACTTACATGGAGGGGAAAAGCTGGAAATAACCTCAATGCCCACCATGAGAGGCCCGGAAAAGAGGAAATCACACACACCCATGCTGTGTGTACTATGCAGCTGTCGGGAAAATGCACCAGGTCTCAACATCTTTATCAGAGACCATGTCCAAGTGAAAGAGGGAAAGGCAAGTTTGCAAACCAGTACGTGCAGTAAGACCCTATTTGTTCAGAAAGACAAAAGGAGGCAGGCAGGCAGATGACAGACGGGAAGATGCCCGTGTACACATGTATGCACTGGAAATTTCTGCAAGAATACACAAGAGGTGGGCTTTTACTTTTCACTTGACACCTTTTGTGCTGTATGATTTTGCCATGTAAGATTTAAAGCCAAAAGAAACTGTCCTACAGTCAAAGCAAAGATCTTTGCACCTGTTCTCATCTAACAGAGAGAAAACAGGTTCAGTGTGGGAGGTTTCATAGTGGTGCTATACTAAGGTGGGATGAGAGAGACAGGGACCACCACAGACAAAAGGGCCAGGTCATGATGAGCTCTGTTCATGCACAGATTTAAGACACCGTTAGTTTTATATCACGGTCTTCTTCATGTCTGTGAGGGGTTCCAGGCTGTGGCTAAGCCCCACCGACATCGAGCTCGCTTGAGTACAAAGGAGCCAAGCATGTCACAGGCCTAATTAGGAACCCAGAATAAAGACCAAGGGGAAAAAAAGAAAGTATAATACAACGGCAAATATGTTCAGAAAATGTCAGCTGCCAAATGTTGGCACTTTGCGTTTCACCTCCAGTTGGGCGAAAATGTCCCCAGATCCCAGAAAACTGTAATAAAACTCCATGTGGTTCCACTTTTATGGGTGAATCTGAAACCAGGTGGTTCTGGAAAGAGAGTTCCCACAGCCCTCACCCTCCTGTGGTTTCTCTGGATGCTTAGAATGTTTTCCTAAAATGAAATTACCAACATGAATCTCCTCTATGCAAGCAAACTTTCATACCAAGTATGCCAATTACAGGCTTGTCGTTTTCCCTTTGTAAACCCCAATTTTGAGCCATAAAAAATATGCTTAAGATACAACTTTTTGAGCGCAAAACAATCAGTTGTTTGGTTTTTGTTTTTCGGCAGTGGGGGGGGGGTGCTTTGCAAATGTCCTCTTAGCTTTCTTAAGAGAAAACAATAATATACAGATTAATCATTGCTGGTTTTGATCATAATTCAGTGGTTCTCTATCATCAAATTTCTAAATTTAAAAAATGTTAAGCCAGCATGGACGGACCTTGAAAACACCATGTGAGTGCAATCATAAACTGACAAATATTGTATGATCTCCCTTCTAAGAAATATCCAGAACAGGCAAATGTATAGCGATCAGAGTTTCGCAGTGGTTACCAGGGGCGGGGGAGGGGCAGGGAGAAGCACTGTTTAAGCAGCACAGAGTCACTGTTAACGGGGATGAGAAATTTGGCAACAGATACTGACGAGGGTTGGACAACATGATGGACGTCATCAGAATCAGTGAATTGCACATGTGAAAAATGTTGAATTGGCAAATGTTGAGCTATCTACATTTTTACAATACAAAAAAAAAAAAAAACAACCCAGTTAAGTCATAAGATAATCTTGTCTAACCTTAAGGGCAGAAGGGCCCCCTGGAGATGGAGGAGAAGGAGTAAGTGCATGGGAAAGGATTTTATAAAGTAAGCAGGTGAGGGAAGGCAGAAATCCTGAGTGTTTTCATGACGAACCTATCCTGTGAGCTCGAAGGCACACCAGGACCTGGGTGCCACGGCGTGTGACCTGGGCAGGATGGCCTGGGTGAACAAAGGGCTCTCGGACCACACCTGGAGTGCCTGTCGTCGTTAGGAGTATTAAGCCATTACTTCCACGTGGTTTAATATAGCTATACCTTTTTCTAACAGCCACAGACTCCAACTTTGACACATTTGAGGCTAGAAGATCTACAGGGAAATGTAGAATCAAGAGCCATAAGACACTGGGTTACAGTTCACGAGAATTTGCAATTTAAGTATATGATGACTGAAAAGGGATGTAGATGCATCGGGAAATGTATCTTTCTGCTGCTACATCTACAAGTAGGTTAATTAAGTCACCAACGCTCTGCAGAGGAAAGTGTAAAACACGGTGCTCACGTGAACTCTTCTCAAGGGTTACACAATTTATAACCCACATCAGCCTGGGAGGAGGAGGTGCGGTGCCTCTGCCAGGCTTCCTAGGAGCCGTCTCCGGGTAGAGGAGGAGGGGACCTGGGCAGCGCGCACCCTTCCATCCCCCTCAAGCTTCCCCACACGCCCAGGGCCTGCTGGGGGCAGAGGGAAAGGGGGTGGAGTTCCAGAGGAGAGGGCAGCACCCTGGCTAGGCACAGGCCACCCTGTGAGCAGGGACGGATGGGCCCTGCTGGGAGTGCGGACTTGAAGGGGTGGGCGCAGGGGCCCGAGTGGGCGCACAGGAGCATTGGGCAGCCTGCCCAGGGACTGTGAGTCTCCAGAAAGAAGGTGAGGGGCGGGGGGCCCATGGCCCCAGTGACTTCTCCCCAGGATGGTGGAAGTACTGGTGTCTCAGAGGGTGTCCTGGAGCAGAGGGCACCCACTTGAAGTCCTGAGCCTTTGGCCCCAGTGTCCAGGGTCTGATAAACCAGAACCTACGCTCTGAAGTCAGTGCGCGCCTGTATCAACACACGGCCCAGGGCTGGGCCACCGTAGAAGTCTCTGTTGTCAATTAAACCGCGTCCCTCCACCTTGGCCTCCCCCTGGCAGCAATGGCAGCTCCGAGCGTGAAGTGAAGTCATGCCCTCAGAGAAGCCCCCCGCCACCTGAAGCGTGTCCTGCGTCCCTGCCAGGTATACACTGCCCGACTTGCGCACTCAGGCTCTCAACCCTCGCCGTAAGCCAAGGAAGGCAGGTGAAGCCGCGCTCCCTCCCCAAGTTTTTGCATCTTCAAAATGCAGGAGGATTAGAATGTAAAGTTGTCAAGACTCAAGGAGAATGAACCCCTTGGAGCTCGGCCAGGCGGTGGACTGCCGTCCTGACATGATCGGCTGCTCCGTCAGCAGCGGGTGAGGGTGGGGCCCCCACGTGCAGGCCGCCCCAGTGTCGGTGTGCGCTACACGTCTGTCCTCATTGCCTTCTGCTGCCCTGTCGATTCCTTCCAAGGGCTCTGAGAGAGGAACTCCCTGCCCTCTCCCAGCCTCCGGTGGCTCTGGCAATCCCGGTGTGCTTCGCTGCTCACGGCTGCATCTTCACGTGGTGTCTTCTCCCGGTGTGCCTCTCCGTGGCTGTGTGTCCACTCTCGCCTGTTCCAGACACCACTCAGGAGGGGTTAGGCCCACCTTCTCTGGCATGATCTTAACTGGTAACAGCTGCAAAGACAAGCCCTAGTTCCTCAAACAAGGGCACAGTCACAAGCACAGCTGTTAGGATTTCCATGTATCTTTGAGGGAGACGTAATTCAATCCATGAACGACCTGTGAGTTAAGCTAACCAGAGAGGGTTTCTGCCCTTATACGCAAACGTGCCGTAAGACAGGCACCCAGAACAGACTTCCCACACGTGTCAGAGAGAAATGTGCTCCACAGGACTATTTTAGGCCACCCGGCTTGTAGTCATTTGTTACAGAAGCCACAAGAAGCACAGACAGACGCTGAGGTGTACAGACTTGTACTACTTTTACTAAACATCCGTTGCCAGGACAGCCCTGACTCGGTGGAGGATGCTCTGGGCCTGGCCACCTCAAGTGGGCAGAAGCCCAGCTACCGGGTCAAAATAAACCACCAGCACCTTCCAGTCCTTCAGCCAAACCAAAGCTGAGGACACCATGGGAGAGAAGAGAACCTGACCGCGCAGTCACTGATGGAAGACCACCACCTTTCTGCCTTTTCTGTGACAGGCATACGACACAGAAGGCACTATGTCATCAAGAATCCGACGTAACATCCCCAGGCCACCACTGCAGCCTCACTCTAGCTCCACTTCCTCTCAGAGGAGCTCGGAATGAGTTAGATGTGTCCTAGGTGGACTCTGGAAAATCCAGAGAAAAAAGTATCCACAGTTTGTTATAAACAGAGTAAAGATATGACTGACTGTCTAAATGAGGACTACTGTAGAGTGAAGGGAGCCAGGACAGATGGTTATTCATCTACAAGGCAGTGCTTCTCAAACTTATTCACACAACAACTTGGAGGTCTTGTGAAAACACAGGTTCTGATTAGGCAGGTCTGGGAAGGGGCCTGAGATTGTGCCTTTCTGACAAGCCCCCAGGCCACACAGAGGCTGCTGGCTCCCGGACAGAAGGTGCTTGGAGCTACAGGACTGCCAGGCACTCTCCCGGGGTGGGACAGAGTGTGGACTCATATAGTTTCTGTTAAATGAATGAAATATTGTTAAGTAAGGTGATCCCAGGTCATGAACCCCATAAGACCAATGTTTTAGGGTGATTCCATGTGCACACATGCATTTTTTCCAAAAGCCACACAAAGAAATAAACAGAGATGGTGTTATGGATTGAATTTTGTCCCCCCAAAATATGTGCTGTAAATCCTAACCTCTATGCCTGTGGTTATAATCCCATTTGGGAATGGGCTGTCTTTGTATGTTAATGAGACAGGGTTAGTGTAGGATGTGTCTTGAGTCAATCTCTTCTGAGATATAAAAGAAGAGATTAAACAAGAAGCAGAGGAGCAGAGGTGGGGGAAGAGAGATGCCAAGCCACATGAAGATCGCCCAGGAGCAGAAGCTCTGAAGAGACAAGGACCTTCCTCCAGAGCTGACAGAGAAAGAAAGCCTTCCCCTAGAGCCGGCACCCTGAATTCAGACTTCTAGCCTTCTAAACTGTGAGAAAATATTTTTCGGTTTGTTAAAGCCACTCCACGTGGTATTTCTGTTATAGCAGCACTAGGTAACTGAAACAGGTGGATACAGATGATCATCAGGAATGCAGCAATGGAAGTTGCCAACATCAGGCTTCTTCTTTTAACAGAAAACACAACTTGTATATCAAACTCAATGTGAAAGATAAAGACAGAGCCAATAAAGAGCATCCCAATTGTTGGCTGTGTGCTGCCCACTGCAAAGAACTGAAGGGAATGACATTTCAGTGCTCCCAACAACGCCAAAACGACTCAGCCAGGCTCCAACACAAGGTAAACACTGGTGTGGACACAGATAGGACAAGACCCAAGATGGCGAGGGAGGGAGGCTGCAGCCACCAGCTGGCTGGGCTCCGGGGCTAGAAGCGGGTGGTAGCATCTGGGAGGCTAGGGGCGATGAAAAAGTTCTGGAAATAAACAGTGGTGAGGTCGCACCACATGGTGAATATAATTAATGCCAATGAACTATAAACTCAGAAATGGTTAAAATGGCAAACTCTGTTATATTTATACATAAGTGTATTTACCACAATAAAAAACAATGTAACGCTAAGCCCACCTGGCAGCATTACAAGGATAAATTAAATCCACAGTTGCAATATTTGTAAACTATTAATACTAAGGAAGTTCCTTACCCTGAGATAGTTATTCAAAATCTACAGTACACATCACACTTAATACTGACTTTAGAAGGTCTCACTAAAACCAAGGAAAAGGTAAGAATGCTTGTCATTACCACTTACAGTTAACATCGTTCTGGAAGTTCTAGCCAAACCAATTCAAAAAGAAAAATAAATTGATATTTTAGGAGTAGCAAAGGAAGAGATGATATGGTTGTCTATTTATTAAATTCAAAAGAATTTATACACAAATATTCCAAAGAAAGGTAAATAAACAATATCATTAATTTCACACACAAGTAACATTTTGCTGAAGATCATTCAAAAGCCACTGTGGCAGTACATCGACAGGGAACTGCCAGAAATTCAAGCCGGATTCAGACGAGGACGTGGAACCAGGGACATCATTGCTGATATCAGATGGATCTTGGTTGAAAGCAGAGAATACCAGAAAGATGTTTACCTGTGTTTTATTGACTATGCAAAGGCATTCAACTGTGTACATCATAACAAATTATGGATAACATTGTGAAGAATGGAAATTCCGGAGCACTAAATTGTGCTCATGAGGAACCTGTACATAGACCAAGAGGCAGTCGTTCAGACAGAACAAGGGGACACTGCGTGGTTAAAATCAGGAAAGGTGTGCATCAGGGTTATATCCTTTCACCATACTTATTAAATCTGTATTCTAGCAAACGGTCTGAGAAGCTGGACTATATGAAGACCATCAGGATTGGAGGAAGACTCATTAACAACCTGCAAGATGCAGATAACAACCTTGCTTGCTGAAAGTGAAGAGGACTTGAAGTACTTACCGATAAAGATCAAAGACTACAGCCTTCAGTATGGATTGTACCTCAACATAAAGAAAACAAAAATCCTCATAACTGGACCAAGAAGCAACATCATGATAAACGACAAAATATTGAAGTTGTCAAGGATTTCATTTTACTTGGAGCCACAATCAACACCCATGGAAGCAGCAGTCAAGAAATCAAATAACATGTTGCATTGGAAAAATCTGCTGCTAAAGGTTTCAGATTTTTTGCTTAAAAAAGCAAAGGTGTCACCTTGAGAAATAAGGTGTGCCTGACCCAAGCCATAGTATTTTCAATTGCCTCATATGCATGCGAAAGCTGGACAATGAATAATGAAGATGGAAGAAGAACTGACTCCTCTGAATTATGGTGTTGATGAAGAATACTGATTATACCACGGACTTCCAGAAGATGAACAAATGTGTCTTGGAAAAAGTACAGCTGGAATGCTCCTTGGAAGCAAGGATGGCAAGACTTCATCTCACATACTTTGGACATGTTATCAGGAGGGACCAGTCCCTGGAGAACGACATCATGCTTGGTAAAGTAGAGGGTCAGCAAAAAAGAGGAAGACCCTCAACAAGATGGACTGACACAGTAGCTGCAACAATGCGCTCAAGCATAACACCAATTCTGAGGATGGTGCAGAACCGGGCAGTGTTTCATTCTGTTGTACATGGGGTCCCCATGAGTCAGAATGGACTTAACAGCACCTAACATAAAACATACACAAGTATCAGAGGTAGTTAAAGAGTTTGGCACGATTACTAGATACTAAATTGTGGCTGACAAATTAATAGTCTCCCAAAGATATCGACGTTCTAATCTCTGGAATCTGTAAATATGCCACCTTACATGGCAAAAGGGACTTGCATATGTGATTAAGGTTAAGACCTTTAGATGGAGAGATTAACCTGAATTATCCAGGTGGACCAATCCAATCACATGAATCTTTAAAAGTGGAGGTGTGACAACAAGAGTCAGAGAGATGCAAACCTGTTGGCTTGGAAGATGGAGGAGGGGGCCATGAGCCAAGGACTGTGGCAGCCTCTAGAGACTGGAAAAAAGCACAGAAATACATTCTCTCCTAGAGCCCCCAGAATGGAATGCAGACCTGCCGACACCCTGATTTTAGCCTAGGAAGACCCATGTCTGATTTCTGACCTACAAAACTGTAAGAGAATACAGCTGAGTTGTTTCAAGTCACTAGGTTTATGACAGTTTTTAAAGCAGCAACAAATCAACTAATAAAAATCAACAGCATTTCTATCATCAGTGAGCCTATTACACGATGTAAGTATTTAAGTTCCCATTCATAATAGCAGCAAAAACTAAATGGTCCCTAGAAATAAACCTAAAAAAGTACTTCACGAGAACAAAAGTAAGCATTATCAAAGGACATAAAAGAAAACCTAAATCAGTGGGGAGATATACCACGGTCAAGAATCAGAAAACTTTAGGTCATAAATAAACCAAATCTGCCAGATTTAATCTGTAAAGTCAATGGAATTATAATTATGGACTCAAACATGCCAACAATGGTGAAGAAGGCACAGGACCAGGCAACATTTCGTTGCTACACACTTGGTGGCCATGAGTCAGAGCAGACTTGAGGGCAACTAACAACAGCAATTGTAATTAAAACGCCAAAATGAGTTTCTATGGAACTTGACAAGTCGATCTTAAACTTTAATGGGATCATAATTTTGGAAAGCAATTTGGGGAATACCTAACAAAGTTGAAGATGCTTGTACCCTATGACTTAGCAATGAGATTTCTCAGTACAAACTCTTGCTCATGTGCACAAGAGTTTGAAGGAGACGTGTATGACAGTGTCCACTGCCCCATTATCTGTAATAGCGGAAAATGGGAAACAAGCTAAACAGTCATCAATAGGAAACAAATACATGGTTTTAGAGTCCGACAACGAGATCAATAGTTACATGCAGTCGCAAACCCCCACACGTCTATCAGTTTGTCGTGCCGTGGGGGCTTGCGTGTTGCTGTGATGCTGGAAGCTATGCCACCAGTACTCAGATACCAGCAGGATCATCCATGGCAGACAGGTATCAGCTGAGCTTCCAGACTAAGACTAGGAAGGACCCAGTGGTCTACATCTGAAAAGAATTAGCAAGTGGAAACCTTATGAATAGCAGGGGAACATTGTCTGATACAGTGCCAGAGCATGAGCCCCTCAGGTTGGAAGACGCTCAAAATACAACTGGGAAAGAGCTGCCTCCTC
>NW_004443967.1:18850359-18851410 GCF_000243295.1 Trichechus manatus latirostris
GGCCCAGGACCGGGCCGTGTTTCGTTCTGTTGTACTTAGGCTCGCTGTGAGTCAAAATCGACTGGATGACACCTAACGACAACATATGCAATCTCAAAAACATAACACCGAGTGAAAAAAAGCAAGGATTTGGACAATATAATGCCACGTATGTAAAATCTTAAAATCTGCAATATCGTATGTAATATTTGATACATAAATGTTATAAAACTATAAAAATACACATTTGTTGTTGTTTCGTGCCAGTGAGCCAATTTTGACTCATAGTGACCCTACAGAACAGGGTAGAACTGCCCCATAAGGTTTCCAAGGCTGAAATCTTTACATAAGAAGATCGCCAGGTCTTTTCTCCCACAGAGCTGCTGCTGGTTTGAACCACCAACCTTCCTGGTAGCAGCCAAGCACTTTAACCACTGCCAACACCAGGGCAAATACGCATAGGAATGATGAATACTAAGTTGATAATATCAGGACTAAAATAAACACTAAGTTGATAATATTAGAGGCTACCTTTTGGAGCAAAGAAGGGTTTGAGATCACAAGAGGGCATCCATTTTATCTAGAATGTTACTATTTGAAAAAGATGGTGGGTATGTGATTATTTTCCTATTATTCTTATCCTTTTATAGATTCATACTATAGATCTTAATTTTATAACGTATATTTTTATAAAAAGAACTAACACCCCTCTGCTGGGTATGTCTGTTGCTGGAAGCATCTGTCTCTTTCCAGCCCCACGGTTCCTCAAGGGTGCCTTGTAATCACTGTGACACAACTTGTCACTGAGAAGACGCCCTGTATTTCTGATAAGACATCAACTCAGTTGCTACCACTGCCAGGACTTTGCAAGTAGGCAATATGTTACAATTTTTTTTCACCAAAAACTGAAGAAAACGTTACTGTTTATAAAGCAGTCCAAAGGTGATGAATATTTACAGGTAAGGAAATCCAGCCTGCCAAAGCGTTCTGATTAATAATAGAGCAGGATAACTAAATCCTGGTAACCTTTTGTGACAAATGCTAGGCAGTGGTCTCGGGTAGCAGGGGGTGA
>NW_004443967.1:18851941-18853142 GCF_000243295.1 Trichechus manatus latirostris
TATTTTAAAAGAAGAAATTTAGGGGCTTATCCAATCTGACCGTCTGTCTCTCGAGCCCGAGAGGTTTACCGGCCGCCTCGTGGACGCACAGCCACCTTCAGGCGGAGATGAGCGGGCACGGCGGCGCACTTGCCTTGGCAGAGGGTGGGTATCGATCACCTAGACGACCCGCGCAAACACACGGGCCATGTGGCCCCCTGAGGAGCGCCCCACCCCGCTCATATGGTTGAGGCCACTTCCAACAAATCCATAACGATCTGTGCCCACAAACTTCTCACGGGGTCCCAGGAGCCAAGAGGGATGCTAGCGACTCAGGCCCGCTACATTCCAGTGGCGTGTTTTCCGGAACCCCCGGTCGTGACCCCCGGGGCCTTTAGGAAGGTTCAGGAATGTTCGGGAACATGGAAGAACTCACGTCTTTAGGAGCCACTGGCGCAGCGGTTCTCAGGCTAAGAGCAAGCCAGGCTGCTGGAAACGCTGCGGTTTCCGGGTGTGCTGTGGGGAGCCGACCTCCACTTCCTGTGCGCGGGCTTCCCTGCCGACGACTTCCGGTGGTGTCCCTTCCCCACAGCTCCGGCGGCGCATGGCCCCCGGCGTTCTCCAGGTGCCGCAGTCTTTCTGTCCTACTGCCTTGGAGTGGACGTGGCTCCTCCGGTCGGCCCCCACGCTCGCTGCCCCTTGGCTCTCGGAATGGTGCAGCCTGGCGCATGACTGAGGGGCCGCGGTCTCGTCCTGGAAGCACACCACCCCTACTCTCATACTTCAGCTCCTCCACGTCCTGCCCAGGTCCTGCCCAGGGGCCTTGGTGACTGAGGGACCCTCTTGGAGGGCCAGTTTCCTTATCCCCCATAATCCAAAAAAGCAGTGGCCAGACAAGTTGACTCCAACTCATGGTGACCCTGTATGTGCAGAGTAGAACTGCTCCATAGGGTTTTCAAGTCTGTGACCTTTTGCAAGCAAATTGCCAGGCCTTTCTTCTGAGGTGCCTTTGGGTGGATTAGATTTGAACCACCAACATTTCAGTTAGCAGTCTGCACTTAACCGTTTGCACCACCCAGGGATTCCTGTCTCCCCCAAAAATGAAGGTCAAACTACTGCTTTCAGGACCCTGGGGGAACCGAATTGATATGCTAGGTGAACTCGGTTTCTGCATGTGAAAGCTCTCACCCACAGTAAATACTCATGGTGTGCCAGCTTCCTC
>NW_004443967.1:18853686-18855975 GCF_000243295.1 Trichechus manatus latirostris
TCACCATGAGTTGGAGTCCACTTGATGGCAGCTGGTTCTGGTTTGGGAGGAAGGCAGGGAAAAGTTAGGGTTCTCTCCGTTCACAAGGGGGAGAGTTGAAGAGCATGTAAGTGCATTCTCCCCAGTCAGAAAGATAGGGGCGAGCAGGGCCAGGTTATCAAGCCAAGGTGAGCAGGCTTTCCACTGCCACAGTCTACCATCAGCCCCTCTCAGGGTGTGCTAAGTGACTTCAAGGAGGCAGGTGACATTGTGAGATGGCGCTCTCCTTGTGTCCCCAGCTCACACCCTTACACAAAGTAAGAAGTTATCACCCTGCCTGGCACACGAGGGGCCCCAAGCACTTATATAAAGTAGCTCTTCTACCTGTTCAGGTAAGGGGTTTATTTCAGTCCTTGGTGAAGAACTAGGCAGAAAGGCTAAGATTATATTCTATACTTAAACTTATGGGGAAATTGACAGAGGAGAGATGTTTAGTCTCCAACTGAGAAAAAAGTCTGAACTTAATTACTTGGAACTCAATTAATATTGGAAGCAATGCCCTGGTCCTCACAGGACAATCTTGCTGTCCGTCATGTAGTTCACCCGCTCCCGCCATCCCCCCACCATGGGATCCCTGAGAAGACCTTTGGGACATCTTATAAGTGAAAAATATAAAAGCTTAAGCAGGTTACTTGCTTATTCTTTTAGTCATCAGGAAAGTGCCAGACACTGGGGCAGGATGGACACTACCACAAGGAGGTCACAGACCTACTTCTTAGGAGAAACAGCCTGAGGCAGAGTCTGCAAACTACGGCCCGCGGCCTCTTTTTGTATGGTCTATGAGCTACGAATGGTTTTTACATTTTTAAATAATTGAAAAAAAATCCAAAGAATAATATTTTGTGACATGTGAAAATTATATGAAATTCAAATTTCAGTGTGCATAATAAAGTTTTATTGGGACACAGCCATGCACAGTCCTTTATATGTTGTCTATGACTGCCTCCTTGCTACAACGGCAGAGTCGAGCGGTTGTAACAGAGACTGTATGGCCACAAAGCTGAAAATGTGTACTGTCTGACCTTTTACAGAAAAAGGTTGCCAACACAGTGAAGCAGGCATGAAAAGAACTGCAACACAATGTAGCAAGTACTGGATGGACAGGCACAGAATGTTGCAGAAGCCCTCTGGAGGGGCGGGGGGACGTCGCTGGGAGCGCTAAGAAAGGCTCTGAAAAAGGCTCGGCAGATAGACAGATGGGGTGCTTTGGGGGTCTTCACCATGCTCCCCAAGGACTAGGTGGAGACAGACTAGGGTGGAGACAGTGGGAATGAGCCTTGGAAGCAATGGAGCTTTCAGGGCAGTGTGATGGAAACACTTTCCACAGTTTACTGTGCAGAGAATACACACTTAATGCAGGTGGGCATCGGCTTGTAAAGAGAAAAAGCCTCCTTCCTAAATGCTAAACATTTTACTGACAGACAAAACTCTGGTGCACGGACAAATTTTCAAATTAAAATTAGTCATCACAGATGATCAAACCCTTTTGCCTTTAAAACAGGGCTTCGAACTGGTTTGTTCCAGTTCGAACCCCTGCTGAGAATTTGCCTTTTCTAACAAGTTCCCAGGAAGTTATACATAATAATCACCTGGGGATCTTGTTAAAATGTAGATTTTGATTCAGTATATCTGGGGTAAAAATGCAAATTCTCAGCAGGGGTTCCAACCGGAGCAAACAGGTTCAAAGCCCTGCTTTAAGAGCTCTTGAACTGACTGACGGTCATCCCCCTGCACGCCTGGGTCTTTCACCTGTCTACTAGATTCTTCCTTGGAGGTGTCTGCAAAAAACACTCCACCAGGGACTCGGGCAGACGTGGCTGGGGCAACATGCTTGTCCATTTTCCCATTCTTGCCTATGCTGTAATATTCTTTGGACTCTGGGCAGACATGGCTCTGGAAAGCATGGCTGTCCGTTTCCCACTTTTGCCTTTTTGAATATATGCTGAATAAAACTTTCTTTTTGCTTTAAAAAACACTCCCACCATCTAGCAAAAGCCTCCCTTCTAGATTTCCTGTCTTCTCTTCACTTTAGCATCCAACTCCTTGAAAAGGTCACCTGTGTGTGCTGTCTACTCATCCCAGCCTCCTCCTCAAGTCTCCAATCCAGTTCTGTCCCGTCCCCGCCTCCACCACCTCTCTGAACAAGTTCTCCCACAAAGCCCTCCCCTTGGCTGACCTCACAGTTGCACTCAACACTGCCAACCACTCACTCCTCCCTCTTGCAACACTTTCTTCCATCACTCAGCTTCC
>NW_004443967.1:18856109-18865547 GCF_000243295.1 Trichechus manatus latirostris
AGATGATCAATACTCTTGCCTTTGGCATCAGTTACCATCTGTATGCGGTCCCTGGGTGCTTCAAACGGTTAAGCGAAAGGTTGGAGATTAGAACCCACCCAGAGGCCCTTGGAAGAGAGTCCTGGCCATCCGCTTCCCAAAGGTCACGGCCTTGAAAACCCTACTGAGCAGTTCTACTCTGCATTCATGGGTTGCCATGAGTTGGAATTGATTGAACGGCAACTAACAGCAATAACAGCCAGCCATCCTGTTGGCATTGTCGAACCAAAAACCAGTCCATGAGAAACAGCAACTTTTTCCTTAGTCGTAAAACAATCAGATTTGGCTTTTCCAAAGCCCCGCTGGAGGAATTAGATCATCCCCCCCACCCCGAAAGCCTTCAGGAAACCCCCTTCATAAAAGTCAACAACTCTTAGCTTCCACTGGAAGTCTCTGCATCCCTTCCTGACAGAGTTGATCATCCCCATTTTGGCAGCTAACATAGGCTGCATAGTAGGTGCTCAGTAAATATTTATAGAATCAAGATAGAATCCTGGTGTCAAGGTACCTGGTACGTAATTAGGAAATATAAGGACAAATATATACAAACTGAAACAGAAGTTCCAGAAGGAAGACTTGTATAATTTCCCTGTGTCTCATTAAAACCTCAAGATATTTTTGTAATATAAAACGTCATTCTGCGGTGGGATTGTAAAATGGTGCAGCCATTTTAAATAGTAGCTTGGTGCTTCCTCAAAAAATTAAATGTAGAATTACCATATAACCCAGCATCTCCACTCCTAGGTATTGGTCCAAAAGCCTTGAAAGCAGGGACTCAGACAGATCCTTGTCCACCAGTATTCACTGCAGCATTGTTCCCAATAGCCAAAAGTTAGAAACAGCCCAAGTGTCCATCAGCAGAAGAATGAATAAACAGAATGTGGTTCATCCACGCAATGGAATATTATTCAGCCATCAAAAGGAATGAAGTCCTGATACATGCTACAACATGGATGAACCTTGGAAACATTATGCTCAGTGAAATAAGCCAGGTACACAAGGACAAATGTGATACGTTCCCACTTACGTAAAACATCTAGAGGGGGCAAGCGCATAGAGATGAGAGGTTACTGGAAGCTGGAGGAGGAGGGGTGAGGAGTGACTGTTTAATGGGTACAGGGTTTCTGTTTGGGGTGATGGAAACGTTTCAGAAATAGGTGGTGGTAATGGTTACATAACATGGTGAACGTAATCAATGTCACTGAATTTTACACTGTCTTAGTCATCTAGTGTTTGCTAGAACAGAAATACCACAAGTGGATGCTTTAACAAAGACAAGTTTACTCTCTCACAGTCCAGTAGGCTACAAGTCCAAATTCTGGGCGTCAGCTCCAGGGAAGGCTTTCTCTGTCGGCTCTGGAGGAAGGTCCGTAACATCACTCTTCCCTTGGTCTGGGAGCTTCTCCGCGCAGGAACCTCAGGTCCAAAGGACATGCTCTGCTCCTGGCACTGCTTTCTTGGTGGTATGAGGTTCCCCAATTCTTTGTCTGCTTCCCTTTCCTTTTATCTCTTGTAAGCTAAAAGGTGGTGCAGGCCACACCCCAGGGAAACTCCCTTTACATTGGATCAGGGATGTGACCTTAGTAAGGGTGGTACAATCCCACCCTAATCCTCTTTAACATAAAATTACGATCACAAAATGGACGTCAACAACACAGCACTGGGAGTCATGGCCCTGCCAAACTGACACATACATTTTTGGTGGGGAACATAATTCAATCCATGACAAACACTTAAAAATGGCTAGAATGGAAATTAGAAAAACATAAAAAAAAGATAAACAAAATAAAACTAGTAACTCTGACAACACTTACGGCCATAGGCTCTGAGCGGGCTGCAGCTTCCTGGGAGCCCTGCTCTGTGCTCACTGGCTGTGTGACTCTGGGAAAGTGTCTCAGCGTGGCTGAGCTTCAGGCTCTTCACCTACTACATGGGGACAATGATAGCTCCCTCTCGGGGTTGTTGCAAAAACCCAATCACCTGTCTCCTGTCCAGCACTAAAGGTAGGGCGTGGCATATCATAAGCATTCACTAAGTAATCCTGAGAACTCATTCACCAGGAAAATTAAAATAAGAGACAGAAGGAGAGGAAAAGGAAAAAAAAAATCCAACAAAGGCACAGCTGTATACCCAACAGGGACCAAAAATAGTTTCATAAAATACAGAAAACGCCAAAAGGCTTTCTTAATGCCCACTAAGTAGGGCAGGCTGACCGCACCTCCGGGCTGACCCAGCAGTAAAACCAGGAGATAGACTAGTGCCATGTTATAACCTGGCCCTATTACATCGGGCTTTTATCACACGTAGTTGTTTAAGGGGACGGGTGGCTTAACCTGTGGAAAATGTAAATCTGTTTAATGGCTTGTGTTATAACAAGCTCCTACCATAAATAAAAATTCCCAAAAGAGGAGATGGCCTCACATCCCATTACTGCGTCTTTCCTACTGATAACTCCCACCCCAAGCTGATGCACTGCTCCAGGAGACAATTTATCAAGCACACACATGTGCACTACGTGGGCCTGGACACAGACCAAAAGGCTGTCAAGGCCTCGTCCACTGACAATGGGCAAAGTCCCATTAATCTCACTGTAGCCAGGTCTCCCAGCCTACACAGTCTTGCCCACAAGAGTGAGACCACGCCATCACCACGTCACCCCGGCTGTGGGCCAGCCTGCATCTAGCTCTGTGCCCTGGAAACAGAGCAGGAAGAGTGACAGTGCTGGAGCAGAGGGTTCGGCCCCTGGCTGTGGGCCAGGCCTCCACCTACAGCACCACTCCCGCGGGTAGATCTAGGTGTAAATCTCAGAGGAACTGTGACAGACAAGCCCCGTGACAGTCACGCAACTACCGTTGATGGCAGACCTTCCAAAGAGGTTCCTCTGAACTATAGCAATCTTATTAGAAGCCTCTGACCTCTTGGAAATCGCCTGAAAAGCCCATGTTCTTATTTATGCTAGCTCTGCAAGAGGAGAAAAGAGTGACTGCATGCAGACAGATGGACAGGCAGACATGTATTTTTTTCTTTTAAAAAAAGGCTGTCGTCAAGTCGACTTCGATTCATGGCAGCCCCATGTGTGCAGACTAGAATGGTGCTCCATAGGGTTTTCAAGGCTATGACCTTTCAGAAACAGATCACCAGGCCTTTCTTCTGAGGCACCTCTGGTTGGACTCGAACCTGCAACCTTTTGGTTAGTAGTCCTGTGCTTAACTGTTTGCACCACTGAGGACTCCTATTTGCAAACAGAACCAACTGCAGATGGGCATGAGTTCCCAGTAGCACCAAAAAAAAACCCAGAAATCAAATCTGTTGCCATTGAGTCGAACAGAGTAGAACTGCCCCATAGGGTTTCCAAGGAGCAGCCGGTAGATTCCGGAGCAGTGGTGGTGCAGGGGTTAAGAGCTTGGCTGCTAACCAAAAGGTCCACATTTCGAATTCACTAGCCACTCCTTGGAAACGCTATGGGTCAGTTCTACTCTGTCCTAAAGGGTTGCTAGGAGTCAGAATCTACTCCAGGGCAACGAGTTTGGTTTTGATTTCGGTTTTTAGTGGTTGGGGCACAAAGAAACAGCCCTCCAATCTTTGGTTCAGGTTCTGCGGAGCAAGTTCTAGTTCTTTCTTTAGCTCCAGGAGAGAAGAGGAAAATAATCTAGGAAACAAATAAGCAGACGCAGCTGTCCTTGTCCTGCTCTCCCTCCCTCTTCAGCTGGTAGAAGCCACACGGTGGAAGGGAAATTCAGCAGCTTCACAAAGGCAGGTATGGGGGAGGGGCTTGTGCCAGGGGAGGGGCTAGCTGAGGAGGGTGGAGCCGTGCTGAGGGTGGGGTGGGCTAGGAAATCCTGGCGGCCAGGCTAACTTAAAAGAGAAGGGAGCCATCCATGGAAAGCGTAGGGCTGAGCAAGGGGCGTGGTCAACTGAACGGGGCGGGGCCAGTAGAGAGGGACCATTGCAAATTGTCTAGGGGGCGGGACTAGAGAGGCGGGGCTAGGGAAGAAACGTGAGTTATTTCTCAGACGGGCTGAGTTAACGTCGGGAGGAGAGGCAGGGCAGAGGAGGTATTTTACCATTTAATATACGAGTAAAGCCAAAACCAACCCAGTTACCCGCCGACTACCCCATGTGCGTCAGAACTATGCTCCATAGGGTTTTCAATAGCTGTGATCTTTTGTAAGTAGATTGCCAGGCCTTTCTTCCAAGGTGCATCTGGGTGGATTCCAGCTACCAACCTTTCACTTAGTAGCCGAGCGCTTAACTGTTTGTGCCACCCAGGAACTCCTAATCTATGAGTAGGGGGTCTCGTTTTCTAATTAAAGAGATTTTTTCATTAAAAAATCTTAAGGCCTCGGGGAAGGTCACCAGGCCATCTGGTGCCAGCGCATCATATGGCATTTAATTTCCTTCTTCCTGGATGAGCCTGCCAGGCCCACCCACTCGGGATTCCAGGTGTGGCGGGCTGGGGTGTCCTGCCCTCATCCTCTGCTGGGCAGACTGACGACATCCGCATCCCAGAAACTCGCTGGGACTCGGAGGCGTTTCAGCATGTCCCTCCCTCGCTAATCTGCATCTAGTCAGTTTGTGTTCTGTAAGCTGTTTAGGTTCAAGGGTGTTTCACGAGCACAGCTTACTGGGGACGGCATTTTCTCTGGGGTGCGGGCGAGCTCTACATCAAAGCCTGATTGAGCAGAAAATACGTGCTAATGTTCACAGCAGTACTCTATTATAGTATAAGTGTGCTTGTAAATATTCACTACATGTTATTACGCCATTTGAACCAAGAATATTGAGAGGTGAAAGGTCAGCCTAATGTGCTCTCCGGAGGCAGCAGTTTTGAATATAACCAAATGGCATAATGGCCAGGGATACCCAGAGGGGGCAATGTAACACGTCGTAAAGAATTGTGCTGTGAGTTTTAAGTTTTCAGGACAACAAAGATGCCAACGAGATGGCTCATAAGCAGTCGTTATTAATGGAATGACAAGGGTAATGTTACACAGAATGTCTTTGCGACAATAAATCTTGTCCCTGTGCCATTAGTACTCCTTACAACTGCAAATAGCAGTTAGGTTATAGCCTAACACGGCAGAATTTTATCCTCTCAATCTCTAATGTATCTTATAATGCTGTTAAAGTCTTGAATCGCAACTGTTTAAGCTCACTTAATCTAGGAGAAGTTTAAACACGAATTTCAAATGCAAAAAACTGCTTTGATATTAGTTTTTCTTAATTAAATAGGAGATCTTTATAAGAACTAGGTCTTTTTAAACGTGCATCCGGTAGTAGATGAGCACTGTTGAATTTTAAATGCCACTTTTTTTTTTCTGGCTCTTTAACTTTGAATGCCTGGTGTGATAAGTCATTCTTTTTTAAAAGAAAAGAATTATCTTCCCAGAAGAGGCAAGATTTCACATTAATTTGTTAAACTTCAAGTGTTAATTTTGTTCAATTGGGGAATCAATTAATCGTTTAAAAACAAAAGATTTTATTTGTATGCGTTTTCAGCCTAGTTTCCTTTTGAAAGCTTAATAGCTTCCCATCTTCTGATTTAGCCCTGGTGGTGCAGTGGTTAAGAACTCCGCTGCCAAACAAAAGGTTGGCAGTTTGAATCCACCAGCTGCTCCTTGGAAATCCTCTGGGGCAGTTCTGCTCTCTCTTCTAGGGTCGCTATGAGTCCAAGCCGACTTGATGACGAAGGTTTTGTTTAGGTTTTGGCCTTCTGATTTGACCTCCTTTAACCGTAACACAGGGCGCAGTGGTGCTTCAGTGGCAGACTTCTCGTCCTCCATGCAGAAGACCCAGGTTTGATACCCGGTCAGTGCCCCTCGAGTGCAGCCACCTGTCTGTCAGTGAGGCTTGCATGTTGCTATGATGCTGAACAGGCTTCAGCAGAGCTTCCAGACTAAGACACGCTAGGAAGAAAGGCCTGGCGATCTACGTCCAAAAATCAGCCAGTGAAAACCCTAAGGATCAAAACAGTCCCGTTTGCCGTCAATCATGGGGATGGCCCAGGACTATACAGCATTTTGTTCCATTGTGCATGGGGTCACCATGAGTAAGGGGCCGAGGCCACAGCAGCTAACAACAACAAAACAATAACAGAATAAAGAAAAGATAGGCATTCTGCCCAGTTTTGTCTTCGCAGTGATCACTGCGAGAACGCAGAGAACAGGAAATCAGTGCTGATGCTAGGCGTACCTGGATGGAAACAGTACTGCCCTCCTCGGGCTCCCTGGGGGGATGGACAAGGAGAGCCCCCCTGAACAAGCAGAGCAAGTTGGAGCGGTCAGAAGGCATGGGGGGGGGGGTCCCTGCTTGGGAGGTCCCCAGAGGAAGGCCCAGCTCTCAGTCCCCATCTCCAGGCACTGACGGCCGTCCCCACTGCCGCAAAGCACCGAAGGCAGAGGACCCCGGTGGCCTGACCCCACCAGGGTCTCAGTGCAAGGCGGCCCACTTCTAACCTAGAACTGTACAGCTGGAAAGATCGTGAGGGTCACTACAGAGTGAGAAAGTTAAAATGCAAAAGTGAAGGGAAACCCATGTTCACATCACCATTAGTCACAATAGCCAAAAGGTGGAAACAACTCGAGTGTCCATCAACAGACGGATGGATAAACAAGACGCGGTGTATCAACACAATGGAACATTATTCCTAAAGAGAGATGAAGTCCTAATCGATGACCTTGAAGATATTGCGCTGAGTGAAATAAGCCAGACACAGAAGGACAAGTATCGCACGGTCCCACTTACGTGAAACACCTAGAATAGGCGCAAGACCAGGCAGTGTTTCGTTCCGTGGTGCACAGAGTCGCTATGAGTCGAAATTGACTTGATGGCACCTAACAACAGCAGAATAGGTGAACGCATAGAGACCAAAGTTTATTATTGGTTACAGGGGCTGGGGGAGGGGGGAGTGAGGAGTTCCTGCTCAGGCTTAAGGGGCACTGAGTTTGTTTGTTGTCGTTACCTGTCCTTAAGTCGCTCCGACTCACAGAGACCTCACGCATAACAGATGGAAACATCGCCCGGTCCCGCGCCATCTTTCCGATTGTTGGTATGTTTGAGTCCGTTGCTGTGGCTGTTTTCGGTTTAGGTGATGAAGAACATTTGGAACTTGATAGGAAGGAAGATTGCGCAAGATAGTGAATGTAGTTAATGCTGCTGAATTGTATACTTAAAAACAGTTAAAACAGCAAAGGTTCTGTTATATAGATATTTTCCACGATAAATGTTTTTATAAATGAAGGGCTGGCCGTTGGTCTCAGAAGTCTGCTGAGCAGAGTCCCGCATCTTCTGTTTGTGGCAAAGCATGTTCTTTCTCTACCAGACCTGGCTAATTCCTACAGGAGCCACAGGAGAGGGCCAGGCGGGCACGCGCACTGAACTGGACAGGGTTCCAAGTGCGCTGAGAAGAACGAGCGACAGAGTACACACACTATACCGTGTGTCACACACATACACACACGTATATGCACATGCATGCACACGTGCACACACACATACGTACATGCACACACACACACGCACACGCACACACTATTTCTAGGACTCCTGGAGGCCCCGTGGACAGCCTATAAGAGCATCCAGTGGTCCCGCAGGGCAAGACCTCGGCACAAGGCCAGGGAGGGAAAGTGGATTCCAAGGAATTTGACTTCACTGGGATTGTCAAAAGTTTTCAGGTCGACCAGACTTTTCACGGTCTTCTCCGGGTGAGTACTTCTCTTTTGGCCACGGTTGCCGGGAAGAGGGGGAGGGTGCCTGGCTGGACCTGACTAGTGGGCAAAGCGCCCCTAGTAGCATGCAGCCTTCGGATCTTCCCCCTGAAGGAGCGATTTTCTGATAACCTCAGAGCCTCGCGCTGGCGGCGCATTTGAAGGAGCGCGCTGTCCCTCGGTTTTCAAAGATCCTGGCTCTGCCCTGCACTGCGGGCATCAGGCCGAGCTGTGGCCCCTGCCCGGGCCCAGGCTCCGCAGGCAGCCAGCCGGCCTCCCGGAGCAGCTGGACACCGAGTGCTGCCGGGGCAGGTCTATCCACCGGCCGGGGCTGGCCTCCCCCTCAGTAATGTGCTTTCACTGACAAGTTATGTTTAATTAAGTCACCTGTTTCATGTGAGAGCAGAGAATAGCCTCCTGTCAGATTTGTAACGGGGAACAAGAAGCCTATCATTCCACCTGTTCACTTGGAGAGGGACGGAAGCTTCATATTTATTTCACACAAAGATGCCTTGGCAGGAAAGAAAGTCTCCAAAACCCAGGCTAGCCTGGATATTTGAACACGCAACGTCTCTCTCATGCAGGTTTCTGTGTTGTTGACCTTCGTGCTTCTAAACTTGGCATTTAATGGAAGGGAAGATATGAGAAAGGCCAAATTGTCCCCAAATCATTTACAAATTGCTGCCACAGCTTGAAAAATGTACTCGATGTCGCCAAATTATAAAGATGGAACATGCTGTATTGGCCAATGTTTTGGTGTGTACATTTTCACCACAATAAAAAAAATTAAGTTAAAAATTGCTGGGAGCTTGAAGGTCAACTTGTAAAGCAATGCTCTTAGAAGGAGAACCTGCAGGAATAGAATTAAGCGTTAATACCTCTATTATATAAATAACTCATACAAATGGCTGGGAAAAACATAAGCACCCCAATGAATTAATGGGAAAAGGGCAGCAACAAGCAAACGCCAGAAGAGAAAACGCAAATCTTAATATGAAGAAAAGTATTTTAACTACATCATTAATCAAAAAATCAACAGTAAACACGGCATAATTTTTCACCCATCCAACTAGCAAAAATTTTTAATGGTAATATCCAACAGCAGAGATGGAACAGCAAAATGGGAAATCTCATATATTGCTGGGGGCAAGATAAACCAGGGCGGCCCTTAATAAAATAATTTAACAATAAGTAGTATAAGCCTTGAGGAGCGCTGGTGGTATATGGTGGTTAACTGCTCAGCTGCTGAGAGGTCAGCGGTTCAAACCCACCAGCTGCTCCATGGGAGAAAGATGTGGCAGTCTGCTTCCATAAAGATTTACAGCCTTGGAGACCCTATGGCACAGTTGTACTCTGTCCTATAGGGTCAGAATCAACTTGACGGCAACTGGTTTTGGTAGTATGAGTCTTAAAACATTGATATCTTTGGACCTCATACATTTTTTTTTTTTACTCTGCCAACTTTTTATTTTTTATTTTTTATTTTTTATTGTACTTCAGCTGAAGGCTTACAGAGCAAATAGCTTCTCATGAAACAGTAGTGCACATGTTGTTTTATAATATTGGTTAACAACCCCAGAACATATCAACCTTCTAACTTCTCAACCTTTTTTTTTTGGTGAAAATACACATAGCCAAAGATACACCATTTCAAAAATTTCTACATGCACAGTTCAGTGACATTGACTACGCT
>NW_004443967.1:18871257-18875782 GCF_000243295.1 Trichechus manatus latirostris
GATCTTTGCTGTGGAGGGACGGCGTGGTGCTTCTGCCTAGACCGCCATTTTGCTGGATTCTGGACCTCATGCTTTTGTTCTGAGAATCTAACCAAGGAAACAATCTAAATACATAAGAAGCTTTACGAGGATGTTCACAGAAGTGTTATTTATAACATGAAAATTTTCAAAAACTCGAATGTCAAAAAATGGAATAATAATAAGGAAATGGCTAAGCAAATTTCAGTACTTACATTTGATGGAATATCAGGTAATCATTAAAAATTACATTTACAAAGACTATTATAACATTTTTTTAAAATGTATGTTATCTAAGGGAAAATAAAGTAGGTTTAAGTTTTATATTGTGCTTGATTACAACTAAAACAAAAACCTTCAGGGAAAAATAAGTCTGGGAGAAAATGGACCAATGTATTAATCCCATTTGTGAACAATGAGTGATTTTAATGTCTTGCTTTTCAGATTTCAAAATATTCTTCATGAGAGTGTATTAACGGAAAGAAGAAAGCATACTTTAATCATATGCTTTTTTATTTAAAAAAAAAAACTGGAAATACAGATTATAATTGGAAGGGACACTACAGTCCAGCCCCTCATTTTACCGATGAGAAAATGGAAGCTAACAGGCGTGGTGCTTTGCTGTAAGTCACAGCACTAATTAGAGAATACTCCCTCTGTAGAGTTTGTCACTCGGTATTTGTTAATTGTATCAACTCCTATTAATTAATTCTAGAGGGACATTATTTCCTAACTAGGAGCATGTCCTGGGGAAAATTACCACTTCTTTCTTTCATCTGACAAACATTCTTTGAGGCCGAGTCCGGAGAAACAGACAAGTAGAGACGGGATCACGGTGCTGTGTGATAAGTGTATAATACCCCATCATATGATATGCAGTTCACCAGTGAGCTCCCAGACAATAACTTTAAAAGGAAAAAAAAAAATACCTTCCTGGAAAAAAAAACTAAGTGCCCGCCAAGTAGTAGGGCTCAATAGTGTCATTGGATGAAATAAAAAACTTCCGCTGTTGTGAGTTTGCTAAATTTTGCTCACTGTTGTGGTTGTTAGTTGCCATCAAGTCAGCTCTGACTCACAGCGACCTTACGTATAACAGAACGAAGTGTTGCCCAGTCCCGTGCCATCGTCACAATCTTTGTATGTTTCAGTTCATTGTTGCAATCACTGTGTCAATCCGTCTCATTGAGGGTCCTCCTCTTTTTTCAATGACCCTCTACTTTACCCAGTATGATGTCCTTCTCCAGAGGTTGGTCCTTCCTGATGATGTGTCCAAAATAAGCAAGACAAAATCTCACTGTCCTTGCTTCTAAGGAGCATTCTGGCTGTACTTCCTCCAAGACAGATTTGTTCATTCTTCTGGCAGTCCATGGTATAGTCAATAGTCTTTGCCAACACATAACGTGAATGCATCAGTTCTCCTTCAGTTTACCTTTCTCACTGTCCACTTTGCACAAACATGTGAAGTGATTGAAATATCCATGCCTTGGGGCAGGTGTATCTTAGTCCTCAAAGTGACATCTTTGCTTTTTAAGATCTTAACGTGCTCTTTTGCAGCAGATTTGCCCAATGCAATATGTCATTTGATTTCCTTATTCTCTTTTATTTTTCTTTTCTCATTCAAAAATTTATACATATATTGTTTTGTGACATTGGGTGCAATCCCCACAATGTGACAGCACACTCCCCATTTCCACCCTGAGTTTCCTGTGTCTGTTCAATCAGTTCTTATCCCTTCCTGCCTTCTCATCCTACTTTTGGACAGGAGCTGCCCATTTGGTCTCATATAACTAAATGAACTAAGAAGCATGTTCCTCACATGTATTTTTTTGTTTTATACTCCTGTCTAGTCTTTGTTTGAACAGTGGGCTTTGGAAATGGTTTCAGTTCTGGGTTAACAGAGTGTCCAGGGGCCACAGTTTCAAGGGTTCCTCCAGTCTCTGTCAGACCATTAAGTCTAGACTTTTTACATGAATTTGAATTCTGTTCTACATTTTTCTCCTGCTCCGTTGGGGACTCTCTGTTGGGTTCCCTGTCAGGGTGGTCATTGGTGGTAGCCGGGCACCATCTAGTTCTTCTGGTCTCAGGCTGGTGGAGTCTCTGGTTCATGTGGTCCTTTAGTCCTTTGGGCTAGTATTTTCCTTATGTCTTTGGTTTTCTTCATTCTCCTTTGCTCCAGGTGGGATGGGACCGATAGATGTATCTCAGATGGCTGCTCTCAAGCTTTTAAGACCCCAGACACTACTCACCCAAGTGGGATGTAGAACATTTTCTTTATAAACTATGTTATGCCAATTAATCTAGATGTTCCCCAGAACTATGGTCCCCAGTCATTTGATTTCTTTGTCTTTGTGTGTGTGTGCTTTAAGTGAAAGTTCACAGTTCAGGTAGGTTTCTCATACAAAAATTTATCCATACGTTGTTATGTGACCCTAGCTGTTCTGCTTCTAATGTGACAGCACTCCTCCTTTCCACCCCTGATTTCCTGTGTCCATTCAATCAGCTCCTGACTCTCTCTGCCTCCTCATCTCACCTCCAGACAGGAGCTGCCCATTTAGTCTCATGTATCTACTTGAGCTAAGAAGCACTCTCTTCACAAGATTCAATTTGTGTCCCATAGTCCAGTCTAATCTTTGTCTGAAGAGTTGCCTTCAGGAATGGTTTCAGTTCTGGGCTAACTGAGAGTCTGGGGGCCATGTCTTCCAGGGTCCCTCCAGCCTCAGTCAGACCGTTAAGTCTGGTCTTTTTACTAGAGTTTGAGCTCTGCAACCCACTTTTCTCTCTGATGTGTTCCCTGTCAGGGCAGTCGTTGGTGGTAGCCAGGCACCATCTGGTTCTTCTGGTCTCAGGCTGATGAAGTCTCTGGTTTATGTGGCCCTTTCTGTCTCTTGGGCTAATATCATCCTTGTGTCTTTGGTGTTCTTCATTCTCCTTTGCTCCAGGTAGGTTGGGAACAATTGATGCATCTTAGATGGCCCTTGCTAGCTTTTAAGACCCCAGATACCACTCCCCAAAGTGGAATGCAGAAGATTTTCTTAATAAACTTTGTTATGCCGATTGACCAAGATGTCCCTTGAAACCATGGTCACCAGACTCCTGCCCCTGCTACTCTGTCCCTTGAAGTGTTTGATTGTACTAAGGAAACTTCTTAGCTTTTGGTTCAGTCCAGTTGTGCTGACTTCCCTTGTAGTGTGTATTGTCCCTCCCTTCACCTAAGATAATTCTTATCTACTATCTAGTTAGTGAATACCCCTTACCCTCCCTCCCCACCCTTGTAACCATCAAAGAATGTTTTCTTCTGTGTTTAAACCTTTTCTTGAGTTCTTGTATTAGTAGTTTCGTACAATATTTGTTCTTTTGCGACTGACTAATTTCACCCAGCACAATGCCTTCCAGATTCATCCATGCTATGAGATGTTTTGCAGATTCATCATTGTTCTTTATCTTTGAGTAGTATTCCATTGTGTGTTTATCCATTCGTCCGTTGATGGGCACCTAGGTTGTTTCCATCTTTTTGCTATTGTGAACAGTGCTGCAACGAACATGAGAGTACATATATCTATTTGTGTAACTGCTCTTATTGCTCTAGGATATATTCCAAGGAGTGGGATTGCTGGACAGTATGGTACTTCTATTTCTAGCTTTTTAAGGAAGCACCAAATCAATTTCCAAAATGGTTGTACCATTTTACATTCCCACCAGCAGTGTATGTGTTCCAGTCTCTCCACAAGCTCTCTAACATTTATTATTTTGTGTTTTTTGGATTAATGCTACCCTTGTTGGGGTGAGATTGTATCTCATTATAGTTTTGATTTGCATTTCTCTAATGGCTAATGATCTTCAGCATTTCCTCATGTACCTGGTAGCCACCTGACTGTCTTCTTTGGTGAAGTGTCTGTTCATATCCTTTGCCCATTTTTTAATTGGGTTATTTGTCTTTGTATTGTTGAAGTTTTGCAGTATCTTGTAGATTTTAGAGATTAGACGCTGATCAGATTTGTCGTAGCCAAAATTTTTTTCCCAGTCTGTAGGTTGTCTTTTTACTCTTTTGGTGAAGTCTTTTGATGAGCATAAGTGTTTGATTTTTAGGAGCTCCCAGTTGTCTAGTTTCCCTTCTGATGTTTGTGCATTGTCAATAATGTTTTGTATTCTGTCTATGCCATGCAACAGAGCTCCCAGCGTTGTCCCTATTTTTTTCTTCCATGATCTTTATCGTTTTATATTTTATATTTAGGTCTTTGAACCATTTTGAGTTAGTTTTTGTGCATAGTATGAGGTATGGGTCTTGTTTCATCTTTTTGCAGATGGATATCCAGTTATGCCAGCACCATTTGTTAAAGAGACTGTCTTTTCCCCAGTTAATGGACTTTGGGCCTTTGTCAAATATCAGCTGCACATAGGTGGACGAATTTACCTCTGTATTCTCAATTCTGTTCCATTAGTCTAGATATCTGTTGTTGTATCAGTACCAAGCTCTTTTGACTACTGTGGCGGTATAATAGGTTCTAAA
>NW_004443967.1:18886000-18923447 GCF_000243295.1 Trichechus manatus latirostris
ACAAATTGTGTTTTTTTAATCCATTATGCCACTCTCTGTCTCTTTACTGGTGCATTTAGTCCATTTACATTCAGTGTAATTGTTGATAGATATGCGTTTAGTGCTGTCATTTTGATGTCTTTTTTTGTGTGTGTTGTTGACAATTTCTTTGTTCCACTTAATTTTCTGTGCTGAGTCATTTTTATTTATGTGTTTTCTTTTCATTTTTCATTGTTGTTGATTTTGTATTTGCTGAGTCTTTATGTGTTTTCCTTGTTTTTTATTTTGATGCATAGGACTGTTAGTTTCCTTTGTGGCTCTTACCTTAATATTTACCCCTATTTTTCTAAGTTTATACCAGTCTTTTATTTCTTTATATCACCTTGACTTCCTCTCCATATGAAAGATCTATGACTACATTTTTTAGTCCCTCTTTTTTTGTTTTAATGTTATCATCTTTTACATATTGACATTTCTGTTTCCCTATTTTCAGCGTTTTAGCCTTGATTTATTTTTGTGACTTCCCTATCTGGGTTTATATCTGGTTGCTTTGTCCTGGGTTCTAGTCTTGGGTTGTTATCTGATGTTATTGATTTTCTAACTAGAGGACTCCCTTTAGTATTTCTTGTAATTTTGGTTTGGTTTTTGCAAATTCCCTAAACTTCTATTTATCTGTAAATGACCTAATTTCTCCATCATATTTGAGAGACAGTTTTGCTGGATATATAATTCTTGGCTGTCAAATTTTTTTCCTTCAAGGCTTTATATATGTCATCCCATTGCCTTCTTGCCTGCGTGGTTTCTGCTGAGTAGTCTGGCTCAGTCTTATTGACTCTCCTTTGTAGAGAACTTTTTGTTTATTCCTAGCAACTCTTAAAATTCTCTCTTTATCTTCGATGTTGGCAAGTTTGATTATAATATATCTTGGTGACTTTCTTTTAGGATCTATCTTATGTGGGGTTCGATGAGCATCTTGGATAGATATCTTCTCATCTTTCATGATATCGGGGAAGTTTTCAGCCAACAAATCTTCAACAAGTCTTTCTGTATTTTCTGTTATCCCCCCCGTTCTGGAACTCCAGTCACTTGTAGGTTACTCCTTGTGATAGAGTCCCACATAATCCTTAGGGTTTCTTCAGTTTTTTAAATTCTTTTATCTGATTTTTCCTCAAATACGTTGGTGTCAAGTGCTTTATCTTCATTCTTACTAATTCTGACTTCCATTGCCTCAATTTTGCCTATGACTTTCTATAGAGTTGTCTAATTCTGAAATTTTATTGTTAATCTTCTGGATTTCTGTTTGCTGTCTCTCTATGGATTCTTGCAGCCTATTAAATTGTCATTGTGCTCTTCTATAATCTTCTTAAGTTCCTATATTGCTTTATCTTTGTGTTCCTTGGATTGTTCTGCATTTTGCCTGATCTCCTTTCTGATATCTTGAAGAGTTATGTATATTAATTTTGTATTCTACCTCCAGTAATTCCAAGAAGTTCTCTTCCTTGGGAAGATTTCTTGATTCTTAGTTTTTGGGAGCTTGCTGAAGCCATCCTGGTCTGCCTCTTCATATGATTTGATGTTGACTGCTGTCTCTGAGCCATCAATAAGATATTATATTTATTTATTTTCTGTTTGCTTACTGTGTCCTAGCTTCTTGGTTTTTTTTTTGTTTGTTTGTTTTGATATGCCCAAATATGCTGCTCATGTGAGCTAGTTTGATTATTGGTGCCTTTGAAGCTGTAACATCCTGTCATCAAGTGGTTAGATCTGTTACTAGGTATGTGAGTCCAGGAGTCTGTTTACTTTTCTTGTACGGATTCAGCTCAGGTGTCCAGATAGTTGGTCACCAAGTGTGTGGTTCAGGCTCTCACCTACACTCCTAGATGGGCAGTGGTGATTAGAGTAGGCACAGGTATCTGGCTGCAGTAGGGGATCAGGCATTGAGCAAGGCAGGGGGTTGATGACTGCCCCTGAGTGTGTAGGAGGAAAGTGTGTCCCTGTTCCCTACAGTGAGTAGGTGGATGGGTTTTGCAGCCAGACTATGGGCACCCAATGCTGTTGGCTATAAGGAATGGGAGGCACCACTTGTTCTTGGACTCCTGTTGCAGGTGGCTAGGTGGCATGGGTGGAGTCACCAGTCCTCAGGCCCCTGATGTGGGTAGGTGAGGACCCTGCTTAATGGGCACAGTGGTGTCAAATGTCATGAACCTGCCATTCCACCATATAGCTGATACAGTGAAGTTAGGCTTCAGGTATATACCCTGTTGTACTGTTCTAATGAGGGCCTATGCTGTTGAAATGGGCCCACACAGGGATATGCAGGGGTGAAAGTCATTCAAAGTCTGTGGACCCCTTATGCCTGTGCCTAGGCAAGGGAGTTGTGCCATCCCTGAGTTCCTGGCTTAGGGGAGATGGCAGATTATTTTCTCCTGTTTGTTAATTTGTTCCCTCTCCAAGGTTGAGAGAATAGCTTAGGGTGCATTACAGGTCCTACTTCTGGCCCAGGGGACATGGCAATTGCTGAAGCCAGCCCAGGACCTGGTCCAGAGTGGGGAGGGAACAGGTAAATGGGAGAGATTCTTCCCAAACGGGGTGTTTTTTGATCTGAGCAGTAGGTTAAACACACGTACTTATCTTTTGTTGACTGAGCACCGCTTTTCACTGGCTCTGAAGGCCTGAGCAGAGTCTCCACCAATTGGTCTCTCCCAACATAGAAAATGCATGCCAAATGCCACTGCTTGTTTCTATCATGCGTGCCAACCGATCCAGCCCACAGGGCACTGGCTTCTGTCGGGTCAGGTCTGGCAACTCCTTTCTGCTACTGAACTGTCTCTCTCTCCCCCTGTCACTCAATCTGATTCCTCAACTTTGCCTTTGATGTTCAGGGTTCCTAGATTGTCATATATAAGCAATTCACTTGTTTTTTGGGGTCTTTGTTGTAAGAGGGACCACTGGAAGCGTCTGGCTACTCTGCCATCTTGGCCCCGCCTCCTCATTTGATTTCTTGATTGCTGCTTCCATGGGCGTTGATTGTGGATCCAAGCAGAATGAAATCCTTGACAGCTTTAGTTTCTTCATCATTTATCATGATGCTGATTATTGGCATAATCCCAAATACGCACATCTTCAAAATGGCTGGAGAAATAGTTAAAGTTCCTATTCATCTACGCGTGGAAGAATCAACACTGTATTCAGGACGTCCTAGGCGAGGATGAGGACAATGTGAGGCCAGGGGGGGCTTTTCTGTGGTTGGGCCACCCCAAATCCTACAAAACATCTGGAACTTCACTTTGGGATCCATTTCTCTGCACCCTGGCCCATCTTCTCCAAGTCAAAGGTAAGAGCCGGACAGGAAGCCTGAAGTCCAGGACCTCCACTCTATTGCTGACCATCCAGATGATACTGAACAAACAGATTAGCATGGCCTTGCCTCTATTTCCCCATCTTTAACATGATGGCAGAACACTGCAAATGCACCCTTTAATTCTACACATCTGTGGCTTTTTAAAAGCTTAGCAGGATGAAAATAATTCCACTAGAGCCTATCATCTCAACCTAAACCACTTGCTGGTATAAAGATAAATTAGAAATACTAGTGCTTAGTGAATACATACTCTGTACTTCTTTTACTTAGTGAAACATTTAATTAGTATTTACTAGAAAATTACTATCAATTACTAAAAATGACTACAAATTACTAGCAAAATGGATAAATTTTCTCCCTACTACTAAAATGAATTCAATTACTAACTTTAAGTAATTGCAGGTAATTTATTTCTCGGAGGGCAGAGAGCTATAGACAAACTGGAAGGAGATGATTAAGATGCTCCAAGTGGCTGATTTATGAGAGAAACGTAAATAGCTAAATCTGGGTGGCTGAGCAAAGCAAGTGGAAACGCTCACCACAAGGCATCCCCAAGTCGCTAACCCACACGCACATTCTCTCTGTGGCTAAGCACGTAGAGATGGGGAGGCAGTGGTCTGAAGGAGAGAAATTGAAGCATGTGCTTTCTGCTAAAATACTTAGAGGTTTTCCTGATGGTGAAATCTGAGATCCTCACTGTGGTCTCCCAAAGGAAGTCATCAACACTCAAGTCTTAAACAGGACTCAAGGAGAGAGAACATTCTGCAGTATGATTCCAGAGGCTCTTGGAAGGAAAAGGGGAGAGTCATAGATGCCATGTTCCCCTTAGGTTTTGTCAAGAGTCTTCTGTCCCCAAGTCTTACAGGTGAGCAGTCAGGAGAATGGCCCATGCCTTCAGGTGGGCCGTGTATCCGTACCTGGCCATCACTGACTCGTCACTGCCACCTAGGAATTCGGGGTGACATAGGGCATGAAGAGCTCAGAGCAGTTATCTTTAAACAAACACTTCCTGGGGTACCTGATGTGCCTGGCACCATCCCCACCCCCGGAAGCACCAGTGCAGAGAACTGCAGACACTGACAATCCCCACCTTCGCTCCCTGAAAGTGCCCAGCCTAGAGCACTGCAGACACCTGACAATCCACACTCTCACCCCCAACAGTGCCCAGCCCAGAGCACTACAGACACCTGACCTCACCTGGGAGGTGATGTAAAAAATGCCTCATGACCACTAGATGACACCCACCTCTGATGTAGAAAACAAATGGCTACTCTGCTGTCCCCAGTCCATGGCAGAGTGCAGCAAAATGGCGAATGTGGAGCTAAAAGGCACAGGTTCGAATCCCATCTAAATCTCCAGAACTGTGTGGTCTATCAGCCTCAGCTTCCCCATCTATAAAATAGAAATGAAAATAGCTACTTCCCGTAAACAAACTGCTACACCCATGCAATGGACTATTATTCGGCATAAAAAGAAATGAGCAATCGAACCACCAAAAGACGCGGAGGAAACTTAAATGCATGTTGCTAAGTGAAAGAAGCCAGCATTACGTGATTCCAACTATATGACCTTCTGGAAAAGGCAAAACTACAGAGTCATTGAAAAGACCAGTGGTGGCCAGGGCTTCTGGGGGATGAGGGAGGGATGGACAGGTGGCGCACAGGGCATTTTTAGGGCAGCGAAACTCTTCTGTATGATGCTTTAATGGTGGACACATGACATGATGCAATTTTCAAAACCTGCAGGACTGAACAACACAGAGTGAACCCTAATGTGAACTCCGGACTTTAGTTAATAATAAACTATCAACGTTGTTTATCAGCAGTAACAAACGCACCGCAGGAAGGCCAGATGTTAGTAACAGAAGAAATAGCGGGCAGAGCAAGACGGGGGTGATGGGAGCTCTCTGTACTGTTTGTGCAATTTGTCTGTAAACCTAGAACTGCTCCAAAATATAATGCCTATTAAAAAAAACAATAAAGTAGCCACTTCACAGGGTTGCTGTGAGGACCACACGAGGCAACTGCTTGTACTGGAAAGCAACGGCATTCGTGAAGAGCAGGGCAGAGGGCCAGGTGGCCCAAGTCTGGACACTGAGCTTTGAACTGGTTCTCCAGGCACAAGCCAAGATCGCCACAGTCTGCCCACACTCCTTAACTCTGCCTGTCCTCTTGTGAAGAGCTTGTGACTGGCGGTCATGGAGACTAGCCTGGAGTCCCCAGGGGGCGCGAACGGTGGGCGCGCTCAGCGTTTGAGGGAATCCATCCAGAGGTACCTCAGAAGAAAGGCCTATCGATCTACTTCCGAAAAATCAGCCACAGAAAACCCTACAGAGTACAGTTCTACTCTGACACACCGTGAGGGTCGCCATGACTCATAGTCAACTTGAGGGCGACTGTTTTGTTTTAAGAACGGCCGTGGTCCCCACGCAGGCAGTGTGACTCTGGCGTGGGAATCAGGGAGAAGCTGGGTCTGACAGCGAAGGTCAGTGGTCTCTAAGGAACCTTAGGCTCATGGACCATCAGGCCAACTCCAAGCGAGCCCATATCTCTCCAGGCTCTGGCTCCCCTCACATGACGGGTCTGCCATCTTTGGGGTGTTGCTTACTTTTCAAAGTTCTGTCTGTTTTCATCACACTGGGACACTTTGGTTTCCGCGCAGCTCCTCCTAATGTCTGTGCTTCCTGCTCACACTGGCTCAGTCATTCCATCATAATGTCACTCCATCCCGGAGGAGGACGCTGCCGCCAGACCCTGACAACTGGGAAATGCTTCACGGCATTAAAACCACGCGGAAGAAGCATCTCTGTCTCTTGCACTCTTTCGGCGGTGCGAGATGCACGGTAATTTATTCCTGGGAGCCACATTTTCCGCCCTGAGTGGGGCAGCCCAGGACGGGGACAATGGCCTGCATTTCTAGGGCCGGAAGAGTGATGTTGTTCCCGCATCCAGGCCAGCCCACAACACCAAACACGCAGGCTGTCAGAAGATGGAGGGGGCACCCCCGAGATGACTGAGAAGGACCGAGGACATCGTTGAATAATACGGAATTGGGCTTTTATTGGTTTGTCCTAGATTCATGCCCACAACAGAAAGAGTGAAGCGAGTTCTTGTTTCGAGAGAGAAGAGCAGCCTCCCAGTCTATGAAGCCTGGGAGACTCATACAAACAGGGAGGCCGCCAGCTCAGAGGTGCTTTGGGACTGAACCAAGTCCCTAAGGCACATCTAGTTTCCGGAATTGCAGTGGAGACATCCTAAGGGTTTGCTCCATGTCATACAATATCAATTTAACATTGGTGCTTCTGAAAAATGCCCCCACCATCTGGCGAAACCAAGCAGACTAGCTCTGTGTAACTTGCAAAGACATTTAAATTGGGTCTGAAGACAGCCATAAAGCAGGGTGACAGACACCCTCTGCCAACAGTTTAGTTTTGACTTAACGCTGCAATTGCACTTTCTGACGACAGGAGGGCCTGAGTCGCTCTCGGGTCTCCAGCTGATGGTTTCGGCTGTGCAGAAATCGCCCAGAACAGGTTTAAAAACATAACCAGACCTCAACCTCCCGGCTAACCGCTGTGGGCTTGCAGGATCCCGACTGGAGGTGCTGTGTGCAGGTCTCTCTGGACAGAGCGGATGGTGGCTGGGTCCTGCAGCACCCCTTCGCAGCCCTGCAGCCAGCTCACTGTGACTGCGGATGTGGCCGGGGCCTGTGTACCCGGGCAGGACAGGTTTCACCTGCACAGTCAGCCGTCACGTTGGTGCATGCAGGCAGGCCCCGCCCCCAGGTCTGGCCAGCTGGCCTCGGGCCAGCACACCTGAGTCCCCTCTGCAGGTGGAGTAAGAAATTGGCTGTGCTCACCCACTGGTCCCGGCCCTCCAGAAGGGAGTGAGCCCGCACAGGGCACCACCCGAGGCTGCCCCCTGCCGCTTTTGGCCTGCCACTTTCCCAGGGCTGCCCCCATCCTTTTCCTCTTAAAAAAAAAAAAAAAAAAAAAAAAACCATTGCCATCCAGTCGATTCAGACTCATAGCGACCTATAGGACAGAGTAGAACTGCCCCATAGAGTTTCCAAGGAGCAGCTGGTAGCTTTGAACCACAAACCTTCTGGTTAGCAGCCTGAGCTCTTAACCTCCGTGCCACCAGGGCTCCTTTTCCTCTCTAGTTCCACTGAGGGTCAAGGGCGTGGCCTTCTCTGCTACCTCGGCCCAGCCTAGGGTTGCCTGCTGACTCTGCGCAGCCTAGGGCTGCCACATTTAAAAGGACTCCCAGTTAAATCTGAATATCAGAGAAAGTACAAATTGTTTGTAGTTTAAGAGTATACCAGTATTTTACTTACAGTTGAAGTATTTGGGAAATATTTATACTAAAAATATTTATTCGTTGTAGATCTGAAATTCAAATGAACGGGGAGTCCTGTGTTTTAATGTTTTAAATTGGGCAGCCCTATCCCAGCCCCTCTTATTAACTAAATTCCGTTTCTGGTTTCCACAGAGTTGTCTCGAGGAGGGGAAGAAACAAGAGTAAAACTTCTTTGTTTAATAGCTACACCCTCTCTGACGATCCCTCCACACTCAGAGTTCATCCTAGACTGTAATGACTCGAAGTCAATATCATACGTTCTTATTTTCAACTCTCACCCCAACAATCATAATCGACAACTGGGCTGTCCCATCCAGTAGCCACTAGTCACATATGGCTATTTAAGTTTAAGGTCCTTGTCTCTTCTGAGCTTCTGCTCCTGGACGATCTTCACGGGGCTTGGTATCTCTCTTCCCCTGTCTCTGCTTCTCTCACTTGCTTGTTTGATCTCTTTTATATCTCAAAAGAGATTGACTCAAGACACACCCTACCCTAACCCTGTCTCATTAACATAACAAAGACAATCCATTCCCAAATGGGATTATAACCACAGGCATAGAGGTTAGGATTACAACACATTATTTTGGGGGGAGACAATTCAATCCATAACAATATGTATTTACATAATTTGGAAATTAACATATACAGGTTTGAACTCTGTTGTTTTGATATCTATATTGTGAGATTTTTAATTATTTTATTAAAAATTATCAAAAAACAACTTGAATAACAAAAAACAAACAGCATAACAGCCCATCTTGTTAGTGTCTCAGAATTCACCTCCCCATGCCTCTTTTGTTGTGCATTTAATTTTTCTCTATTAGAAATAATACTTAAAGGAGCATCTTTGCACATGGAGCTCTGAACCGTGCCCCTTAGCTTTACCCTAGAATAAAAGATACCAAGAAATTCAATTACCACGTCCAAGGAATGCAAAAGGACTCCTAATATGTACTGCCAGATTGCCTTCCAGAAAATTGTCCATTTTACATTCTCAGCAGCTGCGTCTGGGCGAGGCAGTCTCTCGTCACCCTTGAGAGCACTGAGTGTTATCGTCCATTTAATCTTTGTTTACCTAGTAAGTAAAAATGACTTCTCGATGTTTAGTTGGGTACACTCATTCTCACTAGTGAGGTTCGATGCTTTCCCCACGTTTCTTGCCTGCTTGTATCTCCTCCCCTATTTTGGGCCCCTCTCTGTGGGTGAGTTCTATACTGACTATAGCCTCAACGTGTTTTGAGGGTACCCCTTATGCCAGACTAAGGCCACCTGGAAAGATGTTGGGAGGTAGAAAATGGGCTGATGGAACATCACGCTGCTCACTGGCTCAGTTGGTAATTTTCTGAATCCTGCTACATAGCCATGGTCTTTCCAATCTCCTCGTATGCATATGAAAGCTGGACGATGAAAAAGGAAGACTGAAAAAGAATTGATGCATTTGAATTGTGGTGTTGGTGAAGAACATTGAATACACCGTGGACTGCCAGAAGAACAAACGAATGTATTTTGGAAGAAGTACAGCCAGACTGCTCCTCAGAAGTTAGGATGGCGAGACTTCATCTCATTTACATTGGACATGTAATCAGGAGGGATCAGTCCCTGGAGAAAGACATCATGCTTGGTAAAGTAGAGGATCAGTGAAAAAGAGGAAGACCCTCAATGAGATGGACTGACACAGTGGCTGCAACAATGGGCTCAAACATAGCAATGATCTTGAGGATAGCGCAGGACCAGGCAACATTTTGTTCTGTTACCTATGGGATTACCATAGTTGGAGCCGACTCAAACAGATCTAACAACAGCACTGTGTAGCTGGTACTGGACTAAAAAGCATTTCCTTAAGGGGTGAAAAACAGCAAGACAGACTGGGGCACGTGGATGAGCCACCAGCTACAACTCTCCAGGTTAAGGCCAAAGTACGAGAAACCTTGAGGACAGTTTCGGTGGCTGGGGCTCTGGAGGGAGTCCACAGACACAGAGGAAATGAAACCACGAAAGGTGAAGCTTCTAAGGGGCCTGCTAACGGGCCCAGGCAGGTGGTTCCCACACATGGAGACAGAACTTCGCAAAGCTCCTTGACATAACTAACACAGGTAACCACGTAAGTGCCCATCCAGCAAAAATGACACAAGAGTTTTCAGGAAAATGCTGCAGACAGTGTAACCAGTTGGGCACTCTCATACACTGTTGACAGAAATGTGAATTAGTAAAAATTTTGGGGAAGTAATTTGGCAATACCTCAAGAGCCTGAAAATGACCAACCATCACCCAGAAATGTCTCTACAGTTTTTAAAGCACCATAGGCCATTTTGATGCTCCCTATGGTTGAGAATCACGGTATTAGATGTACTGTTATTCAAATGACATTTCAAGAATTTTTAATAGTACAGGAATGTGCTTAAGTTAGCATGTTAAATAAAAAGAAACAAGATATAAAATCATAAAATTTTAAATACATATAAAATGAACCAGTGTCACAATTGTACATGTTAAAATGGTGTTTTGTTACGTATGTATTTACCACAACAAAACTTTTTTAAAAAACTGGAAATGACATCAAAATAATAACTTCAATTGTGTCATCCATGTCTTTGCTTAAAAAATATTTACTGAGCACCAGGACAGCAGTTTTTAAACTTTTTGAACTCAGGACCGCTTTGCACTCTTAAAAAATTTTGAGGACCATAAAAAGCTTTTGTTTATACGGGTTATTTCTATTGATATTTACCACATTAAAAATTAAAATAGATACTTTGAAAAGATTAATTCATCGATTTCTTTTTAAAAGAATAATAAAATAATTATATTTTTTAAATAGATTACTTAAAATAAATATAATAAAATACTAATCCACAACATGTGAATACAAAGAATATGTATTTTTTCTGAAAAATAACTACAGTCTCCCAAACAAAAAATATTTAGTGGGAAGAGTGGCATTGTTTTACATTTTTGCAAATCCCTGTAAGCCCTGCTTAATAGAAGACAGCTGAACTCCCATGTTTACTTCTGCGTTCAATCTGTTGTGATATCACACTTCATGTAGACTCTGGAAAATTCCACCGTATACTCCGGAGAGAATGGAAGTGAAAAAGGCAGACAAAGTCTTACCCGTTTTGAAATTAGTTCTGACTTGGTGCTAAGAAAAGAGTTTTTACCTTGTGGACGTCCTGAAAGGGTCTCGAGGCTTCCAGGGGTCCCGGGATTGCACTCTGAGAAACACTGGTCTAAGCGTTTGTTTAGGATCTCGATGCGAAACGACAATGAAAAGCAAACAAAACAAAGTTTCTGCTCTCGGGCCTCTGCTCTAGTAGGGAGGAAAGGAAGTGGCCAGATGAATGCGTTCTCCGTCAAGTGGTGAGCGCCATGAAGACGAGGCACAGAGAGTAACGGAGGAGCCCTCTGTGGTCGGTGGCCAAGGGAACCCTCGCTGACGAGGCCACATTCGAGCAAAGCCCTGCGGGTATCTGGGAAGGGTGAGTCATTGGTTTCCTCTGGGTGGCTGTTTTATGCTTCTTCATGCTTTTCTGCATTTTGCAAATTTTTTATAAGGAATAAATATGATGTTACAATTTTAAAACATACTGCTTTTTAAATCAAGGCTTGTTGCAAGGATGTGTTCATCATGCCAGCTTTTTGAAGCAAGGTTGAAGTCCCTACTATGGCCCACTATGAGTGCTCAACAACTTTCTAAGGTCCCTGGTAGCACAAACCGTTTGCACTCAGCCGGTAACCAAAAGGTTGGCGGTTCAAACCTACCCAGCAGCACTGCAAAAGAAAAGACCTGGCGAATTGCTTCCGTAAAGGCTACGGCCAGGCAAATCCTACGGAGCAGTTCTGCTTTGTAACGCATGGGGTCTTCTAAGTCATAAGCCAACAACAAAAATAACTTTCTGCTGTTTCCATGACAGTCATTGCAATGACCCAAAGGGAAAAGCCCTGCAGCCCCGAGAGGCAGAGGCCGTTGTCAGCCCCCAAGAGGTGGCCATCCTCTTTGGGGGAGAAGCATGCAGAGAAAAAACCAAACATCATCAGTCTTTGTAAGCGCTAATTCGTCTGTAGACCTCACTTGCTGATACGGTTCTAGTATCCTGCACTCTAGCTCCCTAAGCCTTGGAATGTGACTTATCCTCCAACTGCGATCCATTTCCCCCACAGGCCCTTCATCCCAGTATCGTGCTGGTACTTTGGCTCCTGGTCTGGGACTTGATCACGTGGCTCTCTCCTCTGCCCTACTCACATGATGGTGGCCGAGAAAAACAAGCCGGGCTTTGCCCAAATGATAAAACAAGAGTTTTGCTTAGGATAAATAATAAGGCTGGATTTCCTAACGTATCAATGAAGATGGTGCTAATTTGTGTTCCCATATTCCTAAACACAAAAGAGAAGGTGATCTTAAGAACCATAAGGATTGGTGCTATCATTGTTCAGAGGACCCTGACGGCCTACGGGTTGAACCAAGGGGTGGGGGGACGAGGGGGAACGTGGAGTCACCAGAGCCAAGAGTGCTGCCTACGTGGAAGCAGATAGCCAAGTGCCCCAAGGGTCAATTAGCGACCAAGATAAGGGCAGTCGAGGGGGCTTTGAGTGACCAGTCGGAGGCCTTTGTCGAGTAGAGAACGTCCTTAGGGGAGATGAGTGTTTAGCGCAGGTCCCGATCACAGCAGGGTGGCTTACACAGGGGGCTGAGGATGTGCAGACAGCAAAGGTGGTCTTTCAAGAAGCTCCTTATAGAGAGAAGGCATAAAATAATGCACTAGGTTGGGGGTAGGGCACAAGGTTGAGGGAAAAATTTGGTTTTGTAGAGTCTTTCTTTTGTTTGATCTTGGGGAATAGGCAAGAATGTAGCTGCTATAAGTATAGTACCTTCAATTAGCCAACACGTTCAAGTGGTTTGCTGATACTGGAATCTCTGGATGTTTTTTATTTAAGCCTTTTAAAATTATTTACATATTATTATACTAATATTATATACTACATATTATATATATTATTATATATTTGTTTTCTATGACTCATAGTGACCCTATAGGACAGAGTAGAACTGCCCCATAGGGTTTCCAAAGAACGGCTGGTGGATTTGAACTGCTGACTTTTTGGTTAGCAGCCGAGCTCTTAACCACTATGCCACCAGGGCTCCATTATATACTACATATTATGTATTATATATTATTGTATATTTATTTTCTACTTTTGTAGAAAAGCTATAAAATGTGGAAAAGTAAAAAAGAATAATACTAAAAGGTAACCATAACTAACATTTTGACACGGATCTTTCGGGACTTGATACGCATATATGTACACATATTAATATATATTGGAGATAAAAGAGGCTTACTCTACATAATGTTTTGTAACTTGCTTTTTCCATTTCACAGTATATAGTGAAAGTTTCTTACGTCAAAAGTATAGTCCACCCTCTCCTCACTTATCAATGTGATTAGATTTCAAGAACCAGGTCATTATGCAAAATCGGAGTTATGCGAAAATGGAGGATGACCATATTGGATCACAAAATGGAGGATGACTATATCATTACATAACTGCCAAGTTACATCATTACCTAACTGCCAAATCACTGAGAATCATGCCCTAGCCAAGTTGACACCTAACCTTGACTATCACAGCCAGAGTTACTCTGGCCTGGCACCTAGGCACTGATTACTCCTAGACATACATCATTAGTGGGCAAAATAGTCAGATGGTAGATCTTTTTGCTATTGTTGTAAATGCAAAATGTCAGATAATGAGATAACTGATAAGTGAGGAGAAGGTGTATATGTACATAAAGATAATAACAATGTGTATATGTATATATACACACTTTGTTATTTTTAGTGACTGAATATATTCCATTCTGTGACTATATCCTTATTGACTGAACCAAGCATCTACTTGTGGGCATTGAGGTTGTTTTCAATTTTTACCAGGCACCTTTTACTTTACACACTAGTCCGATTTTATATATGTATGTATATATATTTTTTAACTGTGCTTTAGATGAAGGTTTACAGAGCAAATTACTTTCTCCTTAAACAATGAACACACATATTGTTTTGTGACATTGGTTGCCAGCCCCACGACGTGTCAACACTCTCCCTTCTTTACCTTCGGTTCCCCGTTACCAGCTTTCCTGTCGCCTTCTGCCTTCTCGTCCTTGCCACTAGGCTAGTTAGTCTGATTATATATTAAGATAAATTGCTGGATCAAGTGGTATCACAACTCAAGCCTTTTCTTATATATTTGTGCACTTTCCCAAAGTTAAACGTATTTTATGCAAATAGCACCCACTTTATCTCTACTTTGTGACACCCTGCAGCAAAGAGAAGCCTACGAGGCTTGAGGACGGTGAAGCAGCAGCTCAGCCGCCTTCCCCTCCGCACCGAAAGAGAAGCTGCGTCACGTGTGGGCAGGGCCTTTAAAACACCACTTACTGTTGTTTGTTTGTTTTTTTCACCGAAATGCACAATTAATATGAAGAGCTTTAAAAACGAGGACTAGTGAAATAAGTAATGATGCATCATGCAAAGTACACTTTGTTCTAGGCTAGAATGCAGGATTGGCCAGAAAGCAGTAGAAAAATCCAAATCCTGCCTCCTTCTCGTAATTGATTGAGTGCCAGCACCTGCAAGGCTAGTCCGTTTTTGGACATGTGGCGCGTGAGGAAGAGACATGGGCATGGAATGGCACATCCAAAAGTGATGATCACATCCGACAGGGAGACTGAGATGGACCTGGGGGCCAGCCGCGGAGAGGTAAGAGCAGATCTCATGGGGAGTGGAGACCCCAAAGCGGGGAGTGGAATGAGAAGCCGGAAACCAGAACCCCACAGATCCCACAGAAAAGGAGTCGCTGGTGAATTAACGCGTAAACCTGGAACCTGTTTTCACATATCATATCGGCAAAGGATTGAAGGCTACTGAAACCCGTGTTGATAGAGGTTTGGGGGATTAGGAAATTGCAATCTCTGTTGGAGCATAAATTGTAAATTGGTAAAACCACGTTGAAGAACATGTTTTGCTATATCCATTAAAATCTTAAGTGAAATTATCCTTTGATCCCACAATTCCACTTCTGAGTGCAGAAATAGTCTCACAAATGTCCATATATGTGTGGACATACACCTGTTTCAGCATGGCTTCTGATAGGGACGGATCAGAAACCATCTAAATAGCTGCCCAAACCATGGTGTGCTCTGCAGCTCTGACCAAGGATGAAGGATTGTGTGAGTGTGCCGACAGACAGTGTAAAACAACAAGCAAGCTCCAAAGGGGACCCCATTTTTGTAAAAGAACCACATACACATGTATGTATACAGATATGCGCGTGTAAGTGTATGTGTGCAGGTATGTGAGCATGAGTGTGCTTGCATGTGTGTGCATGTGTGTGCACGTGTCTCTGTGTGAGTGTGCACATGTGTGTGTACCTACGAGTTTTTAGACTAGAAAGTATCAAGGTTTTCACAGGGACTTTCTCGAGGGAGAAGTGTGCAGGGCTGATAGCTTTGCTTTCACTTCATACAATACAGTTTAACACTTCCACTTGTTGTTGTTGTTAGGTTCTGTCCATTTGGTTCCGACTCACAGCGACCCCGTGTACAACAGAACGAAACACTGCCCAGTCCTGCGCCATCCTCACAGTTGTTGTTATGCTTGAGCCCATTGTTGCAGCCACCGTGTCAATCTGTCTCATTGAGGGTCTTCCTCTTTTCTGCTGACCCTCTACTTTACCAAGCATGATGTTCTTCTCCAGGGACTGGTCCCTCCTGATAACATGTCCAAAGTACGTGAGATAAAGTCTCGCCATCCTCATTTCCAAGAAGCACTCGAGTTGTACTTCTTCTAAGACAGATTTGTTCGTTCTTCTGTCAGTTCACGGTTCGTATTCTTCGCCAACACCGTAATTCAAAGGCAGAAATTCTTGTTCGGTCTTCCTTATTCATTGCCCAGCTTTTGCATGCATATGAGATGACTGAAAATACCATGGCTTAGGCCCCAAAGTGACATCTTTGCTTTTCAACACTTTAAAGAAGTCTTTTGCAGCAGATTTTCCCAATGCATGCGTTCTTTGATGTCTTGACTACTGCTTCCACGGGCGTTGATTGTGGATCCAAGCAAAATGAAATCCTTGACAACTTCAGTATTTTCTCCATTGATCATGATGTTGCTTATTGGTGCAGTTGTGAGGACTTTTGTTTTCTTTATGTTGAGGTGTAATCCATACTGAAGGCTGCCATCTTTGATCTTCATTGGTAAGTGCTTCAAGTCCTCTTCGCTTTCAGCAAGCAATTAGTACTTTTTTGTTTTTTTTCAATTTAAAAACCATCACTTGAGGAGAAGACCAAGGAGCCCCCTGTCAGGCACATCAAGATTCCCAGGGGAACAAGGTCTCCTGTATGGTTTACTCACCCCTGGTGGCGCAGTGGTTAAGCACTTGGCCGCTAACCCAAAGGTTGGTAGTCCTAACCCACCAGCCACTCCACAGGAGACAGATGTGGCAGTCTGCTTCCGTAAAGATTACAGCCTTGGAAACCCTATGGGCAGTTCTACTCTGTCCTACAGGGTCTCTATGAGTTGGAATCGACTTGATGGCAGGACCTGCGGTGCCTCAGAGGTTAGGATCAGAAACCTCAAGGCAGGGCCTCTTGGGGAGCATCGACTGAACCTGAGCTCTTCCTTTTCCACTGGGACGCCTGGGGCCCCAGCAGCCAAGTGGCTTGTCTGAGGCCCCATAAGAATGTGATGCACGGGAAACTAGTGATGTGCCTCTTTGTAAGGCTGTGCTCTGCCCAGGAGCCCTGAGCGCCTGTTGCACCCAGCAGCAAACTCACCTCGGAGGAGAGGGTACAAGAGTCACAGGGGCAAGGTGCAGCAGTCACTGTCTGCGTCTCCCCCTGCGTTCCAAAGGAATCTGAATTCATTACGCGCTCTCTCTCTTTAAAACAGTCGATGTTGTTTGGTTTTGTTTTTATCCCCGATTACAACATTAACATGGGATGGGGGACAGTTTTCTAAATATACACCAGTTGCCGTGGAGTCAGCTCTGACTCATGGAGATCCCACGTGTGTCAGAGTAGAACTGTGTTCCATGGGATTTTCAGTGGCTGATTTTTCAGAAGTAGATTGCCAGGGCTTTCTCCCGAGGCACCTCTGGGTGGACATAAACCTCCAACCTTTCGGTTAGCAGCCGAGAGCGTTAACTGTTTGCACCACCCGGGGACTCCAGATATAAGGGCTGGTTAAGAAAATAATAATGCATGCAGCCTTCTAAAAGAAGGAGGTAGATATTTTTAAGTCCACATGGAAAGATTCTAGATATATTACACAGAAATAGCAAGGTGCAAAATGATTCATATAAAACGAATATTTACATATAAATTAAATACACATACATACACTTGTATACCCATAACCATCTTTCTGCAAGTATAAAATAGACTACCAGTATCAATTATTTTTTGCAGAGAACAATGAGGAGGAAGAGAGCTTTCAGGCTGCACTTTGTTTGAACTTTCTAACCACATGCACATATCATTTTTAAAATTTATTTTCTTTCATGTCAACACAGGTTACGTGAGTGCTGGGACCATGGGGCGTTTGCTTCCCCCTTATATTCGTCACGATTTTAAAAACGAAACAAACCCACTGCCATCAAGTCTATTCTAACTCATAAACAAAAACACTTAAACGTGATACTCACTGGAGGAAATTTGGAAAATCCAAAAAACTGTGAAGAAGAAAACAGAAGTCACAGATTATTCACCTTATCTGTGCATAAGTGCCATTAACCTGTTGTAGCGATTGCTTCCATATATTTTTATATAGAGACATGCACGTATGTTTTCAATTATCGTGATCAGAGCCAAAGTTCTCGAATCTTCTTCCCGCGCGCACAACATCAAATCCTTTGCAATGTATGAGTGCTGAAGTAAGTGCATTTGACTGTCATAACAACAATAATACTGCAGTGTGGGCCCTTCTCCTCGGGGCCTCTGTGCAGTCACTGTACCAGGCCCTCAGCCCACTTCCGATTCCTTTATGCTGCAGGTCACACGGCGCACCTGTGCCTGAGGGGCTCCCTCTCACCCCCAGGGACAGTTTTGGTGCAGGCCACCACCGGCCTCCTAACACCAGTGTTCAGTTACGGTTCCACAGCCATTAGCACCCGATACTCGTTGCCGTAGAGTCGATTCCAACTCATAGCACCTAATAGCATTTCATTTAATTAAATTAATTAAGAAAAAAAAAAGTATGCAACATAATAGTATTTTGTTGGCAACTAAAAATGGAATCCATTGAACTATCACGGGGCTCCTTCCGTCTTGGGATCTTTAAGCCCTTTGCTGTACACGGTAGTCGGGGAAAGTTCGTAAAGAAACAACAGCCGCAAGATCACTGACTTCTGTGGCTGTTTCTCAAACCTTTGATCAGGCCTACAGTGTCTGGGTGCCTGATTTGTTCCCCATCTCCCCACCCTCCGCCACACACACACACACACACACACACACACACACACACACAGTTGCACACACAGACATGCACACATTCACACAAGCACCCATGCACCCGTGCATGTACATATGCATCCGCATGCACACACACAGACATGCACGCACCGTGCACTGTGCTCACACGCACACAGACCTGCGTGGAACACGCACAAAGCACTTGGTTCCATCAGTGTCTGCGGGTAAACATTCTTAGGGGAGACTGCCTCTCACCTCCCAAGCCCCTGCTGATAGCGAAAGCCCCAGGAGACTGCAAACATTTTGGAAAATAGCATCAATACCTACCTGATGTTTGTTTCATACTTTGTCCGTTTTATTACCCCATACATGGTGCTTTCCAACACTTTAAATCCCTTTATATGATCAGCAAAGATCACAGCTATGACTACACGGGGTCGCCACTGCCCTGGGTAAAGGTCAAGCTCCCTTTCCAGGCAGTGAGGGTAAACATTCTGCACACTCCTTTCTGCTATTCTGGGGACACTGGGCCCCTCTCCTGCTCTGTCTGACACACAGCAGTGCTGTCCCCAAAGTTCTCCACATAAGCTCAGAGCCAGCCTGCCAGCCGAGCCACCCCATCAGCCAAGTCACAGACGGTTTACCAGCAGCAGACAACTGCAAGCATCACATGCAAAAGCCATCAACCTAGCAACATCGTAAGGACATTCTCAGCCTTATAGAAGGCTGCGATATGTGTCTAAAGTGGACGATCATTTGTCTTCTTACCAAATTTTATTTGGAAAATTCTACTACCAAATAAAAGGATAATTCTTCTGAGACTATCGTTTTGACTCTGCTTTAGAAACAGCCATTTATCTCCTTGACTTTCTCAAGTTTTCAAATGATTTGTTTTTTTTGTTTGTTTGTTTGTTTTTTAAATATTTTATTGTACTTCAGGTGAAGGCTTACAGAACAAATAGTTTCTCATGAAACAGTAGTACACATACTGTTTTATGACATTGGTTAACAACCCCACAACATATTAACCCTCTAAATTCCAAACTTTTTTTTTTTTTTTGGTGAAAATACACATAGCCAAAGATACACCGTTTCAAAAATTTCTACATACACAGTTCAGTGACATTGACTACGCTCTTCCAATTGTGCTGTTATTCACACTTAAGATGAAGGCTTACAGAACAAAATAGTTTCTCATTTAACAGTTACTACAAATGTTGCCCTATGACAATGGTTAACAATCTCACAACACATCAACAATATCCTTACTCAACTCAACCTTGGGTTCCCTATCACCAGCTTCCTTGCCCCCTTCTGCCTTCTGGCCCTTGTCACTGGACTCCTGTACCTCGTTAGTCTCATTGGGTTTTATGGGGCTGTCCACTCCCAGGCTGAACAGTGAACCTCGGAGGTAACTTCACCACTGAGCTAAAACGGCGTCTGGGGGCCATCAAATGATTTGTTTTTGTTTCTGTTTCCTTATAAAAATCACGCCCTTGTTGCTGAAATTAAATCCTCACCATGTATGTAAATTTATTTCTGATTTGCTTCTACTTTCCGGGGCAAAAGTAATCAGGAAAAGCCACCAGCAACAAAAACTGTAAACAAAATGAACCTTTAAAAAGCTAATGACTTAAGGGTGGTTGTACAGACGTGTAAAGTATGTTACGGGCTTACACTATTTGTCATTAACACGTACTCTGAAAGCTTGGCTAATATAATGTGACACAAAATTAGTCAAACACAATTCATGCAATATTGTTTAATTTTACTCCTCATTTAACTTGGTTTTAAGCAAAATCATTATGTCACATGATAATGTTCACTTGAACAAGAAATATTTCATAACAGCCGCTACCTTTAGAAATGAGTTATTAGGGGCTCTGTGCTGAACACATTCTTAACTATGAAAACTATAAAGCTAATAGCTTAATCATATTTTGACACCATCTACATACTTTATGCATTATTTACAAGAAAGATATAAAAATGAAACCACTGAATATCTCATACAATACTTCACCGTCATAGTTAACTGGTTAAAAATATAACACATTTATCTTCCAGGGGCTGTATATTTGCATATAGATATTTGCATACCATGTTGCAATGTGCTGTTAATGTAAAATTTAACCTTTGTTCTTTCCCTCTGATGTGCAAGGTATACTCATTAAGTTAAAAATAAGTCTTCTGGTGATGTACATTTCAAAAATGACTCCCCAGAGCAGCAAGGAAAGGTAAAATGCGAGGGAGGGTGGTGTTTAATTGAATTAATTCCTCATTTTCTGTATTTTTCTTTTACAACTCGGAGACAGGGCAATTCGACTAGTATATGTCAACCCTCTGAACTGCAAGGCGTTATTCAAAGCGTCAGCCCTCTTAATCCTGTTTCAGAACAACTCTATGTTTCGGGACTAGGATGAGCATACCACCATTCTGCTCACCTGTTCAGCGGGTGGCTGTTTGTTCAGAGGAGGCAATATACATCACTATGCATAAAACATATTGTAATGTCATGAAGCATCTGGGCAAAACGTAGACGGTAATATGCAATGTCCGTTTCTAATTAAGTCTCTATATGAACTTTCATAGGAGCGAGACAAGTACTTAGAAATCTGGCAAGAGACTGTTGCTTGGATATCTAAATCCCCAGTTCTCTTTTTCCTTGTCAATATGTTCTGAACCAAAAATGCACTGTTTGGTTAGACCTCGTATCTTGGCAAGGAGTGACCCAGACTCTGCTCTTGGAAGAAAAGGAAAAGAACAGACGGCAAGTCCACCCAAAGGGGGCAAAGGTCCAGATCCTTTCCTCAATGGTTAGAGCTCAGATGACCTCCTACCCAAAATGATTCCAGCTCAGGGAAGAGATGGCAAGCAGGTGATGGCAGCACACAGCGACAAAGAACCAGGACGGAGGTCCAAATGCGTGGCTGACACTGATATCCACATCCGGGGGATGAGCCAGGAGAGCCGGCCAGGAGACCCCGTGGTCAGTAGGGCAGGGCTGAGGATGGGGACGGCACAGAGCTGTAGGCCCAGAAGGGGCTGCAAAAAACAGGCCCTACCCAGGGGTCTCCACATTGTAGTTAGTCCTCCCAGGGCCCTGGAACCCCAAGAAAGGACCATTCCCCGTTAGTCTTCATTCTCAGAGAATACTGGAGCCAGCAACTCAGACACAAAGTGAGAAATCTGGGCTCCACAGCAGGGAGGACATGCTTAGGCTGTTGAGCGGCCAGCAGCCAGGGGAGCCCAGACCTCAGGCTGCTGACGTCCAGGCCAGTACTCTCTCTGCCTCATTTCATGGACCGTTGGGGGTGGCTTTGGGGTGCCTCTTGATTTCTGGAAGTAGTTTGGGAGCAATGATTTTGTTTTGTTTTTCTTTCCGGGACATCATACCACTCAGTGCCCCACAGAGCCAATCCACCCGTGACTCCCTTATTGACCTCAAAGGACTCCCCCTTTAGAGGAAGAGTTAAGTCCTCCTCTGCATGTACCTCCTGGGCACAGTCAGAATGACATCTGCTGGCGCTGTGGTGCCAGAAGTGTCCACAAAGGGCTGGAGTCAGACCATGTTGCCATAATCATTTAACTCAGCATCTCAGAATGGCAAGGGGCCTCCATTCTGCTCCCATCTTCCCAGTGGAATCGTCGCTGTTTTTTCTTTTCATGAACGTGCAATTTATAAGTAGACGTGAAGCATACGTAAGCGATGGGAGCATATTTCTTTAGTACATTACGTCTAATTTTCTGGAGATTCCCGTGTTCTCATTTGGCAACACTGAAAAGATAAATGCGCTATGATTATATGTCGTTTTCAGCAAGAAACCGAAGAATGACCCAAAGGTGTTAAGTGCTTTTTGAACAAGCTACAACGTCGGTCTTCAAACATCCGCGTCCCCTGGAAAGGCAGGCAGGTATATTCGCCAGCGACGCAGTGTTGAACCTTTACTTATTTATTGTGTTCTCCTGACTCTTGTGTGTATGTGATTGTTCTTGTAAAGGCTCTCACTGAGGTAAATAAAATCGTAGAAACTTGGAAACATACTATCATTACAGCACAGAGCTAAGGTGTACAGAACGCGAAATAACTCTCTGAGGGATAAATTACATGTGACGAGGGCCAGTAGAATACAGATCCTATTTCAGGAAGTCTTCCAGGCAAAGGCCGAGATCTGGCAGTGTTAGCGTTCTTTTCAAGACAATACGCGTACACCCCAAACACCACTCTTCACGGAGCGCCCCAGAGGCCGCGGCCACCAAGCGGACATGCTGCAGCTCTCCCGGTCCCTCCAATCCAACCGAGATCTTCTTTATTAATTTTAATTTATCATCAATAGCCTGACAGGCACTCTTTCAGCAAGAAATACAGCATTAACTGTTTCACTCACTGTGGCAGCTATTAAAACCGTGATGGTGATTAGCAAGAATGAGGTCAAACAGAATAATGTGAGTATAAGTTGCTACCAGGGAAATGTACAACGCAGGAGGATTTATTATGTTCACTTGCTGAAATGTAATTTAAAAACAGGAGATCACCCCCTGTTACGCTGGCTGGTGGGGTTATCCAGATCATTTCAACATTTCCTGCTAATATGTTTATGTGCCCCTGGCATATATTACCATTTACAGTATTTCTAATAACTATCATTAAAATAAACTTAATTGTTGCGCTCTGCTCCGTACGAACATGGCAGGTAAATGAATCACCCAATGATTAGCTCAGACAATGCAAATCAGGGTGATTTAATCATCAATATTGGCAACAGAAAAATTAGTATTTATAACCTTCCCAAGAAATGAATTTAGTTCTCTTCCTGAAGAGTCTGTTTGCTAAATAAGGATGTCACCAGGAAGCTGAGGGATTCCACTCTGCTGGAAAGGACGTGACACACCACTAAGCTTTCTGAGAAAATGGTGAAATTTCTGCAGATGCTGTAAGTTCGCGTGGAAACTTCACACCTGCTCCTTTTTGAAAAATGGGTGGCCCCGGCACATTGCTGATTTGGAAACCACAACCCACAGCCTTTGGCTGCACTCTTCAGGGATTCAGCTAAACTTGGGGTCATCTGTATTGTTTAAAGCTTTTTATTGGGAGGTCACTTAGATCAGAGGCTAAAACTAGGGAGTGTGTATGTTAGAAATGCGGCATATGTAAAGCACGCGGGTTATATTTAAAACAGAGCCCAGGAGGAAACGGGGCTACGAAGAACTCTTTGCTGAGTGTTACTGGTCAGTGAACCCCGAACAAATTGACTCCTTACATTGAATGTCATTGAAATCACTTCATTTAGGGGCCCTTTGCACCCTGCTTTCCAGGCAGCTCGGAGTATGATGGCAGCGTCAGGCAAACGGGCCGAGCCAGAGCAAAGCTGTCTGATCGTCTGTGGCCAGCAGAAGGATGGGGCATCCCACCACCGTCCCGGAAACGCACAGACCAAAGTGGTGAGCCCGCCGTCCTGGCCGTCCCTACCACTTCCATTCCTGTGCACTCGAAAAAAAAAAAAAAATGTCAGTGTAACCGTTCTAGAGCAGGGTGGTAAAAATCACAGCTTGGTTCAACATTTCAAAAAATCATAAAAGACGCCTTTTCTATGTTTTAAGGAATACTTGTTTGAAAAGTCTGTTCTGAGCAGAGCCTATATATCGTACAAAACAGGATAAACACTAATGCAAGAAAGCTTACAATTAACAGAAAAGATTTGCTTTATCACGAGGCGGATGTGTACTAAGCACCTGGTACGTTTTTCTCTGAACCTTAAAAGACAGCCAACAAACACCGCCCCTGCCTCACAGTGGTCGTGAATGCAGCAAGAGCAGATAAGGACACACGCCACAGAGAGGAGCGTGTTGTACCTCTTCTGCCCCTAAGAACTGCCTTTCCCTTAAATCAAGCAGTGCCACGGGAGGCAATTTTAGCTGCAAGGTCTCATGTGCCAGCGCCTGTCACATTAGACAATCATAGAACTTTTATAAGAAACCAATGAATGTTAAATATTGCCGCCCTGTTTCCAGGACCCTCTCTCACATCTCGCCCCAGGAAAATGAGCAGCCTGGGTACCGGCGAGCTCTGGGGAGGCAAAGCTGCCGAGGGAGACACTTTGTTCCTCACCACCCCCGCCCCTTCATCTCAGGCGCCGACGACACAGCCTTTATATATCAGCTAAATTTGAATCGATGATGGCGCGATGTTTGTAATTCCACATCAAGCAGCCCCAGTGTCTGGCGATTATTTGTGCTGTTGTTTTGGCAGGCTATCCGAGGGCCCGTTCTCATCTGACATGTCAGGTCTGCAATCAAACAAAGAGGACTCGTGGATTCACTTTTACAGTTAGGCAAGCTGAATGCTATTACCCATGTATTTGTCACCGACCCGCGGATCCCAGCCTCTAATCTGCCATCTGACGGATGCTACAAAGTGAAGAGCCGGGGACATGCATTTCTCAGTAACTACCTGCTGCCAGCTATTATTTTAAGGATCCTGTGATTTTCTTTTATTTTGAGTAGAAAAAACACGGCAGCTGCAGTAATAAAAAGGCGTATCAACTAGTCACTCGCCGGCAGATTTGTCACTCGTGTGGATTCAGTGGCTAGAAAATGTATACACTCGAATATCATATTGTAAATCTGGAGTGTGTGCTTCAAATAAAACCCTGTTTAGTACCTTGCATACCAGTAAACAAATAAAAATGTATGTATCTTATGAAGAACTGCCGATACACACACACCCATGCCGGATGCCACCAACAAATCATACGCTGACAGAAGATATTTTAGACGACATGGTTTGGGGGTGAAAGTTATTATTTTTTATTCCTAAATCACATTAACATGGCTACAAAGCCATACTTTATCACAGCTCACCCATAATTTTCCTAAATATTTTCTAACGGTGGATTGGATGTGGGGGCCTCCGAGGACCCAAGTTTAACTCTGTAATTCCAAGTTGTGAATTAAATTGCAAAATCAAGAGCATCTGATCCCTCTTTTTACTTTGGCCTATGCATTGCATCATCGTACCGATAATTTGCCCCGTTCAGCAAATCCATCAATCTTCAGAAATAATCGGTCACCAATAAAACGTCAGTCAGTGGAGACGTGTTTTAACATTGATCAGGAAAGAGCTTCTAAGAGATGATTTCACACCTGGCGTGGAGCTACTCCTCAAGCCGCATCCTCGCAGACACCGCGTTTATCTACACTTTGCCGTTCCTGCTGTGAAATATATGCATGGCTTTTGAAGCGTGCCCAGATACACAACAAAGTTGGGGTGCCTCGCTCCCCACACAGAGCCCCCCGGCCGCCAGGTGTGTCCACGGGACGTGGCCTGCTGAACAAAGGCCGTGGAGCCCCAGGGCTGCCCGCCCGGAGAAGGAGCTGCACAATTCCGAACAATACAACCTGGCCCAAACAAAGAGTGATTAATGACTTGGGGAGCTGGACCGCCACGTGGCCGTACAGGCTCTGAGCGCGTCTTTGAAGGAGAAATGAAAAGAGTTCTGAGCTTTAAATATTTACTGTTTCATTCATCAGTGGAGCATGTAAATGCAGAAACAAATATTCAAACATCATTTTCCCAAGACTCCCCTTCCCACGTTGGACCCACGTGGTGTGCCTGTTTATGGCAATCAGCGTCATGGGAGGCACTGGGAGAAAACAGGCAGCAGGGACAGCGGGATTATTCCCGGGCAGCCGTTGGCTCCTCTCCGGGATTTTGTCACGAGAAGGCTCTCTCGAAGGTTCCTCTGTGCTGTGCGACCGAGCGAACGTGAGGGGCTAAAGTTGGAGCCCCGTTTTTACTGTTTTTACACAATATATTATTGAAAAGTGGTTTGCCTCTGTGTGAAAATAACCACTTATTGTCCTTTAAAGGAGAAACAAGTAGAAAATGTTCCTATGAATCAAACTTCCTGCATTTCAAAAATAGGTTTGGAAACGTCATTTCTGTTAGAATATTTGTGAGAGGCCCGTTTTAATTTTCCATTGATAATGTTTATTTATGTTGTATGTGTGTGAGAGAGCGTGCATTTCGACTTTTAGAAGTATCTACAGTATAATCATTCCCCATCTAAATAATAATCATAGTAAAACAAGTGCTGTCCAGTTAACGCCAACTCATGGCGACCCCGTGTACGTCAGAGTAGAACTATGTTTCAGAAATAGTTTGCCAGGCCTTTCTTCCAAGGTGCCTCTGGGTGGACTTGAACCTCCAACCTTTCTGTTAGCAGCCAAGCACTTAACTGTGTCCACCACCCAGGGAGTCCCCTCAAGAGTGGCAGCCATGTTATTATTACGTCCCATGGCATTTGTGGGCCACTTTCATTCACTGAACACTTACCATGTGCGGTTGCACTGCTTCATTAATTCTGACAACTACTCTCTGAGGTCGATGCCATCCATTTATTTCTATGTTACAGACAAGAATACTGGGGCTCAGAGAAGTCTCATAACTCGCCCAAGTTCCCGCAGTTAGAGTGGAAGTGCTGATTCAAGCCCACATCTGTGGGGCCCCAGAGCCCCATCCTTGTTCTCCCTCTCATCCTTCTCCCCGTCCCCACACCCTCCCCGGCTCCTGGGCGCCTCCGGCTCGGGAAAGTCTACCTTCAATCACTCATGCGGCTTTCTCCATCCTACGTCCAGCCTCCACCCTTGTGGCTGGAAAGCCCAGCCTTTGAGGAAGGAAAATCAGGCTCGAACAAACACCATCCTGCCATGTCCAGGTACACCAAAGGGGGCTGGGAGGAAAAGGAGAGGACGGGCACAGGGTGAGGAGGAGGGGAGCAGGATGAGCTAAGAGAAATTTCTGGTCACTAGAGTTCTGCTTCTCTGGCCAGAGTGAAAGGACCCTCCGAGGAGACGTGGCTGGGACCGGCCTGGATGATGGGGACGAAGCTTGCAAAGGGAGAGCTGTTGTTGCGTGCCATCTAGTCGATTCGGACTCATAGCGACCCCGTGTGACAGAGGAAAGCTGCCCCAGAGGGTTTTCTAGGCTATAATCTTTACAGGAGCAGATCGCCAGGTCTTTCTCCCTCGGAGCAGCTGGTGGGTTCAAACCAGCCACCTTTCGATTAGCTGCTGAGCGCTTAATCATTGTGCCACCAGAGCTCTGGGTGACAAAATAATTCCACCGGGACCATCGCAATAAAATTCCATCGCAATTTATTGAATGAATGAATGAGTGAGTGCGTACGATTTCCGGGTCTTCGTAGACTGGCAAATAAAACAATTTAGCCTACCAGTCTTCACTAGCATCACATTTGCAACCCGAATCACTTACATTGTTCCTTCTACTCAGTTCGAATTCTCACAGTGCTCAGGGCTATGTGAACTTAACATGGAGATCCAAAAAGATGAGCTTGGTAATTAGTAAAAGTGTAAAAAGCATCATCCGCATGTGTGAACGCACACACACAGATACGCTGGTACACTCGGAAAAGAGACCAGAACTCTGGGCCTTTGTGGCCATTCACTGGCGACATTTCAGCTTTGCACTTGTGAACTCCAGACTCAGCTTTGGCTGTGACTTAACAAATTCTATTAAATTGAACTTCAGGGATTTCACAAAAGGAGAGTATCTTCTCCACTGCTAAGCATTCCACGGAGAAACGTGTGTGTGTGTGTGTGTGTGTGTGTGTGTGTGTGTGTGTGTGTGTGAGAGAGAGAGACTGCTGCCATTATTTTATATATGTACACTTCAACAGATCTGCTGATTTCTCCCAGCATTGCCTTTCTGGGACAAAGGCCAATTTTCTTCATTTTAAAAATAACATAACATTTGTGTTAGCAAAAACCGACTCTAAATGCCATCAGCTCCAGAATTCCAGTTTAATTTCTATTTTGACTTTATCAAAATTTGAGAAAAATATCTCGGGGGAACACAATTATCTGTGTTTAACCTCAGCCCACAAACAAACACAAACCAACTGTCCCCTGCAGCAGGGAGTTATTCAGGAAAGGCCCTGCCACACAAGGAAGCCCTGGCCAGGCAAGCAAGCCACCGGGCCCCACAGACTCATCCAACAGCACATGCGGGTCCCGTGGAACACACCACGTGGCCCAGCATATTGAATTGGTAAAGATCATATTAGCAGGAGACACAGTATTTGCAAAATGAAAATCTTGACTTGTCACACAGATTTTTAGCTGAACTGGTAGGCTTGTTTGTTTTCTTTCAACAACACAATTAAGCAAACAAGGGCACTTGCACCATGTAAGACCCTTATATCATCTGAGACCTAACAACTCATTACATTTTAATAGTTGAGGCTACCTCATGCTTCAGTGGAACCCTGGTGGCACAGTGGTTAAGAGCTCTGCTGTTAACCAAAAGGTCAGCAGTTCGAATCTACCAGCTGCTCCTTGGAAACTCCATGGGGCAGTTCTACTCTGTCCTCTAGGGTCGCTATGAGTTGGGATCGACTCAACAGCAGTGTGTTGGGTTTGGTTTGAGTGCTTCAGTAACGGTTGTACGTAGCTAAGCTCCCATCAATGACGCTGATGACTCTAGGATCTAACTTTCTCTTCTGGTTTCATTTAAAATCATCTTTCTCAACAGCTACCCGTGATTGTTTTTATAATCTGATTTCTCGGATATGAATGAATCTCTAGAGAGCCAGAAAACCATATCTGAGTGTTTTAACAAGTCATTCCAAAAATATATTTGGTAATCTAATTAAACTTTGGATATACTTTAGGATATTCACCTGGAATACCAATATTCACTCATACTCAAAATCACGAGCAGACTGGATTCCATAAATGCCATCATTGGGCGGTCAACAGGCTTTGCTTTTCCAGGAAAAAGGTCATGTCCAGGGTGAGAGGAGGTGCTGAGCTGGCCCCTGCCCCTCCGGCATTAATTAGGACTCTTAGTAGATGGCCTCCAAGTAGCAGAAGGCCAGACACTGGTGACACAGAGGTGTATCAGTGATGTAAGTTTACTCCCAACAGCATGAAGAAGAAGTCATAAATGTCTAACTCAAAATTGTTGTTAACATGCATCCTCTAAGCCTATCTGTTCCACCCTGATGAATACATGAGTTGTGGTCAAGATGTCCCGGTATTCAGTTGTTGGCGCCATCGCTGGGCACAGGTTCTCCTCGGCTGGACAGAGGAAGGGCTGCGTATCCTGAACCAAACTCTTACACATTTATTCTCCTCCCTCGTGTCCTTGGCGCCTTTGGACTTGACAAATTCCCTTCATTCTTTTTCCTCCTCCTTCCCTTGAACTTAATGTGGTTGAGTCTTTTCTCCCACCTGGCTTTATTTCTCAAATTCAATCAAAACCTGTTGAAGGTCCCCCATTTTATTTGTCTTTCACTGGGCTCTGCCCCTTCGACTCCGGCACTTTGTCCCTTTCCAATCTCCGAATGCTCCCTGCGTTCTTCATTTCTTGTGTCAGGCCAGCAGCCACCTGCCTCCTGGTGACATGTCAGCTTCGTCCTTGTTGGAGCCTTTGGAAATAAACGTATGATGCTAAAAGGCACACATGCAGCGGTGAAGAGGGAGCCAGTCAAAATAAAAACACGTTTAAACCTTTCAGTGTCCACGGAGGCAAAAGAGAGTCCAGACATTATCTATAGCCTCCCCTTGAACACTGCCTTTCAGAGGCCCAGAACAGTTAACAGACTCGCCTAGAGTAGCACACTGGGCAGTGATGCTCGGTCAGCACGTGGCTCTGCCAGGCTCTCGCCCCGCGTCCCACAGCACCCGCTATAAGCACAGCCTGCTGATGTGGCATCTTCTACAAGCAAGAACAGCCCGCCTACCTGGCATCAGCCCCTATGACATCATCTTCAAGCACAGAAGGAAGCCACAAAATAGAATCACTTCTCAAATTTGACACCTTACATGCTAAAAACTTTTAACAACAGGCACTTTGAACAAGAGGTACAGTTTACCCCAACCCAGTCCTTATTGTGGGCTCCAGGAAAACATTTCAAACATGAAATGGTCACACATCTTGCCATAGACAACAACAACAGCAATAATAGTAGCAATAGCGATGAGTTGTCAAGCACTTATTAAGTGCTATACCAGTTTAAAAAAAAAACAAAACAGGTATCATTGAGTCGACTCTGGCTCATGGCAACCCCATGCATGTCAGGGTAGAACTGTGCTCATAGGGTTTTTGATGGCTGATTTTTTGGAAGTAGATTGCCAGGCCTTTCTTCTGAGGCACCTCTGGGAGGACTCCCACCGCCAACCTTGCTGAAGTTAGCAGCTGAGTGCGTTAACTGATTGCACCTCTCAGGGAGTCTGTTAAGTGCTACTGTTGTCATTGTTGTTGTTAGGTGCCATCGAGCTGATTCCAACTCACAGGGACCCTGTAGGACAGAGTAGAACTACCCCATATGGTTTCCAAGGAGTGGTTGGTAAATTCCAACTGCCGTCCTTTTAGTTAGCAGCCAAGCTCCTAACCATTACACCACTGGTAGAAATTACTGTCAAAGGGTCCTAGTATCTCATGAAACGCTCACAAACATTACAAGTGGCATTATTTATTCTCATGTAACAAATAAGGAAATTGAGTTTCAAAGAGCTTAAATCTCGAGCTCCAGGACCTACAGCTAGTAAATGGATGAGTCAGATTCAATCAAGATCTGCTCACCCACCAGCCCTAAGCTACCAACCTCCCTCTTCAGGTTGCCCTTCCATAACCAGAAGCATCGTTCCATGACAAGCCATTCACTCCTTCGTCCAGCAAATATTTACCAAGATCGCCCCTGTAACAAGGTCTCCCCTGTAACAAGGCCTCCCTGTACCAAGGCCTCCCCTGTTCCAAGGTCTCCCCTGTACCAAAGCTCCCCTGTACCAAGGTCTATACTGTACCCTAACCTAACCCTAACCAACTCTGAGGCCCTGGCCCGTGCCTTCCAAGAGAGGGCTGCTGGCTTTAGACTCGCTTTGGAGAATTCGAATCGTGACTTTTTGCTGCTGCTTCTCCAAACTGCGATTAGCCAGTCATTTCGCATTCTTTACCATTCTTCACACACCCGCTAAAGGAACATGAACTCCTCCTTCCAGATGGATGCAGAACACAGAGGATGGAGAAGGTCTTTGAAAGAGAAAAGCACGGATCGTTTACCAAGGAGACAGCCTGTGAGTGGATTAAAGCGCATTCCCTGGGCCTTTAGCGATATCTGTTAGTAATTTACAAAAATTCTGAGAGCAAAAAGGCTGTTGTTCTCAGAATCCAGAGCCTCGCCTGTGGCCTTCCACCAGCCGACGCATGGAGCCATCCTCTGTGGGAATTCACATCAAACTCTGGCTCGTAATTTATGTCATGACATATACTTGGACACTGATTAGTGCCTTATCAGCTCTGTAATAAAGGCGGCATAACCCCTAGTTTATCATTCATTTATCTGAAGTCATTTTGAATAATATCCCAGACCGTAATGTCATCATTAGCTGTGCAGCAGTCCCGGCCTGCTAGCGGGGTTGCCCGAGTCAGGGCTCCATCAGGGTTCAGACCGCTTAATTTACTCACTTCTCACACATTTACAAAATTGGAGTCAACAGTGGCGTATCCAAGTTGGATCCTCCAGGAGACACTTACACAAATTGCTAACAAGACGTTCAATAGGAAGCACAGAAAGACTTGATAACGGGCACCGTGACCCCTTCCAGAGCTGGCTCGCACTTGAGCCTGGAAGGAGCCATCCAGCACATGATGGCGAGCATGGGTTTCCTTCGACCCGGCCGTGTGGTCGGCCTGCCGGGTGTATCCACAACCACCCTGCGTGGTGAAACACTCTGTTAGAGAAACTGTGTCTTTGGACCAAGGGTAGGGCGATCGCAGGGAGGGGTGGTGCCTCCGGAGACGAGTTGGGTGGGAAGGCTTCTAGAAGCACATCCATGGCTGGGGGGAGAGGTGGCACCTACGGGGGGGAGACAGTCCAATGGTGGCCAGCCATATGGCACTCCTGACACTTCTCCCACCAGACACCTTTCAGTCAAGGTCCAGAGAGGATGCTGCTGAAAGACCTGGAAGACCCAGGACTCCTGCAGCAGTGACAGAAAAGAATGACTCAGCAAAGGTTACAGGTGACATCAAGGGTGACAGGTGATGCCAAGGGTTCATGTGACATCAAGGCTGACAGGTGACACTGCGGGTTCACGTGACATCAAGGGTGACTGGTGACAGTGAGGTTTCATGTGACATCAAGGCTGACAGGTGACACTGCGGGTTCACGTGACATCAAGGGTGACGTGTGACAGCGAGGGTTCACGTGACATCAAGGGTGACGTGTGACAGCGAGGGTTCACGTGACATCAAGGTGACAGGTGACGCCGAGGGTTCACGTGACATCAGGGCCGACAGGTGACAGCGAGGGTTCACGTGACATCAAGGCTGACAGGTGACAGCGAGGGTTCACGTGACATCAAGGCTGACAGGTGACAGCGAGGGTTCACGTGACATCAAGGCTGACAGGTGACAGCGAGGTTTCATGTAACATCAAGAGTCACAGGTGACACCAAGGGTTCACGTGACATCAAGGGTGACGTGTGACACTGAGGGTTCACATGACATCAAGGGTAACAGGTGACAGTTAGGTTTCATGTGACATCAAGAGTTACAGGTGACATCAAAAGTTAAAGATGACATCAAGGCTTATAGGTGACACTGAGGGTTCATGTGACATCAAGGGTTACAGGTGACACCAAGGCTTACAGGTGACATCAAGACTTATAGGCAACATCAAGACTTACAGACGACATCAAGAGTTATAGCTGACACCAACGGTTCATGCGACATCAAGGGTTACAGGTAACATCAAGGCTTACAGGTGACACTGAGGGTTCATGTGACATCAAGAGTTACAGGTAACATCAAAAGTTAAAGATGACATCAAGGCTTACAGGTGACACCAAGGGTTTATGTGACATGAAGGGTTATAGGTAACATCAAGGGTTACAGGGGACACCAATGCTTAAAGTTGACATCAGGAGTTATAGCTGACATCCAGGGTTCATGTGGACATCAAGGGTTATAGGTGACACTAAAGATTCATGTGACACCAAGGGTTCGTGTGACATGAAGGGTTATAGGTAACATCAAGGCTTAGAGGCGACATCAAGGCTTACAGATGACATCAACAGTTATAGCTGACACCAAGGGTTCCTGTGACATCAAGGGCTACAAGTGACACCAAGGGTCTGCCTTGCTGGGGAGAAGAGCCAGGTAGCTCAGGAGTCTGACACAAACTGACGTGTCAGACAGACTGGGTCACCTCCTGCAGTCAACCTTGACCCCTTGGAATCTGTTTCAGATGTATCAATTGAGGATAAACCTGGAATGTATTGCATAGATGGAGAAGTGATGCATACAGGTTGCTTTAGCACAGGGCTTGACACACAGAAAGGGCTCAAAAATGTTTTCTTATGGATAATTGCCACTGGAAGTACAGCTGTTTTGAGCTCCAAGTGGTGAAGCATCCTCTGGTGAAGTCGCCTCCACATCAGTGTTCATGTTGTGAGGTGCCATTGAGTCAGCTCCAACTGATCGCGACCTTCTGTATAACTGAACAAAACGCTGCCCGGTCCTGTGCCATCTTCACGATCGTTGGTATGTCTGAGCCCATTGTTGAGGCCACTGTGTCTGTTCATATCACTGAGGGTTTCCCTCATTTTCGCTGACCCTCTAGTTTACCAAACACGATGGAGTTTTCTATCAATTTGTCTTTCCTAATGACATGCCCAAAGTAAGCAAGACAAAGTCTCGCCATCCTCGCTTCTAAGGAGCATTTGGTTGTATTTCTTCTAAGACTAATTCTTCCCCCCAGATTTTCAGGACCTCTGAAATTAAATATATAGTTTATGTGTATGTACATTTTCCCAGTGAGAGAGCCCCTGGATTTCTCCAGGCTTACAACGGGGTCTGCTAAGCAGAAAAGAAACAGAGGCGAAGCCCCGAGTTACTCAAGGCTGGCTCAGGACGTGGCTTTGTTCTTTCCTCCACCATGAGTTAATCACTGCGTTCCATCTCGCCCCCACCGTTCAATCTAAGCCTGGTAATTTTCTAGAAATTCAGGCTTGTCAGCAGAGTGGTGCTTAAGTATAGCCATGGGGAGGACAGAGAGGCTTGATTTCACATAAGCAATCTTGAGGCAACAGCAGCTTCAGGGAGGGTTTGTCCCCAAGGCGAATGTGTTCCACGGACTCACCACCAGAGGAAAGTCAATGAGGGAAATTTTTCCAAAAGGGGACAAGGAAGCAGAAGCTGACCCGCACTGTCCACAAAGGAGGAGAAACGGGGACTCACAGAGATTCTCCAGAGAGTGGCCTGGGTGCTGGGGGGGCGAGGGAGCAGCAGCGCACCAGTGTTTACCTGGGAGATTAGGAAGCAAACTAAGACTCAAGCTTGGCGGAGTTTGCGGTCGTCTTTAGAGGCAGGTAACTGAGGAAAGGGATCCCTGACTCAGAGGAGACGATGAACTTGGAAGTGACATGTTGATCATGTGAGGGTTGGGAGATCTGTCCTGAATTCTCAATGGGAGCAAGTGTCGAAGTCTGATGCAATCACAGTTGCAGGAAATATGATCCGAGTTTTATACACTAGCCTGTTAACCAGTTGCCATCCCGTTGACTCTGACTCATGGCGACCCCATGTGTGTCAGAGTAGAACTATGCCCCATAGGGTTTTCAGTGGCTGATTTTTTGGAAGTAGGTGGTCAGGTTTTTCTTCCCGGGTGCCTCTGGGTGGACTCAGACCTCCAACCTTTTGGTTAGCAATGGAACATGTTAACCATTTACCCACTCATGGACTCCACTAGAACATTACCCCAACATAAAAAGAAATGAAGCGCTGATACAGACCGCAATGTGCATGAACCTCGAAAACATCATGCTGAGTGAAAGATGCCACACACAGAAGGTCACAGACTAGATGACGCCATTTATACGAAATATCCTGACTAGGCAAATCCATAGACAGAACAAAGATCAGTCATCGCCAGGAACTTGGGGGAGTGGGAAATGAGGAGTGGCTGATTAATGGCTGACTTAGTCATCTAGGGCCGCGCTAACAGAAATCCCACAAGTGGATGGCTTTCACAAAGAGAAGTGTATTTTCTCACAGTCTAGTAGTCTAGAAGTCCAAATTCAGGGCATCAGCTCCAGGGGAAGGCTTTCTCTCTCTGTTGGCTCTGGAGGAAAGTCCTTGTGATGCATCAATCTTCCCTTGGTCTGGGAGCATCTCAGCGCAGGAACCTCAGGTCCAAAGGATGTGCTCTGCTCTCGGCACTGGTTTCTCATACTGCAAGGTATGAGGTCCCCATGTCTCTCCACTAGCCTCTCTCTCCCACATCTCAAAAGAGATTGGCTCAAGACACCATCCAATCCTGCAGACTTCAACAATATAACTGCCACTAATCCATCACATCTACATCATAGTGATAGGATTTACAACACATAGGGAAATCACATCAGATGACAAAATGATAGACAATCACACCATATTGGGAATCATGACCCAGCCAAGTTGTCAGATACTTTGGGGGACACAATTCAATCCATGACAATTGGTATGGGGTTTTATTTTGGGGTGATGAAAATATGTTAGAGTTAGACAGAGCCGATGGTTGTAGAATACCATGAGTGTACGAAATGCCACTGAATTGCATGCTTTGAAACGGCTGATGACTAATTTTATGTTATGTGAACTTGATAACACAAAAGAGAAAATCAGATGTTTTCTTCTCTGTTATTCCTGGAAACAACTGAAGCAAGCCGACAAAGCCCCAGCTCCCGCCTCTACCCTGTGCTGGGTCTTCTACCTCTTGCTCTGTCCATGCTCACTCCCCCAGTGAAGACCTAGAGTGTGTAAGAGGCAAAGACACCAAATGCATATTCCGCCCAGATAGCTAGCGTCCCCTTATCATTCTCACGTCTTTAATGCCAATATCTAAGCTTTTCTTTGGTTTTCCAGATAATGAAATGAATCAATGACCAAAGGAATATAAAGTTATCTGCAATAGACATAAAATGAGGTCAGAAACTATGAGAAATTTGTAGGAGACAGAAACTATACAGTGTAGTGAGTTGAAGAGCATTCCCCAAAAATTCATGTCCACCCAGAATCTCAGAAAGTAACCTCACTTGAAAATGGAGTCTTCGCAGATGTCATCAAGGGAAGACCAGTCATTCTGGATGAGGATGGGTCCTGATCCAATGACTGGTGTCCTTCAGAGCAGAGGGAACATGGACACAGGCACACCCAGAGGGAAGACAGCCAAGTGAAGCTGGAGGCAGAGATTGGAGTGAAGCATTTACAAGTCAAGGAATCCAAGGATTGCCGGTGACCACTAGAACCTGGAAGAGGCAAGGAAGGATCTTCCCCAGAGCCTTCAGAGGGAGCACGGCCCTACTAGCACCTTGATTTCGGACTTCTAGCCTCCAGAACTGTGAGAGAATAAATGTCCGTTGTTTTATGCGCCCAAGTTTGTGGTACTTTGCCATGGCAGTCCTAGGAAGCTAATGCTAATGAAGACTGGATTGGAAAACAGGCAAGGGAGAGTCCTCTGACGATATAAATTTGTCCTTCCCACCAGAGAAGCCCCTGAAAGCCTCCAATTTCCTGGAAACTCCTGCCCATTGACAGACTTAGCTGCAGTCAACCCTGGAGGTCCCTAAGGCCCGGCCACAGAGGATGGAGGGCTTGGGTGGGTCACAGGAAATATACTACCCCCCAGCCCTGCACAGAGAGGCTTGAGGGCAGCATTTTCCTCTCCAGCATCATCAGCAGCTCGTGAAAGTATACTAGACCCCCGGCCCCCATAGACCTCCTCACCTGGAGCAGGTCCCGAGCCTGCGGGTCTCTTCCCAGTCTTTGCAATGCAGAGATGCCTGCCTGCCAGGACTCGGAGGAAGCTCTCTGCCCACACTGTTCCCATCATGACTGAGCTTAGGGAAGTGTAAGTGTGAGTGTGTGTGTGTGTGAGTGTGTGTGTGAGTGTGTGTGTCTGTCTGTGTGAGTGTGTGTTTATGTGAGTGTGTGTCTGTGTGAGCGTGTATGTGAGTGTGTCTGTGTCTGTGTGAGTGTGTGTCTGTGCCTGTGTGAGTGTGTCTGTGTGAGTGTGTATCTGTATGAGTGTGTGTGTGAGTGTGTGTGTCTGTGTGAGTGTGTGTCTGTGTGTATCTGTATCAGTGTGTGTGTGTTTGTGTCTGTGTGAGTGTGTGTCTGTGTGTCTGTGAATGTGTGTGATTGAATGTGTGTGTGTATGTGTGAGTGCGTCTATGTGTATCACTGTGCGTTCGAGTTGTGTGTGAATGTGTGTGCCTGTG
>NW_004443967.1:18923880-18928685 GCF_000243295.1 Trichechus manatus latirostris
ACGCAGGTCAACGTGTCAGACTCGTCACGTGCAGAGTCAAAGTCCACAAGATAAAGGAACGCTCTTCGCAGAGCTCGGAGGAAATCCTCTATTTAGAGGAAGTGCTCACAGGTGGCTTTGTTGGCCCCTTTTTCTTGGGGTGGTAGATATTGTCTACTTCTCTTCACTGGCAAAAAAGAAAAAGAATGTTTTTAAGATGTTTTCTAAAACTTAAAGATAACCACTTATAAAACAGACATAGGCTGTAAAACTTCAAAATCACTACGGGAAAGCAAAAGAACTTAAAAACATACCAACCTAGCAAGGCTCAGAGGACAGAAGATGCAATTATAAAAAGAATAACATAAAAAAATGCAAAATAATATGACAGAATCTCTGTAAGTAAACTTCCCTGTTAAGATACATGCTCCAATGTACTAAAAAAGCAAAATACAACAATAAGAGAAACCAACAAAACAAAATGACACACATCGCCAGCCACCCTCACCAGGGTCACGGCAGAGGGTCCTGGGCGGAGCGGGACAAAACGGAAAACAAAGATCAAACCCATAAAAAAGCCCAGACTTACTGGTCTGACAGAGACTGGAAGACCCGCCAAGACTATAACCCTAAGACACCCTTCTAACACGGAACTGCAGCCATTTCTGGAGCCCACCTTTCAGCCAAACAATAGACAGGCCTGCAAAAGAAACAATAACACCGAGAGGAACAAGCTCCTCAGAACAGTTCATTACCGGAGACCAAAAGGGCAGCATCTGCCCCAAAGCAAAGACAAGAAGGCAGGAAGGGACAGGAGGGCCGGATGAAAGGTAATGGGAACCCAGGGCGGAAATGGGGAGAGTGCTGACACATTGAGGGGACTGCCACCAATGTCTTGGAACATTCTGTGAACTAAACGTTGAAAGGGAAACTGTTCTGCTCTGTAAACTTTCACCTAAAGCACAATAAAATATCTTTTAAAAATCCAAAAACTTAGTTGAATGTAAACATTCTTAGAATTTCCCATCTGTTTCTACTGAATATGAAAATATTTAAACTAACGTTTTATGCATTTTAAAATTGATATGCTTGAAACTGGCCTGCTTTTTACAATTGAGCCATGCTCACAGCCCAATATTAAAATGTTTAGATTTGGTACCTTACTTATTTTAGGGGTTAATTCATGGTCTCAGTTATGATGGGGAACTTTTGCATATTTTAGTCAGGTGTTTATTTTGGATTTCACTGAATCTGAGATGAACAATAGTTGCAGGTATCTCAGAATGTAACATTGCAGATATCGGCTAGGAATTTATATACTTCCATCCAAGCTGCAAAGTGATGGCAAATATTCTGTGGGGTTTCTGTTTGGGTTTTAATTTGGAAAAGATTAGAAGGTATGGTAAATAGGATTAAAAATTAAGTTGTACATGCAATTAGTATCACAAAACAATTTGTGTATAAATTTTTGAATGAGAAACTAATTTGCGCCGTAAACTTTCACCTAAAACACAGTAAAATTTTTAAAAAATTAAGTTGTACAATATTTATGTTACATCTCAATATAATTTACATGTAGACATTGTAACCAGGATATACTTCAGTCCTTGGATTTTGCCTACTTTTATCTGTATTTCAACTATGGCTGTGAATCAACATCCTGGCTCTTTGCTATTTTCAAAGCATTACACTCTAACTTCTACACATTTACAGAGCAGCGGCATACGGACTGCCAAAATTGTTATCCTTGAATGCCCTGGCAGATATTACAAGGTACAAACCAAAAAGTGCAGAAAGAAATTGAGGAGTAGAAGAATTTTTAAAAGACTAAATAAATAAAGATTAAAAATAACAAAACAAATAAGACAGAGAAGACAAAGGTAAAGGGGTGGGGGAGACACAGGCAAAGGCAAACAGAGAGAGCAGTGGTGGCAATATTATCTGACAAAGTAGGATTAGGGGCAAAAAGAATTAAATTAGTCAACTGATAAAGAGAAATAATATTTCTTTACTTTTGCTTAAATTACAAAGCAACCCATCCTTGAAAAAAATTAAATAATATAAATTTTTTTAAGTAGAAAATAAAACAGTACCCATTTCTTGAATTTCTCTACCCAAAGCAGCAAAATCAATGACATACACAAAAATACATTTATTAAAATAAAGAAAAAAATCCAGCATTAATTTTTACAACACAATAAATCTCATCTGAGGTACCTAATAAGATTTGAATCAATGACAATATTACTATGTTTCTAACTAGGAAAACTAAATATCACAACGTTATTAATTCTCCCCAAATGAATCCATAAACTTAATGAAATTCCTCTCAAACCCCAAAAGGATGAGAGGGAAGGCTTGCCCTTAATTTCACTTGGAGGATTAAAAGAATAAGAATAGCTAAGGGGAAAAAAAAGGAGCTAAGAAAAAATCATCATCATAATAATGGAAGCCTTGTTTTAATCAGATGTCAGAATATACTCTAAAGCTACAGTCACTAAAAGGTAGTGCTATTGTCACAGGAGGGTCAAAAACATCAATGGACTAGAATTCAGAAATACACATGAGCCATGTGCTTATTTCTAGGATGTAAAGTGGTATAGCAAATCGATGGACACGTACACTCTTATTAATAAATGTTGTTGGGGAAATTGGCTATTCAGATGAACGAAGCAATGTAGTCACATTCTTCATACCATTCATCAAATTTAATTCCCAATATTTAAGAGATTTAAGTATTCAAAAATATAATAATAATCGGACGTATTTTTATATTATGGAATGGGAGAAGCCTTTTAAATTCAGAAACCAAGAAGACAGAGTTTTGCAGATTTAATAGACAAAAAGATTAAGAGCCGGACGATGTAAAGAAGTCCTATGAATCAATAAGAAAAAGACAAACAATTCAATGGACGAATGCACAAAATACTCACACAGGCTCTTCACAAATGAGGAAAACCAAAAAGTCAATTAAACAAAGGCAAAGCTGCTCGTTCGCATTAAAACATAGGAAATTGAAACTCAAACCAAAGTGAGAACCACATCCACTAGATTGGCAAAAACGTACAAGTCTGACAGTATCAAATGTTGGCCAGGATTTCAGAAGCAGACTGTCATACACCCTCTTGGGTAAGCAGAATGGTATAACGGGAACAACCAGTAGGAGGCAAAGCCATCAGTACCTAAGAGAACCAAGAACGCACACACCCTACAATCCAGAAACGCCAGGCGCGGGCATACCCCCAGAGAAACTCTCACGTGTGAGCCCAAAACATGTGCAAGAAGGTCTAGCACATCACTTTTTGCAATAGCCACAACTGGGCAAAATCTAAACGATCGTCAATAATAAACAAACTGCATATATATTTTTACATATCAACATGGATACATCTCAAAACAAGGTTGAGTTAAACAACAAGTTATAAAATAAAACTATGATACTATTGACGGCATTTTATGTGCACAATACCAGGCATTGTTTATAGTCATCTACATGTCTAAGTAAAATATTTTCTATCACCTAGAAGGATCGCACAAATCCGCTCTGGGAATTGCCCATGGTGAGGGAGACGAATGGGCCTAGGCATGGGTGACCGAGAGAGCAGCACCATCTTTACTTCTTTATTTTATATAAAGTAGAAAATCTTAAAACAAATGCAGTAAAATAAAAAACAGCTACCATGAACAAATAAAACTGACCACTAACAAATGAGGAATGCATTTTTGCAACATATATTGAAAAGAGTTGGTGTTTTTAATACATAGAGGTTTTCCTCAGATCAATAAGACACCATGCTAGATGACCGGGCATAAACAAGACTGTGGGCGATGGGTGTTGGTCTGGGCTGGGGTCTGTAGCACAGCCCATCAAGCCCTGCCTGTTGTCTCAGATCCAAACTTCAGGGCCTTCTGTCAGCCAAACCAAACTGCAATGAAGACCCACAGAGAAAGAGATGACCACCTATTCCTTTTCCTACAGACTGCCAAAGACAAGTGACAGGGTTGGGGGAAGCAGGGGATTGAGGGAGCGTCTCTCTCATGGCATGCAAGGAAGAGAAGCTTATATGCATCTCAGTCAGAGCCCTAATGTTGCAAAGCAGAAACCCACCTCAACTCAGACTGACTTAGAGGAAGAGAGCATTTTTGGCTCTTACCTGGAAGGCCACAGTTCATCAGCCTGAGGGGTAAACTTAATCCAGTGGTCTGGCTGGGTCATTCTCCCAGCCCTGTCTTCTCCATAAGTCTGCTTCTTCCCTGGCTGCCTTCCCTCAAAATGGCTGCAAGGGATCCAGCCCTCTGATCATCACAGCACACTGCCATGGCCCAGAACTTCCAGCAAATGTTTTGAGAATCACTCTGAGCATGCTTAGGTCACATGCATCCCTCTAAACCCATAGCTGTGCCCCCAGGATAAGTACACTGACCCCCCGTGCTGGGCCTCATAGTCCGCTCCTAGTGCCAGGATTGGAGTTAGCTTCCCAGCACCACGGGGACCCCAGTGGAAACTGGGGGCTGCTGGAAGGACAGGGAGGGCATGGGTGCTGAAGAGACAAGTAACAGGAGTTCACCGAAAGCCCAAAGCTAAATGACATTTCCATTTTGTCTTCACCCTGATTTCAACTACATCTTTAGAATTTTACCAGTGTAACAGCTACCAGTAACAGGGACTGGGTCCCTGGGTGGTGCCAACGGTTAAGCACTGGACTGCTAGCTGAAAGGCTGGTGGTTCAGGCCCACCCAGAGGGGCCTTGGAAGAAAGGCCTCGTGATCTGCTTCCCAAAGGTCCCAGCCTTGAAAACCCTGTGGAGCAGTTCTGCTCTGCACAC
>NW_004443967.1:18930009-18931943 GCF_000243295.1 Trichechus manatus latirostris
ATTAAGCACCTCAAGGTAAAATTTTCCCTCTGACGCACTTGGCAAGCAACGGATTGCGCTATTTCCTTTGCCGGTAAAGAGCAAATTAATTCACCATATGACGGAAGCATATACCTTTAAAGAAAAATAATTATTTTAAATCACCCAATTTTTCAGCCTCAAAAAACAGAGGTTCCAGAAAATTCCAGAAGTTTCTTAATGATGCAGGCTCATCTCTTTGGGGATGATCGAGTGCCCCGTTCCTCAGCTGCCTTTGAGCCTCCTCTCCATCTCTGTATCAGGCTGTCAGCCATCACTTCGTTGTCATGGTACCATCTCTGAAAAGTCCTCTCAAATTCTTCCAGCCTGGTGCTGTCTGCGGACCACGAGCTGGGAAACCGAGATCATTATGAATTGAGTGTGAGGGGCAGGTCAGGGACAGTGTGAGCCTTCCCTGCTGGCCTCTGGCACCATTATTTCAAGGCTTCAGAAGTCACCCTCCTTATTTCCAGGAGGCCGTGCACACAGGGGCTAAGTGTGCAGCCTCGAACCTGACTATAGCACTCACTGGTCGGGTGACCTTGAACCCAGCTCATGTATCTCTTGTGGCCTCGATTTCCTCATCTGTGAAATGGGGAACATAACAGTACCTACCCCACACTGGACGTCATAACGCACAGCAAGTGCGTCAGCAAGCCCTGGGACTCAAGAGGCCACGGATGTGAACTGTCCTGTGACTTTAAGTTGGGGTTTGGGGGTTGAGACTGGGGGATGGAGTGTGGGGGGAAGGATCAGTTTTAAGCTTCTTACAAACTGTTCAGGGGTGGGAGGAAAGGGGAAAGAGGGAGTCATTGCTTGAGGGACCCTGAGTTTCTGTTAAAGGTAATGAAGAAACGTAGGAAATGGACAGTTGTGATGGTCGCACAGCAGGATGAGTGTAATTAATGCCACTGAATTGTACATGCAAACAACGTTGAAATGGAACATTTTTTGTTACATGTATACTGACCACAAACAGGCCCATAAGCCCCATGCACTCCTTGCTCTCAGCTTGGCATTTCCTCCCTTCCTTCAACAACTATTTGTTGAACATCTACTGCGGGCCAGGTCCTGTGCCAGGCACTGAGGATCGGAGCCCACGCCTGCCTCGTGGAGCCCACAGTCCACCAAAGCAGGGCGGCAGAGTCAAACAACAGCCTTGACGAATGTGATGACAAAGGGTTGGGCCCACGCTTTGGGGCAGAGGCGGGGTCCAAGCGGGAGCTCGCCTCCTCTAGGAAGGCCAGGGGGATTTTATCTGAGACTGAGCTATGAGCTGGCATTGGATAAACCAGGGGGCAGGAGGTGGCGGTGGGGGTGGAGAAAGAAACTCCAGCGAAGGCACCAGTGTGTGCAAAGGTCCTGAGGCAGAAGCAAGAATGGCAAGAACTGTGAAAGGAGGAGGAGGAGGAGGAAATCGCGATGTGACGAAGGAGAGGTAGGTGGCAGCTAGGACCTTTGGGGGCCTATGAGCCATGGTGCAGGGTTAGCACTGCCTTTTACATTTCTTTCTTTGTTATTATTATCGTGGTGAAAATACACACAACTCTTCTAAATGTCTTTGGAAGCAATGACAAAATACATATGCTTGATATTTTGCCCAGCTTTATTCATTTACCTAAGACTTTGGGAATAGCGAGATGTCTGCTTTACCAAGTTAGGCAAGGAAGTTTTCAAGGAAAACACGCGAAATCAAAAGCCCCTGAGTAATACGTTTCCTCAGACATCTGTAAATCCAATGGGTGTCGTTTTCCTAAGTTCATTCTTGCACCTTGAAGGATGACAGTTTGGAAGCCCAGCTAGACTGCTGAATTCATTTCCCAAAGAGCCTTTAAGCCTGTTAGTAGGGGGGATATTGAAATCTTTCCAAAAGCGAGAGTGTATAACTTACAGCTGCAGAAAGCATGGTCCTCCTT
>NW_004443967.1:18932397-18933486 GCF_000243295.1 Trichechus manatus latirostris
AAATGGGAAATTGATCCCAGGGTTTAGGCGGCACTGCATCGGCACCTGCCTCCCACCACCCACTTGAGTCCCCAGGAAGCCGTGGAGTGGGCTCAGCTATCCTCCCATCTTATGCCAACACTCCTCCTTGCAAAACAAAACAAAATAAAGTGATTTAAAGATGTCCTGCTTCTCCAGATCCACAGACCGTCAACAGAACATGAAGGGAAATTGGTGATCGGCCCAAAGTGTTTTCCAAACCTCCTCCTAAACGTTCCTCTGGCCAGAAACAAGGTATGAAGCCCACACTGTCGCCCCAGGGGTCGAGGACAGACACTCTGCCGTTGCTCAGAGCTCTGCCGGGCCCCAAGATCCAAGGTACCGTTCAGTTTCATTGTGATCCAATATCCATCTGCCAGACCAGAGCCTTGGGGCACTTCCAATGCCAAATTTGGACTGGCGGGTGTTTGCACGCAAAGATTAGCTAGAAATGAATACTCTAATTAGCACCGGTGGAATGTACAGCTCTCTGCTCTTTTATCCACCTGTACAATGTGGGTAAAGGAGCCAGGTGGCACAACGGTTAAGCACTCAGCTGCTAACTGAAAGGTCGGCAGTTCGAATCCACCCAGCAGCTCCTAGGGAGAAAGAATTGACAGTCTGCTCCCACAAAGATTACAGCGTAGAAAACCCTATGGGGTAGTTCTCCTCTGTCACATGGGGTCGCTGTGAGTCGGAATCGACACGATGGCATCCAACAACAACAACCATACGGACAGACACAAAAGTTGTGGCTCTAAGGGCAAGTTTTTCTCATTCGCTCAAACACTTGGCTTTGAGGACAATTACAGCCAAATCCGGTCCTTACTGTGAGGCATTTACAGATCTCAGGTTTATTTAGGGGAATTTCATCCAGTCGGAGCTCTCGAAGGTCAAACATATAAATAAGAGTAACTAAAAGAAGGACTATTCTGCTCCACAAAGCTCTTGAGAAAATAAAAGAATATAATCAAAGGAGACCCATTGCTTCCTATCACCCGTGTCAGGACTTAAACTGGGTCGCGGTCCAGTAATTAGGTGAGACAATTAAAACCTGGATGTTTTGTAAAG
>NW_004443967.1:18934177-18936166 GCF_000243295.1 Trichechus manatus latirostris
AGGCGGATTCATTGTTTGTGCACATGTAGATCAAAGCACATTTTAGCACATATAATAAGAATAGTCTATATAAAAACTGTGCCAGCTGAAGAGCACAACCGTGCGACGGTGAAGGGATGGGTGACGCTCCCTTGGGAAGCGGGTGCTGGAGGGACGGCTGATATATAGGTGTCACCAGAGTGGTGTGTTGACTAAGACGTACGGGAAGACAGTGGCGGTGTCATTCCATGTGGCAAGGCCCCTGATTCCTGCCTCCTTGTTGCCTTTGGTGGCAGGCCGGCACCTCACCCGGAGCAAGAGGCCCAGGCTGACCTCTTGATGAAATGAACCATTCCCAGTCGTCCTGGTTCAGGCTCTGTAGTCTCTCTTCAAACTGATACACTTGTTGGCAATTCCTTTTCAACTGGCTGGTCCAGCACATCATTTCGATGCAGGTCTTGGCTCTGTAGTTCAGGGAAACAAAGGGAAAACTTGTGAAGATTATGTTGAAATTTTAAATAATAATATCCTCGTACAGGCTGTTTTCAAAAATCTGCCTGGGTTGTCTTTCCCAGCCTTACTTCCCAAGGTGTCACGGTGGCTCAGTTGTGTCTCTGCTAAACATGGCACCCACGTGCCTGGGTTGATTCCCTGGGTGACACAAATGGATAAACACATGACTGCTCACCAAAAGGATGGCGGTTCAAACCCACCCAGAGGTGCCTTGGAAGAAAGACCTCGACATTTGCTTCCGAAAGGTCCCAGCCTTGCAATCCCTGTGGAGCAGTTCTACTCTGCACACATGGGGTTGCCCTGAGTCGGAAACGACTCGGCGGCAAGTGGTTGGCTTTTTGTTGTTTTTTCCCTCTCTCTCTTTTTTTTTTTTTGGTCTTTGAGTAGGAAGAAAGACTCTCCAGTCGGAATAAAGTCAACAGCTGCATTGCTGGTATTGGCACTGGGACGTTGGGACTTCCTGGGAAAACCTGAGACGTCTAAACCCCGCTGTTTCAAGAGCCCATCCCTGATCCCACAGGGCAGGAGACTGACGGGGTAGGGGACGTACCCAAGCCTCCTCACAGAAAGAGGAAGGACAACTTTCATTCTCCTGATTAGTTTGCTTTCGGCACTGACGCTTTCTGTAAGCAACTGGAAAACCCATACAAACAGCCTGTTTCAGAGAGTAGGGCAGCGTAGAAGACCAAACGGCACTGAGGAGAAATAAAAGACTTCGTGAGGCTAGCCAGTCAGCAGCGACACGGGGCAAGGCTCCGGCCTCCTGAATCCCGTTCGATGCTCCTCAGTCACCAGGCCGCTGGCCTTGTCAAACGTGTGGCTGGGTTTCATCACTGCGCCCGCGAGAAGGCAGGCCGTGGCATCTATTAATCTTCACTACAGTCTTCATGAACTAGTTAAGCATGAAGGGTGACAGGCCTGCGCCCTGGGGGCCTTGACAACTGGAGGTCCTGGGGGCATTGCAGATTCCGGGATCTGGAGAGTAAGAAATCACGTGGCTCTGTGGCTGCCCCTCTGGTCACAGAGGCAGGGCGCCTGTCTCCGCTGTAAGGCCTGGTGGGTAAGTGTCAAGCGCTGGCCTTGAATCTTTGTCAACAATCCCAAGCCAAGCGGGCGGGGCGCGTCCAGAGGCAGAGGGGCTTGGCAGCTGAAAGACAACCTTGTGGTCGAGTGGGGCCGCAGATCAGAACCTGGTTGCTTCTGCCACCTCTCATGTTGCTGGCGGCCTTGTTGACAATGACTTCTTCCTCCCATCTGTTGAATGGAAGCCTGGGTGATTTTCATTCTGAAGCCACGTGGAATGACACCGTTACTGTCTTCTCATGTATCTCAGTCAATACACCACTCAGGTGACACCCAGACACCAGCCGTCCCTCTGGCGCACGCATCCGAAGGGGGCACCCCCCAGCCCCGGCCCACCCTGCTCACCCTCCCAAGGGGGCATCCCCAGCCCCGGCCCACCCTGCTCACCCTCCCAAGGGGGCATCCCCAGCCCCG
>NW_004443967.1:18936266-18937183 GCF_000243295.1 Trichechus manatus latirostris
CCCTGCTCACCCTCCCAAGGGGGCATCCCCAGCCCCGGCCCACCCTGCTCACCCTCCCAAGGGGGCATCCCCAGCCCCGGCCCACCCTGCTCACCACGCCCACGGAGGTCCACGGAGTCCGTCAAGCGCGGTATGAGCTGATGAGTATCGAGGGGTGTTCCCTGCCTTTAAAATGAAATCCACAAGTCCAGCCTAGGCGCTGACTTCCCTCCTCCTCGGTCCCCTCCGTGATAAGAAACAACTGGGACAAGACTCTGGGGTGTCATGCTGTCAAAAAAATTCTTAATGAAATTAAAACCCGCACACCCCCACGACTTCTATTTCTGGCAGCCTGAGCTCGGAGCCTGCAAATGCGCCTCCCTCCGCGCCTGTCGGCCTGGTGGCTGCGTGTCAGAGGAGTAGCTGCATGGCAGCTCCTTGCCCCAGGGAACAGGGTGGAATATTTTATACCTGAAGTGGCCTTGTTTTCAGGCACTGGCATACCAGGAGCCGCCACTCCGCTGTGCGCGCAAGAAGAAATACCACTGGAGAGGCAAGGCAAAGGCATGGTGGGATGAAGCCGGCGTGAAAATGCCCTCGGAATGGAAAAGAAGGTTCAAGAATCCGCATTCCTAATTCGGAAACTTCGGAGGAGCCCCCCGCCACCCCAAACTGCCATCTCTTTCTTTTCCTTGAACAACTCTTGTAGATCTGACGTGAGGAAGACCTGCGTCCAGGGAAGCCGATACCATCATTCCAAAAACCGTATTTTCGGAGGGAGGTGAAAGGTCATAGGCTGTCTGCAGTCAACCCCCATCCCTTTAAAAAACAAAAAAAGCACATTTGAAAGGAAAATTGAGGAAATGATGCTTTCTCTAAATTCTCATACCTTTACTTCTAAACTTCTCGTTTCGGGTTTCGGAGTTTGCTTGCTGGTT
>NW_004443967.1:18937618-18959989 GCF_000243295.1 Trichechus manatus latirostris
CCCTCCTCCATGTGGGGCCTTGGGAAGCTCCTTCCCAAACAGGAAAGGCATTTTTAGCGCTGTTTTCTCTTTTCCGTGTTCAACAATCTGAGTCACATTCCTGGCACTTGGCACTTTGTTTTAATTGAACACATACTATTAAACCCAAACTAAGATACTGAGTCTCTCAATTACGTGCAATTTTTGTCTAAATGAAAAAAAAAAAAGCCAAGCCGTGAAGTCACCACTGCCCATGTTTGTGGGGAACCATCTGTTACGCCTCTAATTAAAACCCACTCGCAGTGAGCTTGTTAGTGCAAAAAACGTGTCAGGTAGCGGGTATTATTCATGAGGCAGTGGTTTCGGCGGCCGAATGACGCCTTAAAATCCTATTAGTTTAACAAAGTCACGCATTAGTATTTTGACCAGTCTGCAAGAGGACTCACAACGACCTGGCACTCAGCTAGTCTCTTTAATATTTTTTTTTTCAAATACGTTGCTATTTCTACCTAATATATAGTCAGATGGCCTCTTATAATTGCAGTATCAAATCTTTGCTTCAATTTTCAACTGCAGGTGATTTCAGATGATTCAAGACGCACAACAGGGAATAAACAAAAATGCTTACATGCAATTATTTTTAATTAGTATTTGGCTATAAAGTGTATGCCTTCATAAAAAAGCCTGTTATTCACATAAACATCTGTTACCATACACACAAGGAAACATACTGTAAGCCTGTCATCACATCACCAAAACAGAAATACTAAGGAAGGCTGGGCAGGAAAGCCAGCACTTTGAGTTTTTAAACAAAAGATATAAGTCTAACTGCCAAAACAGACGGGACACCACGCCTTTCAATTAACGTAGCTCACAATCAAAGGAAGAGTGAGTGCCAGTGGAATTGCACTTGAAAAGGTTAAAATAGATGGAATTATTCTTTGCAAACAATAGAATCTCTGCACACAAGACAATTTCAAATTCTTTGACTAATTTTGCACCCGTGCTCCTAATCAGGCAGTTTCCTGTTTGCACGCTCTCTGCTGCCGGCTAATTTCCCCATCTCTCTGCATACTTATTTTTGTTCGTTAATGCATCCCAACTTGGTCCGACGCAGTGGCTTAAATCCCACGTGCCGAATATTAGCCTTGTTTCACGACAGTCTTCAGCAAGGGGAAAAATATATATATTTTTTAAGTGCTCGTGCCCCTTCCCCCCCAGCACAGGGAGAGAGATAAAGGGAAATAAATTAATCCGGCCATAATTGATAGGTGGAGATAAGGCTGCTCTGTGGAATACGAAGAGGCAAATGAAGGGGAGGGCGGAGAATACCTGCCCGGGAATTACTGAATCCCTGGCAACCCCTGGCCTCCGCTCGGGGGAAGGGCTTGAAAACTGCACAGCTCCGGGACCACCCCCGCGACCCGACCTAACATGTTCCGTTCGCAGCCCCCAAAGCCGCAGTGCTTATTAAACGCACAACTCAAGCCCCGAAAGAACTTATCTTCATTTGCGTGAAGATGCAAACAATAATTTAATCAAATCACACAAATCACCATCTATACTGCTGTCTGTGCTCAAATTAGGCGAAAATCATAGCCCCTCTGCTGTGGCTCCAGAGACCGAGCAGAGGTTGCTACGGGGCTGCCCCTGCTCCAGGCTCCCGTGGGCTCCTCGCTAGGTGACGCTCACGGGCCTCACCTGGGCGAAGTCCCCAGGCCAAAGCTGGGCGGGATGTTGTGTTGGAGAGTGTCCGTTTCTTTGAGTGTGTCCTGAGAATGCTGGACAGGACGTGGCCAAGGGGGAGCTGGCCTGTGACAGAAAGACCCCGTATCTTGGCCATACTAATTCTACCTGTGCAAACTCAGCTCTGACCCCAAGACCAGAGATGGAGGACAGTGAATGCAGACAAATACCCCGGTCATTGCACATGTCTACACTATCCTTTCGCCTCCCACACAGACACCAAACCCAGAAGTTAATCTGCAGCCACAGGCCTTTAAAACCTGCGGCCAGGCCGCAAAAACCCAGTCGGCTCAAGGGCAAGCCGCCCAGTCATTAGCAGCCCCGCATAATTTTAAAATATAACCAAGAATAACTGAAAGGAAGAAATATACTGTGAGACTAAATCTGTTGATCAAGAGCCCCCCAAAGGCAGGCCATAAATAAAACGGCACAATGGCCAGAAAAGGCAGGTTTTACATTAAGAAGCAGCAAATTCATGGCCGTGCTCACAGCATCTCCCTGGGCAGGAAGGTAAAAGATGGCCCATCTCTCACGAGGAGACACTGGGCGCGAGCCAGGTGCCCTTTGGTGAGCGCCATTGCTCAGGCAGGGAGCCCTCGCCTATCAATCACGCCCACATGGCCTGGCTCCCCTGATGTCACGTGGTCAGCATCACCAGGCGTTTGAGAGAAGCTCCGAACCCCTGACCACGGGTACCGAAAGCCCAGCTCCAATGCTCGAGCCCAGAGGATTCAAGAAGGACAGCTGCTGTGGATGGAATTGTGTCCCCTCCAAAATTTACACTGCAGCCCTAACCCTTGGAAACTGTGAACATGACCTTGTTTGGAAACACAGCCTTTGAGGATGTTATCAGTTAACAAGAGGTCATATAGAGCAGGGCAGGTCCTAATCCCATCATCTGAGTGGTGTCCTTATAAAAGAGCAGAAGAGACACAGAGGGAAGACAGCCGTTTGACACTGCAGCTGAAACCTAGGCCCACCTGGAGCCGCAGGAAACCGGGAGAGACAAGGGGAGATCTTCCCCTAGAGCCTTGACAGAATGTGTGGCCGACTCCACAGCAGTCAACAACAGCACCCCTGTCACAGAAGGGGATGTGGGACCTGAGTCAGCCCATCCCTCTGGCCCCAGTTACTGCTCAGTCACAGGCGTGTCTCACAAAAGGGTCAATGGGAGACTTTGCAAAGATCTGACTCGTGGGTGCTGTGACCGTCTCCCCCTTCCTCTTTCTCTCTTGCTCTGGTCTCAAAACTGCAGAAGCCCCCCATGTGAGCCTGGAGCCCCCGTGGCCTCTACTTAAGCTCTGGCCAGGGCAGCAGCCTGGAAGGTAGAAAGAGAGAGGCAAAGACCTCAGACAGTCTCCGACCCCTGGGTACAGTGGTGCCAGATCTAGAATTCTCCATGCCATGAGCCAACGAGTCCTCTTGAGCTTGAGTTCGTTTCAATTGAGTTTCTGTCATTCACCTTGAGTGAGTCCAAAGAATATGTTTCTAGGGACAAAATTCCACCCAAGCTTTGTGTCACAAGTGCCCACAGCTTAGGTGATATGATATTTAACCTCATAATTGCTGTTAGAAACACATTAGTTCTTAAAAGTCCCCTGATGCTAAAAATTTTATTTTGTATGACTTTCTTTTTATTACTATTCAAAGAGTACCTTTCTTCTGCTTCATTAAACAGGTGTATACAACTACGTTCTACTTAAGAGCCCTGGGTGGGGAGAAAGATCTGACACTTCATTGATAGTCTGTAAGTCAGAATCGACTCAACCAGTGACCGCTAACAACAACGACATAGATTTGTTCTCATTTCAAAGTTGATTGAAATAAAAATTACATCCTGTAACTAAATCTAAGGGGAGCCTCATCTACAAAAATTAAAACTTAGTAAAAGTTCTGTACTAACAATCTAATAAAAAGCATAGGTGTCACTTTGATAACTAAGGTGCACCTAACCCAAGCCATGATCTTTTCAATCACCTCATATGTCTGCAAAAGCTAGGCAATAAAGGAAAAAAACAAACAAACAGAAAAAGAACTGATGCTTTCAAATTGTGGCGTTGGTGAAGAATAGTGAATATACAGCCAGAAGAACAAACAAATCAGTCTCAAAAGAAAGTTAACCAGAATGCTCCTTAGAAGCAAAGATGGTGATACTTCATCTTCTTTACTTGGACACGTCATCAGGAAAGACCAATCGATAGCAAAGGACATAGTGTTTGGTAAAGTAGAGGGTCAGTGAAGACAAAGGAAACCCTCCACCAAGTGGACGCAAACATACCAATGATCACGAAGATGGTGCAGGACGGGGCAACGTTTTGTTCGGTTACACACAAGGTCGCCATGAGTCGGCGCTGACTTGATGGTAACCAGGAACAGCAACAGCAATCTGAAGAACTAGGCATAAACGAGGAAAAAAAAGTTCCCAAATTCAGTAACTGCAGGTACTTAATACTTCCAATGATTTTGAGAAACAAGACCAGAAGCATCTTTGATTTGACAGTCTTGATAAGCTTTAATCAGTTTTAATAGAAGCAAGGCCACATTCTGGCCCAAAGCATTGTTCAAGCAAACCTTTACCATGTGAAGAGACACTTCTTTCTATGACCAACTTATTAAAAGACACAAAGAAATGCAGTAGTTCTATCTATATGTCTTTTCGATACTTACTTATTCATTCAACCAGAATCATACAGTTATTTATATTCCACCACCATTTAAAAAAAAAAGAACAAAAGGCCTGTTCCTTGTCCTCATCGGACCCGCAGTCTACTGGAGAAAACAGGGAGAAAATGAACAAATAAGTGTTATTTGTAAACTGAGGTAAGTGCAAAGCAGGGGAAAGAACCAGAGGGTCACAGGAGAGAAGAACGAGGCCACCTACTTCACCCTGGGTGGGTTTACATTTCCTGTCTGTTACTGATTTCCCAAAAGCAACATTCTTTCTCTTAATATTTGCCCCTCCAGAGATGAGTGTGTCTAACACCCAAGCCATAAACATGGCCAAGCTTGAGTACAAACAGACACCAGAGGGATATTGCAAGCCCTTGTGGTCCATGGACATCGCCGGGTGGTGTGAACAGTCAATGCCCTCAGCTGCTAACCGAAGGGTTGGCGGTTCGAGTCCACCCAGAGACACCTGAGAAGAAAGGCTGGCGATGTACTTCTAAAAAAAGCAGCCACTGGAAACCATGAGCATAGTCGTGCTCTGACGCTCGCGGGTGCGCCATGAGTCCGAACGGACCCCACGGCAACTGTCCGTGCGTGCATGCATAAGGTCTATCATAATTCTGCTATTAAGGGTTGCAAACAAGGCATTCCCCAAGTGGAGGAGGACTTTGAAATAGATGCAGCTTATATGTGGAGCCTTCTTCCAGTCACAGGGCTACCGTTTACTACGTGTGCGTGGCCTTCCATAAGCGACCTATCCTTGCTGGTTTCTCGTCTGTTAAATGGGTGTTGTAATAATGGTACGGACCTGACTGCACCATTGCAAAGATTACATGAGAGAATTCATGCGCTGGGCTAGCTCCCTTCTGCAGGGCGGGAGCTTGCTAAGGCACAGGACTGCCCGAGTGTCCTCACCCAGCCTGGGCTGCAAAAGAGCACAAGAAAGACAGCACCGTGGGCCCAGCGGTGGGAAGCCTTCTGGGAAGCCAGAATGGTTTTGCACAAACTTAAGCCTTCTTCCAGTCCCACGGCTCCTTGGAAGCTTTGTCCTCCCAAAGAGTTGGTGGCGAGAAGTGCAGCCTGAGCTTTTAACAAGCCCACGGGTGCCTTCTGTGCCTCTCAGCGCGCTTGCCACTTAGCACATGTCTTCAAGGTCATCTTCTCACACTGGCTGCCACTAGCCCCGTCCATAGAAGCAGCATCACACTCTTTCTTTAAAAAAGAAAACACAACCTACATTCATTAAAGCCTCTCGAAGAAGATTGGGGGGTGGGTATTGTCAGTGACGAGGACGGTCTGAATGGGCTTCCATGTTCCTGAACACATGCAAAGAAGGGATTGCAACACATTCCACAGAAGTTCCTCAGTGCGTTCAGCACTGAAGACCCGCCGTGCACTGGCAGATGTTATCACTGACGGTTCCAGAAGCAATTTTCTCCATATAGTAAATGAAGGCGGGGAGAAGAAAATATGATTGCCATTTCTAAACGAAACGGGCTGCCCAGCTCCCAACTTCCAGCATATGGCAAAATTCGTTCATTGGGGTAGATGTCCTATGGCGTAGAAAGCACGGGTGGCTCACTGGTAGAATGCTCACCTTCCATGCAGGAGACTCGGGTTGTATTTCCAGCCAATGCACTTCACGTGCAGCCACTACCCGTCTGTCAGTGGAGTCTTGCGTGTTGCGATGATGCTGAACAGGTTTCCGCAGAGCTTCCAGACTAAGACAGACTAAGAAGAAAGGCCTGGAGATCTACGTCTGAAAATCAGCCAGTGAACACCCTATGGATCACAACAGAGTGATCTGCCACCGATCGTGGGGGCGGTGTTTTGTTCTGTTGTGCGTGAGGTCACCATGAGTCAGAAGCTGCCTTGACCACAGTGCACAACATTGGTTAGAAAAAGACCCCGTTAGGCGTTTTGGTTGAGGAAGATGAGGCCTCAGGCTATGGTTGGGAAAGAGAGACCAAAAGAGAGGGAACTTGTCTGTTCTACCAACTCAAGTAGCAGCTGTTGAGGTGCGGCTGGCGGCAGCCCACAACCTTAGGGAGTAACAGGCTGTAGAAGGGAAGAGACGGGTCTAGTGAGGAGGCTTCCATAACATGGGAAAAGCCCAAAAAGATGGCGGTGATCAGTACCCACAAGGGCCCCGACGGTGCCCTGTAGGGAGGTGTCAGATGGGCTTCCCAAGAGCCAATCATAAGCTGCGTTTTGACCTACGGTGACCTGTAATCTCTCTCCATTGCCTTCACACCTTCAGTAAAGCTGGCCACTCACAACAGTCTCGGGCTAGGAGAACTTGGGAGAGATGATGGCGGGGAGATGCCCAGTAGGGTTGAACGGTGGGAGAAATGGGCGAGAATCCAGGGCAAGGGAGCGTTACAGCAAGAGTGGCCTGAGTGATGTACGCCCAAGAATCCTCAGAGACCCAGAGGGGTGGGCAGCCTCCCAGAGTGCCTGGAAGGAGGGATTTTTATTGTCAATATTGAGGGATAGAATAACCCAAGAAGTTTGGGATACTGGCGACATCCACAGGGTGGTTGCTTTAGGTATGTAAGTCACACACACATATCCAGACTTCCTGCTTTCTGACATTTCTGTGATAAAGGGAAGTAGGTCATGTCTTACAACAACTCATTATGTACCAAGATCTTGTGGGAAGTCCAGGCGGTGTGCCCTTCCACATGGCAGGAGTGATAAGGAAACCATTTTCGATATTTTGGAAATGTGAGGAACATTAAGAAGGTGTAGTGTCTCTACATTTTTTCTTTCTGCAGCTGCTTCCATGCTTGGGTACTCTGAACTTCCTCTCTGATGCCGATGTGCTGGTCTTTTGTCTACTGTGGGGTTTGCACATCATGGGGCGAACAAATGATTCCTGAAGAAAGATGGCTTTCTGGTTGGCACAGTGAGTCAGCCATGATGCCATTCAGTTTATTTATAGAGAAGCACTTCTTCCCTTGGTGAGAGGGAGTCAGAATGAGGCTCGACCCACTTTCTGAGAAATCATTTCACTTGCTACCTGGTGATCCAAACAAAGAATTAAATTTCTGAAGCACCCAGTACTTAGGGACCTCGAGGAAGGACCCTAGTTCAAACCTGGATGGTCGTATCTTTGTGGATAAGATGGAAACTCTGTCCTGGCATGAAGGAGATGTTGGAATAAGATGAACCTGAGGCAGCATATTTGAAAAATGGAGTCAACCCAAGAACGTTTTATATTGCTTAAGTCAAAGTGCATTTTCTGATGTTATCTTAAGGACAGCTCTTACAGCAGGCTGCTACGGACCACGCACAGACAGAATTTCCAATAAGCTTTAGAGTGCCTCACACCAGACGGCTGATCGTCCCCACCATTTGAGGAAAGCTTGAGATCAAAATAAATAAACTCTTAGGAAGCAGCCCAAGGAGTGAGCAGAATAACATGTCAAATAAACATGTAATTAATACTGTCTGGGATGGAGAAGCTTTTTCATTCATGAAACGAGAATGTAATTTTTTTTTAAAGGAACATTCAGAAAATAATAAAGATCTCTCAGACATTAAACATATAATAAAGTGTTTTTTGTTTCTTTTTTAATGCAATAGAAGATAAAATTGAGGAACTCTCCAAGAAAGTAGGGCACAAAGAGATGGAAAATTGGATAGAAAAGATAAGAAGCTTAGGATGATTAATCAAGATGGTCTAATATGTGAACGGCAAGAGTGCCGTAAAGCGAATGCCACAAAGCAAGTAAAGGGAAGAAGATTAAGAAACATTGTTTTAAAAGTGTTCTCAGAGCTGAAGGCCATTGGTCACTGCACTGAAATCCACCAAACGCACTGTCCAATGAATACACATTGTCCTACACTAGGTGTATCACCATAACATTTCAGGGCACAGGAATAAAGGGAAGAGTCTAAAAGGGTCCTGCAAAGACAGAGAGGAAATCAGTCACGCATGAAAAACAGGAATTAGAGTTCTCAACAGCAACACTGGAAGCTAGGTGTAATGGAGTAATGCCTTCAAAATTCTGAGGGAAAATTATTTCCAACTTAGAATTCTATACACAGCCAAATGATTAATCAAGTGTGAGGGTACAGGCAAGATTTTCAGAGAATCAAAGTCTCAAAAACTTACCTCTCATGCACCTTTTCCTAGAATGTTAGTGGGAACCTGAAACAGGAGAACAAAGGACTCTGGGAAGATGCCTCCAACTAAACAATGGAACCAATTAATTGCCTGATGTGTGCCTGTACTAACACAAGCTGACACTCTAGGCAAAGATTTGGGGTGTGAAGCAAATAGAAAATTAAGCAAATTGAAAAAACATAAGGCAATCACTAACTTCAGGAAAACAGAAAAGGTCACAATAAAATAATGTCAAGAATAGAAGGAGGATATGGAACGTGTGGCTGATTGCCTCCATGAACAATTTCTTCCTTTGCCATGAGACCAGAAGAACCGGATGGTGCCCAGCTACCATTACTGAACATTTTGATCAAAGACTCCACAGAAGAATCCTGATCAAAAGGAGGGAAATGCAGACCAGAATTTCAAATTCTTATGGATGCTAGACTTTCTAGAGGTATGGAGGGTGGATGAACCCCTGAAGCTATTGCCCTGAGATAATCTTTAAACCTTAAACCAAAAATGTCCCCTGAAGTCATCTTAAAACCGAATAATAGTTTAGCTTAACTAGTAAAAAAGGTCTGCCTTGAGCATTGTGCTCTTTTAAGAACTATCTCTATGGGATCAAATTGACAACAGCAGCTGGAAAGGTTAGATAGGAAACTTAGGGGGCGATGAGTTTATGTTAATGGGGGAGGAACAACTCAGAAAAGGAGGATGAGAGTGGTTGCCCAACTCGAAGAATATAATCAGTGTCACTAAACTGTACATGCAGAAACTGTTGAATGGGTATATGTTTTGCTGTGTATATTCTCAACAACAACAAAATAAAATTTAGAAAAATAAAGAAATGTAATCACAGTAAATGGCTCTGAGCAATATTTGCAAAATCATCATTATGTGAACATGAATATTGCTTTAATCTGCCTCAGCCCCATCCCTGGAAATAATTAGCCTTCACGTTAACTCTACCTGGGAAGGAACTGTTCTTCTGTTAGGTTTTTAAGGAACATATCACGTTCTCCTAGAATAAAGATAAGATTAAAAAAAAAAAAGTTGCTCTCGAGTTGATTCTGACTCATAGCGACCCTATTGGACAGGGTAGAACTGCCTCATAGGGTTTCCAAGGAGCATCTGGTGGATTTGAACTGCTGACTTCTTGGTTAGCAGCTGTAGCTCTTAACCACTATAGCAAAAGATAAATTCTGGAAAAAACAACCATTTGATATGCAACTTTTCCCAAAGGGGGCGCAGTTTTCCTTTTAAGAGACCTTGGATTTTTTGAAGGTTGGACTGAGACACAGTAAAATTATTGTCTTGGGTGTTAGAGCTCCTGGAATTGGTTTTGGGTGCATCTTAACTTGTTTTAAGGTGTGAGTGTCTTGTCATGTCAAGTGGGCATTCGCACCAGATTTGCCTGTTTTCCCAAATAATCGAATTACATCCATTGCCCATTGTGCTTTCATTGTTTAGGATACAGGTTTGGCTATGGGAACAGAGAGCCAAAATTCCAGTCCTCGCTAGTTAGTGCAGGGCTAGGAAGGACATCGCATAGTGTCAGGGACTCAGGCCCCTTCTCTCTGGTGGCCCACCCTCCCTAGAGAGCCGTCCTGTAGCAGCTCAGAGCCCAGACTACGACACGAGGCTGCTTGGATTCAGATCCTAACTTTGCCGCTCACTGGCCATGCAATGTCTCTGTGCCTCGGTTTCCCATTTATAACATGGGAAGAACAGCTGTTCCTGCTGCGTAAGGTCGCAGTGAGAAATAAATGAGATAATAGTTGTAGAGCACTTAGAACAGGGCCTGGCATGTGGGAATTGCTAAATAGATGCACAGCTGTCCTTGGCCTGGGGTACTGGCCTCCTCCACTGGTAGAAATGCCTCCTTGCCAAGCACATATTGCAACCGGGAAGAAAGAGAAGAGGAAGAGGAGGGCCTCATCTCTCGCCTTCCAGTTCCAGCAAGGAAATCGCCCATATCCCATTGGCTGGAACGAATCACCAGGCCTCCCAGGCTGGAAAGACAGAGGGAGACGTGGTCTTCATTCCAGGTACTCAGGAGCACTAAAAATGTCATCACCAGCAGAGAAGCTGAAAATGGATATCGGAGGACAGCTAGCAGTCTTTGCCACAGGACCTAAGTTAGATGTGTGGCCCCAAGCTCTACATTTTATAACTACAAGTCTAAAAGTAAAAAGTTCCTGTCAACAATTACTATTCTCAAGGAAAGCTAAAAGGGGATGGGGACAGAGACACCAGATGAATGGAAGCGACACATCCAGAAGGGACTTAATGAGGACGTGAAAACGTTGTAAAAATGTGAGCAAAGTCTGAACAATCAGTGTAGTAACTGTTACCTTAGAACCTAACTTGCTGGGGAAACTTTCACCGAAAACACAATAAAATTATTATTAAAAGAAAAATAAAAAGTTCAAAGTATTGATCTGCCAATGCATTAATAATGTTCTGTCCATAAAAATGAGGTTGTTTTCTCTTTGTTTTTGCCCTGAGTCTTGCTCAGAAATTAGTCTCTCTTCAACCATATTCAAAACGAGATAGGAGAGAATGCCTGTGACGGACCTGTGTAAGAGACATCACTTACATTTTCATTTAGTTTGAGCACAGTGAGTTCGAGCACTTTTTTTTTAAGGGTGGGGGCATTAGACTCCAGGAGACAAGCTGTCCCAGTGTTATCAAGCCAACAATGGGATATTGGAACCGCCAAAGCAGAAATCTCATATAGAGACCTTGTACATTCATTCGCCATGACTAACTCGGCTGTCTTGTGGAATTGAAAGTTATAAGAATGGTTTTCTTTAAAGCAATATAGAAACTTTTCGTTTATTGCAAACAGCTAAATAAAGGCTGGCCAAAACAATGGAATCATTTTTTAGTGTAGAGCTTCAAATTATAGGAAACTTGTCTCTTGGCCAATTTGGGCTGGCTTGGAGCCAAAATAGATGTCTCCCTTCTCATCCCCACCCTTATAGTTATTGTGGGCAAGATAAAAACCCTTAATTTTAAAAACTCAAGCCAAGCATTGGGCAAGGAGCAGAGAAGCTCCCTTAACTATACTGGTCAGGAAAAAAAGAAATTGTATTACTTTATACCAGTTCATTTTTTTTTTCAGTCTCTAGAAATCAAATACTGAGAACATGAAACTTTAAAAAAAGGAAGTCTCAAATATTTTGATAGTCTATTATAAATCAAGTTTTAATAACTAGAGGTAGATACAAGAACAATAAATGTCAAAATCTCACTGGTTACATATTTCTGAGAAATCGCTTTCCTCTAGGTGGGTTGGCTCTAAGACAGCAGGAATCTTTTCGTTTAAAAGCACAAAAGACATCTCTTCTGTTTTTAGCCGTGTCTCACACACACACACACACACACTCTTTTTTTTAATTAACAAGATTTGAGATCATTTGGCAAAATGTAACCACGAGAGTGAATATTGTGATTGGATGATGAGTTTATCACTTGAAAAATAAATCTCACTGCTTCTCTCCCTGTGTACTTCATAAAGCTTTGCTTCCTCTTTGTATTTATCTTGCCTTCAAAATCTATTATGCAGTTGTCATTTCATTGAAATCAAAAGCTATCTCTTAATTACACAGGGATGGATTCTAAAGCCAGTTACCCATCTTTCTATGTTTACTTTCAATGATTACAGCTAAAAGCCTGTTTTTGTACACAAAAGACCAGAGAGGATTTAACTAGGTGAAAATTAAGACTTGCAAAATTCTACAGTCTTTAAGACGAAACAAAGCAGTAGGCATGCATCTCGCTTGCAATAATAATGTGATCTTAGGCTGATGAAATAATGCAAAACTTGTCAAGTCAATCGCTTTTGGAGAAGACAGTAGAAGCTGTCTTTCTTTCCTCAGTCAAGTTAAATTTAGCGGGTACTGTCTAGCTAGCCTTCCAGGAGGAATTAGGAAACTTTGTAGTTAGTGATGTTGCAGAGACAATTCTTTTGCAGCCTAACTTGCAATAAATGGACTTTCCTGAGACTCCAGTATGCTGCATATCCGGGTAATTAATCACACGGAGGCTTCAACACCCTCTAAATGGGAAAAAAATTGCTGTAGTGCTAAGCACTCGGACTTGATTCATTTAGTATTAACTTTCAGCCTTTATTAAAGTGGCTTTAATTTTATTTGTGCGATGTTAGTACATTACTGGAAAAAATAAACACGGAGAGTTGTTTTTTTTTTTAAGCTGATTCTACATGGTTGGCTCCTTATTCAAATTGCGAGCCACATGTCATTTTAGAGACGTAATAAAGATTTCCATTTTTTAAAGCTTCTTAAAAGTCTGCTCCATGCTAGTAAGCTGTTTTGTCCTTTCTCTCTGAAAACGAATGTATGTTGAGGGCAGCAGTGTGACAGGCACTGTGCTGGGGACAGAATATCAAGCACGTTCAAGGCGAGGCCCTTGGCCCAGGTGACACAGCCTAGGTAGGAGGTGGGTGAGGACACAGGTGAGGACTGATCTGAGGCTGTGCAAGCTCAGTAAACTAGCCTCTGCCCAGTCGACTCTGACTCCTGGTGACCCCATGTGTGTAAGAGTGCAACTGTGCTCCGTGGAGTTTTCAGTGGCTGCCTTTTATGTAAGTAGATTGCTAGGCCTTTCTTCCAAGGTGCCTTTGGGTGGGCTTGAACCTTCAACCTTTCGGTTAGTAGCCGAGCTCGTTAACCATTTACACCACCCAGGGAATCCACACACGGTTGTTATTGTTGTTGACTACGGTCAAGTCAACTCATGGAAAACACGGTCAGCAGATTCATTTTACTTGGAAGGATCCAGGATGGCTTCCCAGAGGAGGCAGCCTTCGAGCTTTACTTTGAAGGATATGCATGAGTTTAGTACTGGAGAAGAGGCTGTAGGGAAGAGGTGTCCTAAGCAGAAGAAGCAAAGCAGAGCCTGCCAAAGTACTCGCCAATGCACAAAAACACAAGCTCTTTTTAGTCTAAGAGCCATTGTCTCAAGCATCTGCCCCACTCTGAAGTACCGAGTCTGACTCACAGGAGCGGATTATCCGTTAGGCAAGGTAAGCATGGTGCTTACCTTGCTTACCAGATCATCTGTAGTAAACAAGTCCACATTTTTTCACCACATTGAAGATTCTGCTGCTGGGTATGGCTACCATTTGTCTCTCTCCCAACCCCACAGCACCTTTCTACAGAATCAAAGCCTTTTTTCAAATTTGCAATCCCTGACAAGGACAGATGACTTAGTAAGCAAGGCAAGCACAGGCTTATTTGTGCTTACTTACTAATCTGGTGAACAATTTCACTACAGATGATTTGGTAAGCAAGGTAACTGGCTGAGGTAGATCCAGATACCTGGGGACCCCCAAAGGTCGGCCCCTCCAATACTGCTGTAACTTTCCAGCAGCCCCTAGAGACAATCTGCTCTCCAAGAACCTACTCCTGCTACCGGACTGCTGTGGTGCCGGCCAGAGGCAGAGGCTGCAGATGTAGCCAAAGGCGGGGACTATAAGCCAACCTGCGCGAGCCAGCTCACAGCCCCCTCGGACCTGGGTCCCCAGCCCGTGTCTGCAAACGTGGCTCTCAGAGACGATGCACCTGGCACTCAGGTCCCTGGTTCTGAGCCTCTTCCCCTTCTACCGTGCTCCCATCCCCCTCCCGGGCCCCCCAGGGCCCTCTGGTCAAGCCTCTGCCCATTGGTGGCCCAGCAGAATTCCCAGCCTTAGGAGCGCAACCTTGCCCTCCTTCAGTCAAAAAAGATTCTCGAAGTGTCCTCGGATCCCCTGTAGGGTGCAGCGTCAGCGGTGGACACCAGGGGGACCGAGTTGAATGGCCCAGTCGATGGGGACCATGTGGTTAGCGACCACCTTTGGGCTAGTTCTAAATCCCCTCCTCCGCCCTCCCTGCCTGCCTGGGTGACTGTAAACACTAGCGTGCTCTCTACTGCCGATTATAATCGTACACAGTCAGGACGGATGGGGTCCACCCGTCAGCTCACAGCCATCAAGTTTACAAACTCTGCTGGCCAAGGAGGAAATTACCATTGCTCATCTTTTGCTTGTTTACACAGAGCATTTTCTGCAAGATGGCTGTTTTTCCTTTTCAATCATCTGGCCCACGTTTACTTATTTATTTATTTTAACCAACTTGATTTTCTGGAGCACGGGAGATATTTTGGGATGTGAAGAGCGGGTTACAAACAACCTCAAGTGATTAGGCAAAAAGGATATTTGCAAACACTGAACGGAGGCCCGGTTTCTTATCCTCGGTGATCCCTTAGGAGAGCTGAGCACCTGCCTTCTCTCGTGGGGCGATGAGAAGGGGGCCCCCAAAGATTTATTTAAAAGTGCATTGTCGATGATAATGGCGCTCGGATTAAGTTTTTAGGCTTCTCAATGGTTGCTGTTGTTCTACGGACTAATTATGTCTACTTTAGGCTCACTAATGGGGGCCAATCAACTTCGCCATGTGGGATGATATTTCTGGGGGCTGTTTTCCTAAGTTTTTCCCCATGACGGTACCAGTGGGTATTGTGTAACGGTCTAGAAAAGGAATGATTAATTCAAAGTTCAGGTGTAGGGCAGGGTCAGAAAAGAAATGTTCCTGGAGAGAGCGAGTGTTTCAAGATGAATTTGAGGCTTGAAATATCATTGTATGAGGCATCTTCTCTCTTGTCATCGGGGGAAGTCGGAGGGCTGACACGCCAGTGATTGCCGTGTTTTGGTCCCATGTTCTGTGGTGGGCTTTTCATAAAAATTAGCTGACATGGTCATGAGCACACAAGTAAATTTATAGCTTTCATACTGCACCGCCATTCCAAGAGCGACTTCCAATCACTTGGGCTTTTTATTAAGTTTATTGTTCTTCTATTGTTCAGTGGAGTGTAAGCGTGAGATGACACATAATGTGAGTCCCACAGGACGTGAAGTTGGGCTTGTAGAATTAGGACGGAAGCAAGGCAAGGGAAGCAAACATTAATTTGAATCACCGGTGACATGAAACACCACAAATGGACGTATCTTGCCACCTGCTTTTAGGCAGATGTTGGCAAACTGACGTCCGGCTCACGTTAGTTTTCCCCAGAAAACCTCCAAGAGGACAGAAGCTCTGTGTTGCGAGCTTGTGCTGCAGAAGTTGCAACGGGAAGAGAGCGCATCAGTTCTGCCCCTGTGCCAAGGGTCCTTTTCAGCTGTTGTCTTCTTGCTTCTTCACCTGCCAGGTGGGTTGTCCAGGCATCCGGAACATTCCCATCCGATCACTGATGAGGGCTGATGTTGAAGGCTCACTGGACCTGTGGCCTGTGAGCTACACTTTTGAAACCACAGGGAGAACAAGCGATTTTCTCCCTATGCCTTTACATAGCGATGTGGGCACTGCATCATTTAATTTGCCATTCTACCCTTATTTTTATGTTCAGATTTTTTTTTCAAGTCTTGATAGAAAGTTGTTACTTAAGGCTTGTTAGGTGAGAACAGAAGTGATTTGAGGGGAGGGGGAACTATCGGCCTCAAAGGCCCTTCTCGTATCTTGGTGGCCCATGAGTCATTGTCCTCTGTCTGTCCGTTCCTATAAGGCAGGTGGCCTTTTGTCCTAGTGGCTGTCTGTGTATGGGAACTGCGTGTTACCAGGACACCCCTTACTTGCTGATAGACCCGTCTCTGTTCCAGCTCCAGGTGATGGACCATAATTGGCCTAAGCCAATCATGCCAATATTCTTCCTTATTTTCCCAGCCTCCCATATAGCTAAAAGTGGCCACAAAACCTAGTTCTGGGCGATAAGACGTAAGCAAAAGCAAGTGTATGTGGGGAGAAGGTAGTGTTTCTTGGATGACTTTTGCCTTTTTTGGAAAAAAAAAGAGACCAATGTCACTAGCACACCCCTTTTTCCTCCTTCCTTATCTTTTTTTGCCTTAAATCTGGACTCCGTCTGGAGATGTGGCAGCCATTTTGTAACCATGAGGCAGCAAGCTTTGGGACAAAAGTCAACATATCTAGAATGGGGAAATGAAGAGATGGAAAGGGCCTGGTCCTGGTGGCATTGTGGGGCGGCAGCAGATTAGCAGCGGCCCTCGCAGTTCCCTACAGATTTCTATGTGAAAACCGAAATCTCTGTTTAGGGCGGGCCATCACTAGTCAAGTACTCTGTTTCTTACAGCCTGTTCCTGCCTGACACAGCATCAGAGTCATCCAGGGAGCATGTTTAAGTACAGATACCTAGGCCCAGCCCAAGAAATTCCCACCTGCCATGTCTATGTTTAGGCCCATGAGTCAACACTTTTAACAAGCATCCCAGGTAATTTTTATGCAGGTGGATCTCAGAAAACCCTGAGCAGCACTGGCTTAGACGGTAGCAAAGGAAGGGATTAAGGGGGCCGGCCTGCCAGGTGATGTCAATCAACTGTGTATTTCCAGGATTTTTACCACTCGTTTCCTCAGACTCACACCTGCCAGGTGATACCTACTGTCCTCGAGCCCAAAGTTAGAGCCCAGGGAAAATGAACCAGCTTCTGCTTAGGTTAAGGGGCAAATCTAGGGGACTCAGGTATCCCTATCCATCCTCCCCTCTTGCTCCTGGAGTTGATGCTGCACGTTTGTCTCAGGTGGCCAGTGCACGTGGGTGCTCAGAGGACTTTAAACCAGTTACTGTCGAGTCGATTCCAACTCACGGCGACCCCATGTGTGTCAGAGAACTGTGCCCCACAGGGTTTTGGTGGCTGTGATCTTTCTGAAGCAGATCACCAGACCTGTCTTTCGATGCATCTCTGAGTGTGTTAAAGTCACCAACCTTTCGGCTAGTAGTCAAGTGCTAAACCATTTGTGGGACCCAGGCTCTTTCTCTCTCTCTTTATACATATATATATATATATATATATGTATGTATATGTATATATATATATATATATAAATCCACTGCCATCGAGTCAATTCCAAGTCATAGTGACTAGGACAAGGTAGAACTGCCCCATAGGGTTTCCAAGGAGCGGCTGGTGGATTCGAACTGCCGACCTTTTGGTTAGCAGCCTGAGCTCTTAATCACTGTGCTACCAGGGCTATCTATCTATCTATCTATCTATATAAAATCTTAAACACTGAGCTTGCTCCTGACGACAGGATGGAATTTCCCACGCTGAGGATCAGCAGACTATTCGGGGCATCCCAATGTGTCTGAGGGAGGGAGGGAAGGGTAGACTCCTACAGGGAAGTGGGGCCTTGGAGCTGTTTGCAGGAAGGACCCTGGCTTTTACTGTTCCTATCCCCACCACAGGGTCCAGCACAGTGGAGCATGTAATAGGTATTCATAAATTTAATAATTAGTAATAATTAATATAATATATAATACTTAATAATTATTTAATAACTTCATGATTGATTGATCCTTGTTCTAAAGCAAGCAACATGTTCTCATAACCAGATAGTGTTTAATCCATTTCCAAGGAGACATTTAATAACCACAGATCTGAAGGAGGATGAAGTCTACTGTCTTGTCGAGGTTTTCAAGCACCTCAGCAAACAGCTCTTTCTCCCTCTCTTACAGAGAGGACTCTCAGTGGGATGCTGCTTCCCACTGTGCCGTGTTCATCCCCAGGGTGTCCACCCTTCAGCGTCCCTCCTTACATCCAATAGGACTTCCTGCTACTCTCCCCTGGCCCCTTATCTCACCTCACTCCAAGACAGACTGTGTCCTTCTGCCAGGGGAGAAGCCCTCACTGATTCTGTGTTATGGATTAACTTGTGTCCCCCAAAAAGATATGCTGAAGTTCTAACATCTGTACCCGTGAGCATGACCCTGCTTGGAAACAGGGTCTTTGAAGAGGTTATCAGTTACTTTAACATGAGGTCATACTAGTCGGGTAGGTCCTAATCCTGTGTCAATGACTCCTTATAAAAGAGAAGAGACGCAGAGAAACACAGAGCAAAGACAGCCGTAGGAAGATGTATCTACGAGCCAAGAAACGCCAGGCGTTGCCGGGAGTCACCAAACCTGGAAGAGGTATGGAACAGTTTCTTCCTCAGAGCCCTCAGGAGGAATCAACATGGCTGATAGCCTGATTTTGGACTTCTGGCCTCCAGGACTGTGAGAAAACAAATTCCTGTTCTTCAAAGCCACCCAGTTTGTGGCACTTTGTTGAGCTAAGCATCGGAAGCTAAGACACTCTGCCGCCATTGGTCAGAATAAGTGTAACCCCTCATCCTACACTAGAGACCCTTCCTCACACAGCCCAACTACCTTTCTAGCCTTTTCTCCCACCACAGCTCAATGTGAGCAGTGGGCTCACCAAGGCTCTGTGTCCCAGCACTGACACGGCGTGTCTTTGGACAAGCAATGCCCTCTTCTTGGAAATTGTTCAGCCCCATCTCCTCAGGCCCAGAATCTCTCCAGCATCAAAGGCCTCCTAAAACTCTCCTCCCCCTTCAGTCTCTCCCATCTTTGCCAGCCAGGGCATCGATTGTCCTCCTGTGATTCCACCTGCACCTCCCTGATGGCACCACACTCATTGTACGCCTCCATTGCCCTCACCTCCGTCCACACGACTGCCCAGCAGGGACGACACACCAAGCACCAAGAGATCAGCAATCGGGCTGTGAGCCCCTGGAGGACAGAGATGTGGCTCATTCCTCATCACGCTTCCTGGGCCTGGCTCAGTGCCTGGCAGACAGGAGGCCCTCCAGAACTCTGTGCTGCGAGAGAATGGAATAGAACACAGCAGTCACTGTGCTTAGCAGGACTGCGTTTTGAAACACGGTGTGCGTAAAAATAACTCAAATCACCATTTACAGTCCGTGTTTCTGGTGTGAAGCCTCAGATAAAAGGGCAAGTCCTCACTGTTTGGATATACATTTGGAAATACAAAGGTATTCCCTTTGGAGAAACTCAGGGTCTGCGGGGATCTCTGCCCTGTTGACTGTCACCGCCAGTGCCCTGGGCGCCCCAGCCTCTCAGCCCCCAGGGCTGACTTCCTGCCACCCACAGGCAGTCTTTAGCCTCTGGGCCTGGGAAGCTGGGCTGAGGCCAGCCCCGCAGGCAGCGGCAAGGGGAGCCCCCCATTCTGCATGTGTGGAAACCAAAGTGCTAGCAGCAATATTCATCTTAATTTTCTCTTTAAACCCTTGAGTTGCATTATAGCTTCCATTGTGCTCCTGACAGACAAATGCCTCGCAATAAATCAAACTTAGGGTGACTGATACACTAAACACCTTTGCTTAATGGCGTGATTGTTTCTTATCTGCAAAGTAATGTCACTTATGGCCTTGCTATTTATAGTCAATGTAGTGTTGGACCATTTTATGCCACTCACGCCTCTATGGCCAGCCCGTTAGCTGCAATTATGGACCAAGAGGGGATAGAGCCACTGCAAGCTTGGAGAGAGACGCCCCATCCCCGGAAAGCCAGCTCCTTGGGTACCTTCTGTCTCCAAGAGATGCCCAGAGCTCTCCCAGCACAGGCGAGTGAATAAGACACTGTCTGATGGCGCCCGTGTCGGTTCCACCTGCACCAATGCTGAGTGTCTCCAGGACAGCGAAATGGAAATTAAAGGTTAAAATTGGGGGGGGGGGGTCGCTGCCTCCCTCTCTGCTCAGTCCCCAGCTCAGCAGGGCTCAGGCAGGAGGTCTGAGGAATGTGGACACTCAGCCCTTGCAAGCAAGTCTCCTGTTGGGCTGGCCGGGCTCTGCCATCATTCATTATTTGCTAAGTGTCGCCCAAACTATATTCTCTTTGAACAGGGCATCAGCAGGGAGAGCAGAGCCCACCTGGGTCTTTGTCTCCTCGGTTCGTGAGTTTGCTGCCAACTTCAAAGGCGGCCCAGGGTGGGACCAGTCTCTTGGGTGGGGGCCTGGTCCTCCCCATGCCAGGAACTGTCTCGCTGGGTTGTGAGAGCTGGCAAGTCCAAGATTCGTAGGGCAGAATCCAGACCGGAAACTTCAGCAGAATTTCTACACTACAGTCTTCAAATCCACTTCCTTCCTTCTTTGGGAAGTCTCAGATTTTTTTTTTTCTTTTTTTTTTTTATTGCACTTTAGTTGAAGGTTTACAGAACAAATAGTTTCTCATTACACAGTCAGTACACCTATTGTTTTATGACATTGGTTAACAAACCCACAACATGTCAATACTCTCCCTTCTCGACCTTGGAGGACCTTTTTTCTTTTTTTGGTGAAAATATACATAGCCAAAGAGACACCATTTCAAAAATTTCTACATGTGCAATTCAGTGACATTGACTACATTCTTCCAGTTGTGCTGCTATTCTCACTATCTTTTTCCAAATTATTCCATCACCAGTATCTTCAACTCAGTGCCCCCTAGGCTTCCCATCAAACCTTTTGAGCTGGTGTTGTCAATTTGATCTCACATAGATAATTCTTTGTTTTTGTACTTTAGATGAAGTCTTACAGAACAGAATAGTTTCTCCTTAAACAGTTAGTACACATATGGCCGTATGACAATGGTTAACAAACCCATGATATGTCAACACTGTCCTTTCTCAACCTTGGGTTCCCTATCACCAGCTTTCCTGTCCTCTCCTGCCTTCTAGTCCTTGTCCCTGGACTGCTGCATCTCATTAGTCCCATTTTGTTTATGGGGCTGTCCAATCCCTGGCTGAACGTGAACCTCAGAAGTGACTTCACCACTGAGCTAAAAGGGTGTCCGGGGGGCCATACTCTCGGGGTTTCTCCAGTCTCTGTCAGGCCAGTGAATCTGGTCTTTTTTTGTGTGTTAGAATTTTGTTCTACATCCTTCTTCAGCTCCATCCAGGACCCTCTGTTGTGATTCCAGTCAGAGCAGTCAGTGGTGGTAGCCGGGCACCATCTAGCTATACTGGACTCAGCCTGGTGGAGGCCTTGGTAGCTGTGGTCCGTTAGTCCTTTGGACTAATCTTTTCCTTGTATCCTGTTCTCTTCATTCTCCCTTGCTCCCGAAGAGGTGAGAACAGTGGAGTATCTTAGATGGCTGCTCAAAGGCTTTTAAGACCCCAGATCCTACTCACCAAGGTAGAATGCAGAACATTGTCTTTCTAAACTGTGTTATGCCAACTGAGCTAGATGTTCCCCGAGAGCATGGCCCCCACAGCCCTCCACGCAGCAATTCAGTCTCTCAGGGAGTTTGGATGTGTCTATGGGGCTTCCATGACCTTTCCTTTTACAAGTTGTACCGGCTTCCCCAGTATTGTGTACTGTCTTACCCTTCACCAAAGTTACCACTTATCTATTGTCTGTTTAGGTCCCACCTCCACGCCTCCCATCCCTCATAACCAACAAAGATAGTTTCTTTTTTTGTGTAAACCTTTTCATGAATTTATACAGTAGAAGTCTCATACAATATTTGTTCTTTTGTGATTGACTTATTTCACTCAGCATAATGTCCTCCAGTTTCACCCATGCTGTGAGATGCTTCATAGATTCATCATTGTTCTTTATCATTGCATAATACTCCATTGTGTGTATGTACCATAGTTTGTTGATCCATTCATCTGTTGTCGGGCATCTAGGTTGTTTCCATCTTTTTGCTATTGTGAACAATGCTGCAAAGAACATGGGTGTGCATATGTCTATTCATGTGACAGCTCTTATTTCTCTAGGATATATTCCTAGGAGTGGGATTGCTGGATCATGGTATTTCTATTGCTAGCTTTCTAAGGAAGCGCCATATCATTTTCCAAAATGGTTGTATCATTATGCATTCCCACCAGCAGTGCATAAGAGTTCTGATCTTCCTACAGCCTCTCCAACATTTGTTATTTCCAGTGTTTTTGATTCATTCCAGTAATGCCGGGGTGAAATGGTATCTCATTGTGGTTTTAATTTGCATTTCTCTAATGGCTAGTGATTGCGAACATTTCCTCATGTGTCTGTTGGCCATTTGAATGTCTTCTT
>NW_004443967.1:18962487-18978325 GCF_000243295.1 Trichechus manatus latirostris
GAGAGTGGTGTGTTGAAGTCTCCTACTATTATTGTGGAACTGTCAGTTTCTCTTTTCAGTGCTGTTAGAGTTTGTTTTATGTATTTTGGAGTCCTGTCATTGGGTGCATAGATGTTTATTATGGTTATGTCTTCATGATGGATTGTCCCCTTAATCATTATATAGTGTCCTTTATTGTCTTTTATGGTGGATACTGTTTTAAAGTCCATTTTATCTGAGATTAGTATTGCCACTCCTGCTCTTTTTTGGTAGTTGTTTGCTTGATACATTTGTTTCTAACCTTTGATTTTTAATAAATTTATGTCTTTGTTTCTAAGTGTGTCTCTTGTAGACAGCATATTGATGGATCCTGTTTTCTTCTCCATTCTGTCACTCTCTGTCTCCTTATGGTGCACTGAGGCCATTTACATTCAGTGTAATTATTGAGAGGTGTGAGTTTATTGCTGTCATTTTGTAGTGCTTTTTTTTGTGGTGCTGACTTTTTCCTTGTTCCTCTTACTCTCCTGTGCTGAATTGCTTTTGTTTGTGGATTTCTTTTTCATTTCTTTTGTTTTTGTAGGTTTTGTTTTTACTGAGACTTTATGTTTTTCCTCTTTATTTTTATGAGTATGTTTGTTAACTTTCTTTATGGTTACCGTGAAATTTACCCTTATCTTTCTAAGTTTGAAGCAGTCTATTATTACTGGGTATCGCCTTGCCTTCCTCTCCTTTAGAAGGTTCTATACCTACACCGTTTATTCCCTCTTTTATTGTTCTGATGTTGTCATTTACAGATTACTTGCTCTGATTCCCTATTGTATTTCTTTTGGATTTGGATACTCTTTGAGAGTTCATTTCCTAGATTAGCATCTGGCTGGTATGATCCTGCATCCTAGATTCAGCCTGTGAGCTAATGTTGTTTGTTCTCAGGTCGAAGGACTCCCTTTAATAATTCTTGTAAGTTTGGTTTGGTTTTTACATAGTCCCCTAATTTTTGTTTATCTGAAATGACCTAATTTCACCATCATGTTTGAACGAGAGTTTTGCAGGATATATTATTCTTGGCTGGCAATTTTTTTCTTTCAAGGTTTTATAGATGTCATCTCATTGCCTTCTTGCCTGCATGGTTTCCGCCAAATAATCCAAGCTTAGTCTTATAATTTCTCCTCTGTATGTGACTTTTTGTTTTTTGTTTTTTTTTTGAGCTGCTCTCAGGATTCTTTGTTTGTCTTTCGTTTTGGCGAATGTGATTATGATACGCCTTGGTGATTTTCTTTTGTAGTCTATCCTATATGGGGTTTGTTGAGCTTCTTGGATGGCCAGCTTTTCATCTTTCATGATATTGGGTAGTTTTGTGTTAGCAGTTTATCAATGATCCTCTCTGTGTTTTCTGTTTTCTCCTCCTGTTCTGGAACTCTGATCACTTGCAAATTTTTGCTTTTGATTGTAACCCACATAATTCTCAGGGTCGCTTCGTTTTTCTTCATTCTTTTTTCTGATTTTTCCTCAGAGTTGTAGCCAAGTGTTTGTCTTCAATTTCACTGATCTTGTCTTCCACCGTTTCAAATCTTCTCAGCCCTTCTATGACACTGTCCATTTCTGAAATCTTGTTATTTATCTTTTGGATTTCCAGTTGTAGTTTTTGTATGATTTCTAATTGTGAATTTATTTTGGCATTTTGTTCCTGCATTGTTTTCCTGAATTCTTCCACTTTTTGTCTGTATTTTCCATAAGTTTGTCTGCCTTTTCCATGAATTCGTCTATTTTTTCCTCATTTTTGTCTGCTTTTTGCTTCAACTCTTGGATAGCTTTGAATATTAGAGATTTGAATTCCCTATCAGGTAGTTCTAGTGCCTTTTCTTCTACTGGAAAGCCATCTGGTGTTTTGTTTTGGCAGGCTACTAGAACCATCCTGACCCGTTTTGGTAAATGTTTTAATATTGTCTGCTGTCTTCGGGGCATTCAGTAGTTATTTTCCTCATTTACTGATTGTAAATTTGTTTCATCCTGCTTTTTTGTTTCATTTGCCTATGTCTGAGCAAGTGAGCTGTGTGTTCTTTGTTGTTTGCTCGTCTGTGGGCATGATACTTTTCACCTCCTTCTCCAATTGGCAGGGTCAGTCGCTCAGATATGGTACAGCAGGGCAGGTCTAACTGAAGAGGAGTTGCTGGGATGGGTTGCTTGTGGCACTTACTATGGCCACCAGGGTGGGCCGGTAATCAGTGCAGGGCAGGTTCTGGTAGGCTGTGCCTGGGGTGCTTGGTGGTGTGATGTTCAGCACATGGTGCAGGTAGGCAGGATGGAGGGGGGAGACTGTGATATGTGGAGCTAAGATGGGTATGGGAGAGAGTAGACAGGAATGGGAGCCAAAAACATGCAAACAAACAAAAAATAGTTTGCCGTTGGAGTGGAGAGATGAGAGACTATGAAATGGAGAAAAAACAAAAAGGAGAAGAAGAAAAGAAAAAATGAATAAATAAAAATTAGAAAGAAAGAAGAAAAGCAAAGCTCCCAGGGATCCCTCCAGTGCGGCTGCGAGGTCTGGGGAAGTTGCTTCCAGGCCGTGAAGTACAGCCTGGCTAGAAGGGGCAGAGGTGTCACTTAGCGCCAGGTATTCAGGGGACAGGAAGAGAAGGAAAGTAAAGAGAGACGAGAAACCGAGTAATGAAGAAAGACAAAAAGGAAAAACAGGGAAAAGAAAACAAAACAAACAAACAAAAAAGAACAAGAAAAATACCCAAAGAAAAACAGAGAAAAAAAGTCCCCCAAAAAAATACAAGAAAAAAGAACTTTCCTCAAGTATCCCTGAGCGTGTCTGCACAAACTGAGGGGATAGATCCCAAGTCACACAGTACTGCCTGGCTAGAACGGGCCCCCAACTCGAGAAAAGAAGAAGAAAACAAACCAACAATTCAAAGCAAACGAACAAACAAAAAAGCCCCAGGATCCCACCAGTGTGGCAGCACGGGCCAGGGAGCAGTTTCACATTCAAGCAGCATTTCACAGCCTTTCAGGAAGAAGCAAAGATGGCACACAAAGCCAGGTATTTGAAAGAAAGGAGGGGGAGGTGGTGAGAGGGAAGCAATAATTCTAAAGGAGCGGAGAAAAGCAACACCAGTAGCCAACAAATGACACTCAGGGAGCCAGCCAGTGAGGGCGGGTGGAACCCAAGCAACACTGGGGTGAAGGTGGTGCTTCCCGGCCAAGAGACTGGTGGCGGGAAGCAGAGCAGGCTGAGTAGGGGTGAAGAAGGGTGGGGGGTGGGAAAGCATATATCACTCGTTACCGGTTGTTCTGTCTCCTGCTGGAAGCTCCATGAAGCTGCTTTCTTGTATCCCCATTTACTGATCTCCAATAGGTGTCCAAGATGGCGGATCTGTGCTGCGGTAGCTGATAGGGGACCTCTACATGTATCTCTCCTCACTCTCTGTTCTCTGTCAGTTTCTTATTCCATTCGGTGCCTGGCTGAGTCCTTTATCTCTTCATTTGATGCTTAGGGTTTCAGGATTGCTGTTTTCTCTGTTCGGCTTAGTTTTTCGGATCTTTGCTTTGGAGGGACGGTAGGGTGCTTCCGCCTATAGTGTCATGTTGTCTGGAAGTGGAAGTCTCAGTTTTTGCCCTTAAGTTCTTCAACTGATTGGATGAAACCCACCACCATTACGGAAGGTCTTCTTCTTCGAGTCAACTGATTGGGTAAACCACATCTACAAAATACCTTCACAGCAATATCTACACTAGTGTTTAACCAAACAACTGGGCACCAGAGCCTAGCCGAGCAAACACAGACAGTTAATCATCACATATCTTATCAGTTAAAGAGCTCTGGTGGCATAATGGTTAAGCATTTGACTGTTAAGCAAAAGGTCAATGGTTTGAATCCACCATCAGCTCCACAGGAGAAAGACCTGACAATCTGTTCCCATAAAGATTACAGCCTAGGAAACCCTGTGGAGAAGTGCTACTCTGTCACACGGGGGTTGCTGTGAGTTGTAATCAAATCAATAGCACACAACAACAACAATTAACCAAAAGGTTGGTGGTTCAAATGCACCCAGAGGTGCCTTGGAAGAAAGACCTGGCGATCTACTTCCATAAAGATTACAGCCTAGAAAATCCTATGGGGCAGTTCAACTCTGTCACTTGGGGTCGCTGTGAGTCGGAATCAACTTGACAGCAGCTGACAACAACAACCATAGGATGCATTTGGACACAAGATAGAGGAAACCCAGCTAAAAGGGGTTTAAACCATGGGGCACTCACTACTCCACAGAGCAAGGAGTAGGTAAGGAGCAGTTCGAGCATTGGGCCGGGAGCTCAGTGGTGCCCACGGACCCAGGTCCTCCCCTTGTTCCATTCAGCCACCCTCAGATGACAAGTCCTGGGCTTGGCTCTCCGGAGAGCTCAGGTCCGAGCTGGCTGTTACAAAGAGGGAGGGGGAGGAGATAGAGACGGAAGAAGTGGGAGGGAGGAAGAGAAATGACTTTAAGAAAGCCAGACAATCCTGATGGCTACAGATACATATTCCATTTTAACTGATAGATCGTCATCTTTCATAAATACCAAATTATAAAGTTTTAATAATTTATCATAAAATGAAATTTAGGGACATCAAGCAGAGTGTGAGAACCATTAGCCACTGAGTAACAGATGCACAAATAACCCTAGGCATGACCGAAATTACCTTGAAAACTCACCAGGCCTCAGGTGCACGGTTAGAAGCATCTTTTGTGAAAAGCTTCCTAGTGCCTATGGGTCCCAGGGCACCTACGGCTGACCAGGTGGACCCAGAGACCCTATGGGATGGACTAGTGGACACACGGGCCCCGTGGGACTGACCAGTGTATGCAGCAGCCCTGTGGGACTGAAGGGTGGACACAGGGGCCCTGTGGAACTGACTGGTGGACACAGAGACCCCGTGGGACTGACCGGTGGGCACAGAGGCCCCATGGGACTGACCTCTGGGCACAGGGGCCCTGTGGGACTGACCTGTGGACACAGAGGCCTTGTGGGACTGACTGGTGGACACAGGGGCCCCATGGGACTGACCGGTGGGCACAGCAGCCCCGTGGGACTAACGGGCGGGCGCAGCAGCCCCCATGGAGCAGTGAATGTAAGCAGCAACGAGCAGCAACTCAGAGTGACCTTGCATCACTTAGAAAGGAAAATCTGTAGCGGCACTTGGTAGCCCCTCTCCCCTAATCACAAACGCTGTGGAATGTTAAACCTTTAAACTAAATGTGAGGTTTCCAAGGCCTGACACTAACAGGAACATTTTAATTAAAAAGTAAGCTGGCAGGAAGGCTTGTAAAATTCCGTGAAGTAAAAAAATATGTTTTAAACATGTAGGGACCCTTTGGGGGTAGAAAAAAGGGATTTTGCAGTCGTAATAGCTCTATTCCATTTTAATATTTTTGAATATGGAAGTGTTTTTTAATCCCATTCCGGAGAAAGCAGGATTTATCACGGATTATGTCACAATAACAAACAGTGAAGAAGTGTTGTAAACGCTGCTCGCACGTGCATTTTATTTTTGGGTGATATCTTTCACCTTCTGCTTGAAAATAGGAATAAATTAAATACGATTATACAAGACTGCTTTAGGCTTACTCAGAAGAGTGCTTGCAGTGGATGTCGACCCTGGAACAAACCCATTTTTCAAGGCAGGACGTCGGGTCTTGTGATCATTCTTCCAAGGACCCTCACGCTCAGCTCGTCATCAGGATACCTTGGGCCCTTCCGACGGAAATCAGCAGGCATTATTAAGGAGTTTCAGTTACTTGGCTAAGCCGGGGCTCCCTTTAGGACACACGCTCTTTATTCAACCTTTCAATGTCAGTTACCATTTTTAAAGCAGCTTGACCTGGAAGCGTGCTGCTAAAATTGTGGGGACTGTTAATGGCAGTTTTATTGGGCACTATGCTTATGGTTCACATTTTGAGGTCTGCATGTAATTGATCTTTCTCCCCTACATGAGAAACACAGCAATAAGCCGGTTGCAGCTCCACATTATAGATATAGAGAAATAATAATGATGTCACCTTGAGATTCAAAGATCGTGGAATAGTAATGGTCTCCTAGCTCATTTCTCCCAACTGTGATGACCTCTCCAGTTCTAAATCTTAACAGTCTCAGCATTATTTTTGAATTATTCATGCTAGCCTTTTCCCTCGCTACAAAATCAGGGGAAATGAATGCGCCATGCCATTTTTTGGTAAAAATATAAAATGTTATTTGGTGTCACAGAAAAAAAAAAGTGCAATACTATGAGACACGTGTTTACCTGGAACAGAAACACACAAACAAAAAATTATTTGAGTCGAAAAAGACAGGCCAGTGTTCCCCATCCATTCCAACTGGATCGTTGGCTCATCTGGTTTGAGTTATCTGGACAGCGCAAGGTCTACGTGTTTAAATAAAAAGTGGCTAATAGGATTATTGCATTGTCAAGCCACCGCCGTCCAGCTCACGCTAATGAGTCACATCAAGAAGTGTGTGTGCTCTCTATGATGATAGCCAGTTCCAACCCATGTTCGACTTAAAGCTTTTGCTTTTTGAAATATCAAATCAGCATATATTTCTTATTTTAATTCAAATTATGTAGAGATAGGGGCTTGACAGCTCTCCTCATCTACCCAGCCTGGAGAATAAGGGAGCGCTACAGTTTTATTCTGGTGATGGATCACGGGAAAAAGCACATGTGGGAATAAAATAAAATGCATGTAAATGTAAACTCAGGCAGGTACCCTGATCCGTCTGTAGCTGGCAACCTTTAAGTTCATGATGAAAAACAAATGTCAGGCTTTCAGAAGACAGGAGTGTCCCCGGCTTTGCCGGCCTGGCGTGTGCTGCCGCACAGGCTGTATTAATTTAGCGTGGCATCAATAACCTTGAAATCAGGATCTTGCACTAAAAACCCAGGTTGATGTTTATTCAGAAACCGAAGGAAAAATGCAACTTTATTTAAAGGGGCCCTCCAGCCGCGAGTGGGCAGGTGCAGCGTGATGCTCTGGATGTTTGGAGCTGCTCACTGGCTCCCATGGCAACAGATGCTGAAGCTGAGGAGGACCCAAAGATGCTCCTTGCAGAGGCTTTCATTTGGCACATAATCCTCATTATGGATGTGATTTGCTCATTTGGCTAAGAGGGCCGCCCCTAAGGGAAGGATGGTCAGGCCGGCCTGTGCCTTGTCCAAAACCCTGGGCCTCGCTTAGGAAGAGGACAGAGCGCCGTTCCGCTGGACGACATGAGCTTCCTTCTCATTAGCAAAATGCTTTTTTTTTTTTTTTTCCTGCTAAGGAAAGACACAGTTGAAAGAAATCACTCGTTCCCATTGCTGAGCTCTGCAGCAGGCCTGCTCAATACGGTGAGCTAGTGGAGATACCAGCACACGGCACTGGGCAGAAGCAGCATTCCGCGGCCCTGGATTCAGAGGAAAGACCAGCAGTTACGTCCTTGTACTCACTGTGCGATGGGATTCGTTGTAGTTCTGGTAGAATCACACGGTGCATTCAAAACCATCAAAAACTGAAAGATGTTCAGCGCTGATTTCGTGCCTACAGTGGGTGCTGAGCTCGTGCAAGAAAGGAAGGAAGAACTGAAGGACGCCGGAGAAGAGGAGGAACAAGTGCGTGGGCTAGCAGATGGGGGTCCTCACTCAGAAACCTAGGAAGCACTCTCAAGAGTTTTCTCCATTAATACTCCATCTCCATTAATACTACCATCTCCATTAATACTCCATCTCCATTAATACTCCCATCTCCATTAATACTACCATCTCCATTAATACTCCATCTCCATTAATACTCACTGTCTCCATTAATAGTACCATCTGAATGGTAACTCTTACTTAAAGACTGTGTACACACAGGGAAGGAGCCCTGGTGGCGCAGTGGTTAAGAGCTCAGCTGCTAATCAAAAGGTCAGCAGTTCGAATCCACCAGGTGCTCCTTGATAACCCTATAGGACAGTTATACTCTGTCCTACAGGGTCACTGTGAGTCAGAACGGACTCGACGGCAACGGGTTAGATACAAGGGAAACAAATGCCTTCCTTTGTCCTCTTCAGGGGGTGTCAGTGGACCCACTTCCAGCATCTATGGGGAGACGTCTCTAAGAAACAGTGCAAGAACTGAGACTCAACACAGGGTCTCAGGTCATGTGGCCGGTAATGGATTGAACTGTGTTCCCTGAGAACATGTGCTGGAATCCTAACCCCTATCCCTGTGGATGTAATTGCTTTTAGAAAAGTGGTCTCTTTGTTATGTTAATGGGCCAGATCAGTGTAGGGTGTGCCCTAAACCTAATGAGTGATAGAAAGACACAGAGACCAGGAAGCACAAACTGGGGAGATGATGCCCCATGAAGATCACCAGGGAACCGGGGAATGCCAGGGCAACAGAGGCTGAGACCGGGACCTTCCCCCGGAGCCGACAGAGAGAGCCTTCCCCTAGAGCCGGTGCTCTGAATTCAGACTTCTAGCCTCCCCGAACTCTAAAAAAATAATTTTCTGTTCTGTAAAACCACCTACTTGTGCTATTTCTGTCACAGCCGCACTAGGAAGCTGAGACATGGCCTGAGTTTGAGATGGTGAAGAGCTGAGTTAGAGCAGCTAACACATTTGTCACATGGCCTCTAATGTCTTTATAAACCAGTGTAATTGGCAGAGGCTTTGTTGTTGGCATTGATCCTCCGGAGATAATGGTTATCGTAATGTATGGAATTCTGATTGAGAAGAAGTGTGAGGGTGCCCTCCCTGGCGGTGTTCTAGCACGTTTTACACCAGACAGACAGCTGTACCAACATCCCGCCACGCTCTGCCCAGCGCACCACCGCCAGGGACTGCTCTCCGTGTGGTCCAGGGGCTGTCAGGCTGGCAAAGCAAAACCACCGCGATTTGACTTTCAGCTGTGAAATTTTGCAGTCATATTATGAGTTGCTCCCCTTAACAATTGTCTGCCATACAAACTCCCAGGAAGGTGAGAATGATTTAGAGTTTACGGGGAGTCGTGGAGGTTAATCACAAGAACTGGGCTGCTGTGAAGGCTGGTGGGGCTTTGATGAATTCTGCTTGCTTCCTTCTCCCCTTCTGATTTTCCTTATTTTCAGTCTGACATTTTTTCCCCCCAAACAGATTTGCTTTGAGTTCTTTCACATTTACAACATGCTTTCGAAAACTTGCTGGTTGGCGAATGGAAGTAATTTTACAGTTGGGAAAAGATTGTTCACAGATTTTTTCCCCAAAGCAGTGGTTCTGAATTCTGCCTTCAGAAAAAGCCTCCGAGTCTTCACCCTGGTAAGAGTGCCCAGTTTAAGAAGAATTTGATGATGTCAAAATATAGGGCCCACCGGCGGAGGACATGTTTCTGTGACATTGTCGGCAGCTTACAGATGTCTTCCCGAGAAATCCCCTCCCTTAAATGGCAGTTTTTAATCCGCACTGGAGTTACAGGCAGCAGACTGATGTTGAGACCAGTTCCAAACTAAAATCCTCCCATTGCATTATGGAGCCGCCATGTTCACACAGAGACCAATTTCCAAAAAATAAAAATAAATTACGGAAGGCCAATAATTACCGTATTTGTTGTTGTTGTCAGCTGCAGGAGAGTTAGCTCTGACTCACGGCAACCCTGTGCGCAATAAGAAGAAATGCTGCTCAGTCCCACTCCATCCTCACGGTTGCCAGCATGCTGCCGTCCGTTGCTGCCTTTCAACCTGGGGGGCTCGTCTTCAGCACTCTATCGGACAATATTCTGTTGTGAGACATAGGGTTTTCATTGGCTGATTTTCGTAAGCAGAGTGCCCAGGCCCTTCTTCCTAGTCCATCCTAGTCTGGAAGCTCCACTGAAACCTGTCCACCATGGATGACCCTGCTGGTATTTGAAATACCAGTGGCATAGCTTCCAGCATCACAGCACCACGCAAGCCCCCCAGCATGACACACTGACAGATGGGGGGTGTATCAGTTTAGCGTACTAGGTAAGAAGCATTAGTTTCCCAGGGCTGTCGAGTCGATTCTGATTCATAGTGACCCTATAGGACAGAGTAGAGCTGTTCCATAGGGGTTTCCAAGGAGCAGCTGGTGGATTTGAACGGCCAACCTTTTTGGTTAGCAGCTGTAGCTCCTAGCCACCATGCCACGAGTGCTCTCTGTAAAGACTGCAACCTAGAAAACCATACGGAGCAGTTCTGCTGTGTCACCTGAGGTCACTATGAGTCAGAATTGACTTAACAGCACACAACAACAACACGTCAGACACTGTTCTAGGTGCCAGGGACTCACAGGTCAACAAGACACAGCCTGGCCCTTCCAGAGGGCACAGTCCCATCCCCTCCCAGGTTGGGGTGCGGAGGACACACACTGTCCTCAGGGTTCAGAGCTTGGCTTGGGCCCTGAACATTTTGGGGATCCTTGGGAGGTAAGCTTACAGGAGTCCAGGGCAGGCAAAGGAGCCCTGGCAGTGCAGTGGTTAAGCACCCGGCTGCTAACTGAAAGGTCAGTGGTTTAAACCCACCAGCAACTCCTAGAGAGAAAAGACCTGGCAATCTGCTCCTGTAAAGAGTGCAGCCTAAGAGACCCTATGGGGCAGTTCTGCTCTGTCCACGGGGTCACTATGAGTCGGAATCGACTCGACAGCACTCAACAACAACAGGGCAGGCAAACTCGGGGATGGCTTAGATCTCTGACTGAGGCCAGGTTTTATCAGATTAGCCTTGGGTACATGTAGACTGGTCTGAACGGGGAAAAGTGGCAGCAGTTAGAAGCCCCCCGAAGTTCTCTGGGTAGGAGATGGTTAAGGTCTAAACGAGGGCCCTGGTGGTACGAATAGAAAGAAGAACAGCTGGCATCAGCACAGGAGAGAAGTGAATGTCTACCAGAGTTTGCGTTCTGAATTTTGTTTAACTGTGAATACAACCACTAGCCATCTATTTGTTCTGTTATGTAATTAGTTAAATGTTATGTAATTAATTAAATGTTATATAATTAGTTAAATGTTACTATTTATTCCACCCGGTTTGGGGTCCCATGATGGAAAGCCACATATCTGTAAGAGCAGTACTGCTCTCTGTGAGCTTGTCTTCCAGTGGGAAAAATAATGACATCCCAGCACAGGGTCTGCAGCCGTGGGCTTGCCTTATGTGTCCACGGTCCAGAGCAGCATAGAGTGGGGTGGGCGAGAGGGTGGTGCAGCACAAAGACCTAGCACTCCGGAAGAAGAGCATCTTCAGACACAAGATAGATCCCTGGATCTGCAGCTCAGGAGGGAGGTGATAACCGGTGTTGGAAGCTGTTACGAGAATACCAGTGGCCGATGGGAAAGGGTGTTGAATGACAACAAAGCACCACAGAGTGCTGTCAGAACCTTCAAGTAGCGCTATAGAGTCTTTTTCAAAGTAAAGACCCAGTACCAGTTACCGTAAAGTAGATTCCAACTCATGGCAACCCCGTATGTGTCAGAGTAGAACTGTGCACTATAATGTTTTCAATGGCATATTTTTTGGAAGTAGATCTCCAGGCCTTTCTTCTGAGGCACTTCTGGGTGGACTCAAACCACCACCTTTTGGTTAGCGGCCGAGCACATTGATCATTTGCACCACTCAGGGGCTCCAGAGCAAAGAAGAAAGCCAATCACTGGAGTCCTGGCTGTGGTTAGGGGATTACTATGGTAGGCATTCACTCACATTGTTGTTATTGTTCTTAGGTGCCGTCGAGTCGATTCCGACTCACAGCGACCCTTCGTACAACAGAACAAAACACTGCCCAATCCTGCACCATCTTTACGATTGTTGTTATGTTTGAGCCAACTGTTGCAGGCGATGTGGCAATCCATCTTGTTGAGGGTCTTCCTCTTTTTCGCTCACCCTCTATTTTGCCAAGCATGATGTCCTTCTCCAGGGTCTGGTCCCTTCTGATAACATGTCCTAAGCGTTGAGATGAAGTCTTGCCATTCTTGCTTCTAATGAGCATTCTGGTTGTACTTCTTCCAAGACAGATTTGTTTGTTCTTCTGGAAGTCCATGGTATATTCAATATTTTTTGCCAACATCGTAATTTGAAGGCATCAATTCTTCTTCCATCTTCCGTATTCATTGTCCAGCTTTCACATGCATATGAGGCAATTGAAAATGCCACAGCTTGGATCAGGAGCACCTTAGTCCTTAAAGTGACATCTTTGCTTTGGAACACTGTAAAGAGATCTCCTGCAGCAGATTTGCCCAATGTAATGTGTCATCTGATTTCTTGACTGGATCACTATGGGTATCTGGATCTTGGATCACTTGGGGATCCAAGCAAAATGAAATCCTTGACAACTTCAGTCTTTTCTCCGTTTATCATGATGTTGTTTATTGGTCCAGTTGTGAGGATTTTTGTTTTCTCTACATTGAGGTGGAATCCATACTGAAGGCTGTGGTCTTTAATCTCCATCAATAAGTGCTTCAAGTCCTCTTCACTTTCAGCAAGCAAGGTTGTGTCATCTGCATCATGCAGGTTGTTAATGAGTCTTCCTCCAATCCTGATGCCCCATTCTTCTTCATATAGTCCAGCTTCTCGGATTATTTGCTCAGCATACAGATTGAATAAGTATGGTGAAAGGATACAACCCTGACATGCACCTTTCTTGACTTCAAACCACACAGTATCCCCTTGTTTTGTTCAACGGATTGCCTCTTGGTCTAAGTACAGATTCCTCATGAGCAAGATTGAACGTTCTGGAATTCCCATTCTTCGCAATGTTATCCATAATTTGTTATGATCCACACAGTTGAATGCCTTTGCATAGTCAATAAAACGCAGGTAAACATCTTTCTGGTATTCTCTGCTTTTAGCCAGGATCCATCTGACATCAGCAATGATATCCCTCATTCCACGTCCTCTTCTGAATCCGGCTTGACTTTCTGGTAGCTCCCTGTGGATGTACTGTTGTAGTGGCTTTTGAATGATCTTCAGCATAATTTTACTTGTGTGTGATATTAATGATATTGTTCGATAATTTCCGCATTCTGTTGGATCTCCTTTCTTTGGAATGGGTACAAATATGGATCTCTTCCAGTCGGTTGGCCAGGTAGCTGTCTTCGAAATTTCTTGGCATAGACAAGTGAGGCTTCCAGTGCTGCATCCATTTGTTGAAACATCTTAATCGATATTCCGTCAATTCCTGGAGCCTTGTGTTTCACCAATGCCTTTAGTGCAGCTTGGACTTCTTCCTTCAGTACCAATGGTTCTTGATCATATGCTGCCTCCTGAAATGGTTGAATGCTGACCAATTCTTTTTGGTACGGTAACTCTGTGTATTTCTTCAATCTTCTTTTGATGCTTCCTACATCGTTTAATATTTTCCCCACAGAATCCTTCAATATTGCAACTCGAAGCTTGAATTTTTTTTCAGTTCTTTCAGCTTGAGAAATGCGGAGCGTGTTCTTCCCTTTTAGTTTTCGAACTCCAGGTCTTTGCACATTTCATTATAATACTTTACTTTGTCTTCTTGTGCCGCCTTTGACATCTTTGATATGTTCTGTTCCATTTACTTCATCATTTTTTCAGTTTGCTTTATCTATTCTACGTATAGGAGCAAGTTTCAGAGTCTCCTCTGACATCCATTTTGGTCTTTTCTTTCTTTCCTGTTTTTTTCAATGACCTTTTGCTTTCTTCATGTATGATGTCCTTGATGTCATTCCACAACTCGTCTGGTCTTCAGTCATTAGTGTCATTAGTGTTCAACGCGTCAAACCTGTTCTTGAGATGGTCTCTAAATTCAGACAGGCTATACTCAAGGTCGTACTTTGGCCCTCATGGGCTCGTTCTAGTTTTCTTCAACTTCGACTTGAACATCCATAGGAGCATTGATGGTCTGTTCCACAGTCGACCCCTGGCCTTGCTCTAACTGATGATATTGGCTTTTTCCATCGTCTGTTTCCACAGATGCAGTTGATTTGTCTCTGTCAGTTTGTCATACTGTGGCGGCTTGTGTGTTGCTATGATACTGAAAGCTTTGCCACAGGTATTTCAAATGCAAGCCGGGTCACCCTTGGTGAACAGGTTTCAGCTGAGCTTCCAGAGTAAGACAGACTAGGTAGAAGGACTTGGCAGTCTACTTCTGAAAAAATTGGCTGGTGAAAACCTTATGAATAGCAGCAGAACATTGTCTGATAGAGTGCCGGAAGATGAGCTCCCCAGGATGGAAGGCACTCAAAACACAACTGGGGAAGAGCTGCCTCCTCAAAGTAGAGTCAACTTTAGTGATGTGGATAGAGTCAAGCTTTTCAAACCTTCATTTGCTGATGTGGCAGGACTCAAAATGAGAAGAAACAGCTGCAAACATCATTAATAATCAGAACAGGGAATGTACGAAGTATGAATCTAGCAAAATTGGAAGTTGTCAAAAGTGAAATGGAATGCATAAATATTGATATCCTAGGCATTAGTGAGCTGAAATGGACTGGTTTTGGCCATTTTGAATCAGATGATCATATATATGGTCTACTATGCCAGGAATGACAAATTGATGAGGAATGGCGTTGTGTTCATCAACAAAAACAATATTTCAAGATCATCCTAAAGTACGACGCTGTCAGTGATAGGATAATATCCATACACCTACAAGGAAGACCAGTTAATACAACTATTATTCAAATTTATTCACCAACCACTGAGGCCAAAGATGAAGAAATTGAAGATTTTTCCCAACTTCTGCAGTCTGAAATTAACTGAATATGCAGTCAAGATGCACTGATAATTACTGGCGATTAGAATGCAAAAATTGGAAACAGAGAAGAAGCATCGGTAGTTGGACAATATGGCCTTGGTGATAGAAACGATGCTGGACATCACATGATAGAATTTTGCAAGACCAATGACTTTTTCGTTACAAAATACCGATTTTCAACAACACAAACTGCAGCGATACACGCGGATATCACCAGATGGAACACACAGGAATCCAACCAACTACATCTGTGGAAAGAGACGAGGGGAAAGATCCATATCATCGTCACTCACATAAGCACATTCAATCGCAAAACTTCCCTGCCAGTCAGGTATTATTATCTCCATTTTACAGGTAATAAATCGGAGACTTTGTGAGTGTAAGGAGCTTGCAAAGGCCTTCCAGCCAGGAGAAAATGGAGCTGGCATGAAAACCCAGGTCTCCAGAACCTTCGCTGGAGCTTAGACCAGGTATGATGCTTCCACTTCCATCTTCTCCTGCCACCAAAACAAACTGTGGAACTTAGTTATTTGAAGGTTATTTTTGGCTCCTTAACAAACGCAAATGGCAGCCTCTGTTGGAAGAGTTTGGCTAAAAGGAAGTTACGGTTCATCAATCCCAATCACTGAACAGAAAGAATTCAGGTACAGCCTGAAACCACTGGATGTAGCTACTGAACCTCTGATGGCGGCTGGGGGAGGGAGTGCACCTAGAAAACTTGGCATTTTGTTGCTAATTTTAAAACTAAAAAAAAAAGTCTTACCAAAATACCTTTTGCATTGGACAATAAATTGATTTTACTTACTGCTCAAAAAATCATTTTGCTTGAGAATAGTTTTGCTTAAGAACTAAATAAAATGTGGATGCATGAACATTTTATAAAAGTGTAACCGTCAAATTGCATCAGATTATGTGTCAATTATTTTCATCTCTATGTTACTAAAAGTTAGAGATAAAATAAAAAAGAATTTCAAATCAACTACCAAACCTTCAGTTTCTAAAATGAGAGTTACAAGCTTTCTGTGGGTAAATATGTACTTCGAGGCTGTTTATTAAATCATCTTGATTTCTGGGGACATCATTGAGAAACGTTGCATTTGTTGAAATGACGCATTTTTTTTTTTTTAATATTTTATTGTACTTCAGGTGAAGGATTACA
>NW_004443967.1:18986815-18997042 GCF_000243295.1 Trichechus manatus latirostris
AGGGACGGCGTGGTGCTTCTGCCTAGACCGCCATCTTGCCGGAGTCCGAAATGACGCATTTTTAACACCTGTGCGGATTGAGGGCCCCCTCATCATTCTTCATTTTGCCTGCTCTCTTGTCTTTGTGCTGATTTTTCATCAAACCCAGGCGTCCAGGAACCCTGAGCCCTTTTCCGTCATTCTCTGGGTAATTCCCCCATCCTCTAAGTGCTCGTTTTTTCTTCGATGCACCATGATGTCATCTGTCAAACTTCTAAGCAGTTTCTCACTCTGCCTTCCAATGCTGAGAACCAGAGCTTTATTTTTCACAGCGATACCAGCATTAAAGAACAATTAATGATGTCAGCTTACTGGTATCGGTTTTGTAATATTTTCCGTTACTGAGAATCGTCTAGGGGAAGCTGAAAAAACACACCCAGATCCTTCCCCTATAAGCTACAGAACCTGAATCGGCCTTTTGATAAATGCTTCCGGGTGATTGTCTTTAAGGGACTAATTTTTCAAGCCTACAAGAGAGAGCCAGATTTCTAATTTTTCAGGTAACTAATAGCTTACATGGAGGAAAAAAATAATTTAATCAATGTATTTTGGCATATGGTACTGACTGAATTGTGTCCCCTCGAAATATGTGTTGGAATCCTAACCCCTATTACCTGTGGGTGGAGCCCTGGTGGCGCCGTGGTTAAGAGCTCCGCTGCTAACCAAAATGTCGGCAGTTCCAATCCATGAGCCGCTGCTTGGAAACCCTATAGGGCAATTCTACGCTGTCCTATAGGGTCGCTATGAGTTGGAATCAACTCGACAGCAACGGGTTTGGTTTTTTTTTTTTGGTTTACCTGTGGGTGTGATCAAGTTTGGAAACAGAGTTTTCTTTGTTATGTTAATGAGGCAATTTCAGCGTCACGGGTGTTTTAAACCTAATCACGTTTAAGATATAAAAAGGGCAAAATAGGCATGGAAAAGGTGGAGCACAAATAGGGGAAAGAGAGAGGCCACGTGAAGATGTGAAGATCTCCAAGGAACGGGGAACCCTGGGGCTAGAGAAGCAGAGACAAGGATTTTCTCCCAGAGTGGAAAAATAGAGAGCCCCCCTCAACCCCAGACCCAGGGCCCTGGGTGCAGACTGCTAACCTCGCGGACTCTGAGAAAGTAAATGTCTGTTCTTTAAAAACCCACACTCGTAACTGTTCCTGCAACAGCAGCAAGAGGAGATGAGGACAGCATCTACTAAACCCGACCTGTTTGGTGCTGGTACGAAGGCAACGTCCCCTTTGATTAGCAGCAGAGGTATTTTCGTTTGGAGGGCTAGATTATTTTTGAATTCTTCTTATTATACTAAATTGAATACCATATTATGAATTCCATTTCCACTTTTATGGACATCCCTGCCGCCTCCGGGGGCTTCTTCAGGCATTTGGTTTATTGGGGAAGAGCCATTTATTCCCCGCAACGATGCCCATGGTGCTGGCACATTACAGCAAAGAAAATAAGCCACGAAATTCAAGTTCTTATTGCCGAATAGTATCAACTTACATGATTTTCTTAAAATAATGGAAAATGTTGGAATATGACATCCGAGGGAAGGAGAGAAGATTCTTGCATATCTAATCAAAATGTTATCATCCCAGAAACACATTCCTAATATGACCTTTGTCAAATGCTTCATATGGAAGAGATCCTTTCAAAAGAGGCAAAAGTTTCCAATGGAGCATTATAGTTGGAAGAAATTCGCGGAATGGAAATTTCATTTTCAACAAGAAAGCCTTAACGGCTAAGGGTACACGGGGGAGATCACCAGGACCCTCCTGCCGTTGCCTTAAACTGTCAAAGTTTGACTCCTTTTGGGTTTTTGAACAATTCAAAAAAGATAGTTTAATGAACAGTTTCATAAACTACAGCATATCTAATTCCTTGGCTTTTGAACACGGAGCGGAGCACAGCTCAGGGGCCCTATGGAGAATTTCTCCTGAAGACGTAAAACAATCTAGGAGGTAAGACACAAAGCTGTTGACTCAGGGAATGGAAATGGAAATTCTCTAGTAGTCCCCGAGACTTGCCTGCTTGGTGCTTGTTGATTGGTGCAGTATATCTTGATGTTAGCATCCCATTTCAGCAAGGTTCTGACATTATCTATTTGGAAGTTTGAAAAATAGTATAAAACTCCCAGTGCATTTGAGCACACATTTCAACGCAGCAGTCACAATATCCATTTCCACTGATGCAAGATGTAGGTTTGGACCAAATTCCAATAGCTTTATTTCTAAGTCGATGTGAATCTGAAAACCTTTTCATGGCTAACAAGGTTAGGATAAAGCTGAGTCGTCCCTAGCCGAGCATCACCCCGTTCGTTCCTGCCATCAGCCCTACCTACTGCTCGGCAGCCAGAGGGCTTTGGTTGTAGAATATGTATGAAGGGACAAATAATCAGGAGAAATGAGTTGGAAAAAAAAGACAGTACAACTGAAAGGAAATGAAACAATGAGGATTTGAAAAATGCAACTTAATACAGGTTTAATCGCTAAAAAGGAAGGCAGCCCTCGGAAGAAGAACAAAAATAAATCGGCTGGAATTTGTTTACTCCTTAAAAGATGCTGGTTCACTGCAGAATGGCAAAGCTCATGGAATCAGAAGTGATCTTTTAAATTACTGTAACTTAGAGATTCTATTGGCCTAGGAAGCCGTTGTCCTCTGGAACTAGCCTGTGGATTCACTAGCATGGAGTGACCAGAAAAAATGCCAGAAAAATGATTCCAAAATCACCTTTAAATTCATACTTAGACTTCTTCCAATTTATTTTTATCACACCGATATAAGTAGACGCCAAAGTGAATGCTCAGTTACCATTTCTAGCTTGTTAATAAACAAGTTATATTTTCCAGTCATTGGCATTTTCGAGCACTGCAAATAAAAGCCACATTTGCAAGATGCAACACATTCAGGGAAGCCATACCCGCTATTGCTTTCTCTGACCAAGAAAGACAAGTTTTTAATCAGCAGTCAATGCTACCATCTTTGGAGTTGGTTTAAACTAAGTCGGCAACTCTGATTCTTTTATTTGAAGAACAAATAGCAGGATAAAATTCCTAAGCCCTAGAAATACATCATCATAGCTTGCCACAAAAAGATTGTACATTCCTCAATTCAAAAATGCTAACCAAGTCTTTACCCTCTCTCTCTCTCTCTCTCCCTCTCTCTCTCTCTCTCCCTTCTTACTTTCTCCTGCTTCCCTCTCCTCCCTCAGATCTTGCATTCTTAGGAATTGAGTCCATGGGGGATAAAGAGACTTGGTGCAAATCCTGGCTCTGCATTTCATAGCTGAGTAGCTTTGGACGAGCAACTTGACCTCTTTAGTCCTCACTTTACTCTTCGGATGAAACTGGTAGAATGTTCCTTCTCTCTCAAAGGTGTGAGTTTTTACAAGGATAATAAATGTACAATGGTAACACGGTGTCTGGCCACACAGGGGCCACTTGCATTTCTCAAAACTCTTGGTTACAAAAATCATAAACTTACTTTTTCAAGCAAGTGAACTGGTCGCACAGAAATGAGAAGTCTGGGGTAGCTTCAGTTTCGGCTGGATCAAGGAGCACAACAATGTGGTCCACTGCACAGAGCCATGTCCACCTAGGCATTCATTTAATGGCCAGAGATCCCTCTACTGCTCCAGGGAGATGGGGCGGCAGGGAGCAGAGTGTCCCTCTCGCTGCACCCTACCGCTTGCACACACAGCTGGTGGATGAATAGTGGTGGACATTACGGTGGCCACATGTGAGTGTGAGGTGCTCAGCCAGGGTCTGGACACAGTAGGTGTCCACCCTGTTAGCAGGCAGGAACCATCACCATGGATACAAACTTGGAGGCTCCCTACCTCATGGACATCATGCCCTGCCCACCCACCCTTCCTTCCCGCTTCAGGCCTGCTCTCCTGGCCCAGCAGGTGCTTGAGACTCTGGCCGGAATAGTTCCTCATTCAGCTGGCCATGGTGATTGGTTGAGCTTGTCATGGACACCATGCTGGGCCCATCACAGCCCTTCCCTGGGAATTTTTCCTCTGGAAGATGGGAGAAAGGAGTAACCCTGGGCTCTCCAGAGGAGAAGGCCTGCCTGGGACTGGAGAAGAGGAAGCCGTGCACGCGAGGGAGTGACAGAGAGAGAGGGAGAGACAGAGAGAGTCAACCCGTCTCTTTGGTCCTGGATCAGTCCCTCCTTCCCATCCCTGCATTGTGCTGGTGACCTCCTAATAAAGGCTCTTTGGGCTGGGCTGCTAACTCAGTCATCTAGTGCTGGTGTCACAGAAATACCACAAGGGGATGGCTTTCACGAACAGAAATGTATTTTCTCACAGTTCAGGAAGCTAGGAGTCTGAAAGCAGGGCACTGCCTCCAGGGGAAAGCTCTCTCTCTCTCTGTGGACTCTGGGGGAAATCCTTGTCTCAGCTTCTCTAGAGGTCCATGGTGATCTCCAGGTGGTATCTATCTCCCTGCACCGCCCCCCACCAGTTAGTGCTTGCTTCTCTGTGCCTGATCTGCTCTTTTTATAGCTCAGAAGTGAGCGGTTCTCAGATGGGACTAAGGAGGTACAGCAGTGCAGGGACAAGGGCCAGAAGGCAGAGGGGGACAGGGAAGCTGGTGATAGGGAACCCAAGGTTGAGTAAGGATAGTGTTGATGTGTTGTGAGGTTGTTAACCATTGTCATAGGGCAACATTTGTAGTAACTGTTAAATGAGAAACTATTTTGTTCTGTAAGCCCTCATCTAAAGTGAGAATAGCAGCACAATTGGAGGAGTGTAGTTGATGTCACTGAACTGTGCATGTAGAAATTTTTGAAATGGTGTATCTTTGGCTATGTGTATTTTCACCAAAAAAAAAAGGTCGAGAAGGGAGAGGGTTGACATGTTGTGGGGTTGTTAACCAATGTCATAAAACAATATGTGTACTACTGTTTCATGAGAAACTATTTGTTCTGTAAGCCTTCACCTGAAGTACAATAAAAAAAAAAAAAGCCAAAAAAAACAAAAAGAAGTGAGCAGGTTTAGGACACATCCTACCCTGAGGTGGTCTCGTTAACATAACAAAGAAAATCCTAGTCCCAAGGGGGATCACATCCACAAGGATGGGGTGAGGACTCCCACACAGTTCAACCCATGACAGCTGCCTTGGGCTGGGCTTCCTTTGCTGACATCACAGAAAGCCTGGGCAGCTGGCAGTGGCCCAGCCCACCGTGCCCTCTGGGGGCAGTGTCTGCACCCGACCTCACAGCTCTCCTCAGCCTCTCTGGAAATGAGGATCCTCATGTCCCATCCCGCGTGGTGGCCTCCTGGAACACAGAGGGCTCTGTCTGCAGTGGCTGCTGGCTGGACAGATGGCAGGACTAGTGACAGACCTCACTCTCTGTCCTTTCTGACCCTCCAGATTACATGGGGTTCTCTCATGCTAATGGACAATTGGACAACAGGACAGACACCCTCTATACCAACTTGCCCTGCCCCCCACCCCCCCACGTAGAGCACACAGTGATCATTCCCCTCCTTGCCTCCTGCTATTTTAACCCTCTCGCTGAATGCACGAGGCCTGGATAGAAGAGGCCCCTCGGCGGGAGCACAGCCACTCTCCCTTTGTCAAATGAATATGGTGGCGGCTGCAGGGGACACTTGGTACGGTGGCTTCTCCTGCCTTGAATCTCATTTTTGGTTTCCCAGTCAGCAGCAGACGGCCACACATCACAATCTCAGCATCGAAATCCCCATGTCACTGGCTTTAATCTCCCAGTCACAAAAATCCAGGTGCTTCTGGCACATCCCAGAAGGGGGGGTTGGGGTGGGGAACCCGCTTCCTCCAGGCGACCCAGGTGTGTGCGCTTCCCAGTACTTCACACCACTTACAGATTCCTCCCAAACTGCCAACAACCTGTTACCAGCACAGCCCTTCCCGAAAACAGATTGGAAACACTTCATAATGAGTGTGGGAGCTGTGCTGAAAAAGCCCGCGTTTAACAAAATGCCCCGTCCTGGGTCGTCCACTCAACGTGCCCTCAAGTAGCCCACCCTAGTTTGCGTTCAGATTTGCAGAAGTCGTGGGTTTAATCAGTTTATCCGCATGCCGTGTCTAAGTCTGAGGAATTGACTTTTATTTCCTTGTTTACATGTGGGATGTAAATTCCCTGGATGCTCAACTATCCTAAGCCACCACATTTTGGAAGGCAGAGCTGTATGTGTAAGGTTTGGTATAGTATCTGTCCAACATTCATGATCCAAATGCCACAAATAATAAACCAGTTGCCATGGAGTTGATTCTGACTCATGGCCACCTCATATGTGTCAGAGTAGAACTACGCTCCATAGGGTTTTTCAGTGGCTGATGTTTTAGAAATAGATTGCCAGGCCTTTCTTCCGAGGCATCTCTGAGTGGACTCAGACCTCCAACCTTTCAGTTCGCAGCTGAGCACATTAACCATTTGCCCATCCAGAGATCTGGACCTTTATCCTGTGCGGGTATTTCCCTATTAGGAAGCTGGCGCCTTTCATTTTCTCTGTTGGTCTTCCTTTACATCCTCTTTGACCCCAGCCGATTCCCTGGCTGCCCAGCAGGTCCCCAGGGTGCTGGGTCACTCACAGCACAGGGCTGGCACATGGAGGCTCTTGAAAAGAGCTGTGGGAAGGACCTCTCCTCCACACCGCCAGCACCCCCAGCATACCTCTCCGGGAGAGCCCTCCCTGCTCCAGATCGCCAACTCCATTCCCTGTCATCAGCACCACTCAGCTGTGAGCGCCCTATTAAACGCAGCTTCTCCAGCGCCTGCACCAACCAAGCGGCAAAAGTAGGTCTCAGAAACCACCTTCTGAGTGAAGGCTTGAATGGGAAGCTCTGGCTGCCTCCAGCTGTCTCCTTGTGCAGAGCACTCCACCTGCCCCCTAGACCCAAGGACAGAAGGGCCCGAAGCGGTCCAGACGGCCAGGGAACCTCCCCGGGGATCCTGGGCAGAGGATTTTCCACCTCTTTGCAGGAATGCAAGAGCTAAGCAAACCTCTCTGGGTTACCGGCACCGCCCTCCTCTTTGTCCGAGGCCGCGGTGGTTCAGTGATAGAATTCTCACCTTCTAGGCGGGAGACGAATGTTCAATTTCCCAGCCAACGCCCCTCACGGGCAGCCACCACCTGTCTGTCCATGGAGGCTTGTCTGTGCTATGATGCCGAATAGGTTTCAGTGGAGCTGCCATACTAAGACAGACTAGGAAGAAAGGCCTGGTGATCTTCTTCCAGAAATCAGCCCACGAAAACTCTCTGAAGCACAACGGTCCACTCTGCAGCCAATCAAGAGACCAAGCAGTGTTTCGTTCCATTGTGCATGGGGTCACCATGAGTCGGGGCCAAATGGATGTCAGCTAACAACAACGCCTTTGTGCACCCTTCATACCCCCACCCACCCACCCACCTTCCTGCCCTCCTCTGGCGCCCTCATAGATTTCACTCCGGCTGCAAACACACATGATGGTTTCAGTGATGGTAAGAACCAGTCGGGGTCTGGAGTGTAATCTGGAGACAGCCTGGGCCCACCCAGCTCGCCCCCCGCCCCCGCCATTTCAGGCTTCCTCTTCCAGAACGTTCAGGCCCCCGGCCTCGTACCACCCAGGTCTGGGGCACAGACTCTGCTCTTGGCTACAACCTTTACAGGAACCCCGGGCCTAAGAAAATCGATTGTGTTAATCGGGGACGCTCTCCACTGGAGATGCTAGCCTAAAAGTAAACCACATGTGAAGCGCTTACAATGGGGAGCTCAGTAATGTTTCTTTTGTTACGAGACCATCACACGTTTGTCCAGAGTTTGGGGCTTTCAAACCACATAAGGTTTTATGTGATCGTTATAAAATCCCTTTATTTCCCAAAGGTAGGGTAGTAAGGATTAAGTTTGACTACTGAAGACAGCTTTGTTGTAAACGGTCTCTCATGTCACCCAAGTAGCTTGGAAAGAGAGGCTTATTAAACAAATTTCTCTGGTTGCTAAATCATTGGAAACAATCACGTCGTGTTCATTTGTTTAACCTGAAAGGAATCCACCTGGATGTTTAAAGAAAACTATGCAAATCCACGTGCTCACAGTGCCTCCAAGAAGGCTGGCTGATATTAGGCTACCCGAGGAGCACCTGGGGGAGGCCAGGCTGCAGCTCAGCTTACGCTGCTGCAGTTACCCCTACTTTGTAAAAAGTGATCCATGGGAAGTATGTCAGGGGAGAATGGGGCCTGATTAGCTAATTCCAAGATGGGGAACCCAAACGGGCTCACTCACCCTGTCCAATGCTGTCACTCAAAGGACAGAGAAGTTGGGGAGTCTGCACGGAGACAGATGGCTGGGCCTGCGAGGGGCTGGGCAGGGCCGCATCCCAAATCTCCGATTCTCTCCGTTCTACCCTTCAGCACACCCGGCCACCTCCCTCCCTCTTTTGCAGCCATCCTTGCGCTCCTTGAACATTAGGAGGAGTGTGTGGGTGTAACGGGGTAACACGGGCAAGGGAAGAGGCAGACGGGCTCTTGATGAACGCGGCTTGGGCTTTTGGAAATCATGATCATGCAGGCTTGTTTGTCTGTTGTTGTACCACCCCTAACATACCCAACCCGCTGCCGTCGAGTCGATTCTGACTCATAGCAACCCTATAGGACAGAGTTGAGCTGCCCGATAGGGTTTCCAAGGCTGTGATCTTTATGGAAGCAGACTGTCACATCTTCCTCTGGAGGAGCAGCTGGTGGGTTCGAACCACTGACCTTTTGGTTCGTAGCAGAGCACTTTAACCACTGTGCCACCAGGGCTTCCCACCCCAACCATACCAAACCCATTGCCACTGAGTTGATTACAACTCATAGCGACCCTATAGGACAGAGTAGAACTGCCCCATAGGGTTTCTAAGGAGCGGCTGGTGGATTTGAACCGCAGACCTTTTGGTTAGTAGTTGAATGCTTAACCACTGGGCCACCAGGGCTCCGCCCCAACACAGAGTAGATTATTATAAAACTCCTTTACAGATGATGAAAATGAAGGTTAGAGAAGCTGAATGAGCGACCTGAGGTCTCAGCACTAAGACCAGTACGAATGCCCACTGTGCTTCATCTGCCATCTTTGTTTTAAACGCTTGCCGCTTCCGGGAGGAGGGTGAAGGATTCCCAGGTTGTGTCCAGGCTCCTTAAAGAAAAACTGCCCTCATCTGATGACCTTTGTGTACCCAAGGCTTCATTCATTTTCCACGAGCAGTTACTCAAACCCACCTCAGACAAGGTACGCCGAGCGTGGAGGCCCTCGGGGGATGATGCTGGGGCTTGGAGAGAGTCTCTGGGGCTCATCACAAACCATAACCTTGCTGAGTTTCTCCTCTGAACAGCCTTTAACAAACACAATGTTAATACGTTCGTCCTGGAAGTCACAAATACCAAGCTATGCATATTTGGCGAGATCCCAGCAGGGGAGCTGTACACTGTGGCACGGTGCGGGTTGCTTTCCCATGAAGACAAGCAGAACCTGGGGGGACCGCAGCATCTTGGCCAAGAACATAAAGCAGCCTGGGATACGACCGCTGAAAATGCCAAGTGGGGTGTGACTCCCTGAAGCTTTGGGGGGTGATCACTGCTTTGGGAGTTGTTATGAGGACCCAGGTAGACACAGCGGTGTGCACGCAACACAGGCAGTGGCTGGCTCGGACGTGCTCACTGAGTAGTGACTGAGATCCTGGCTGCCTGCTCCAAGGCCCAGGAATCAGTGATGGCTGCACCTGGTGGTCCGGGCCGCCGGAGCCCCAGGCTCCGCAGGCCGACCCCAGGCCCGGCGGTCGCGCACAGATGCCCAGTGCTCAGGTGCGCGTCTGCGCGGGTGAGAGTGAACACACCCTCGAGAGGCGCCTCCGGGAAGGTGCCTGGGCTGTCGAGCGCAGAGTCCGCGGGCCGAACCCACACCACCGGCACCTGGGACACTGGGCGCCAGGCCGCGGGAAAGCCCCGGCGCCCCCGGCATTTCCGGGTGTACACAGGCGCGCGCTTGCGAGCCCCGCTACGGGCCGGAACAGGGGCGCGCCGCCCTGGGCCAAACAGGCAGGGAAGCGCCGCCCCGGAGCCTGCGGAGCCCCAGGAAGCCCGTGCGGCCGCCCTACAGCGCGGCTGCGCAGAGCCGAGCCACCCCCAGCGCCGCCAACGCCGCACTGGGCATGCTCGGCGGCGTGCGCTCACCGGCAGGAAGGACTGGCCCTGGC
>NW_004443967.1:18997159-19055254 GCF_000243295.1 Trichechus manatus latirostris
GCGTCCTCGGCCCCGCCCCCGTCCCGCCCCGCGCCCCGACGTGCCGGGGCAGCCGGCTGTCTGCGCACTTTCATTGTGTGCGTCCAGCGTGCGCGGTTTCTCTGGTGGGCGCTTTGGCAGTGCGGTGAGTGTCTCGGTCGCCTCCCCCGGCAAAGTTCGGGGCTCTCCCTCGGGAGAGCGGGCGTCTGGAGCCCCAGGGACAGTCTCAGCGCCGAGTGGCCCTACGGGCACCCTCCCCTCGCTGTCGGAGCTGGGGGTGCCCCATTCCCACCCACCACCCATCCTGTGTGTGCTCACGTGTGCCCCAGGTGTGCCCAGGTGTGCATGGCTTTCTCCCGGCCGCGGGCTTGTGGACCGTGTTGGGCTGCGGTGACTGTGGCTTGGCAAGGGGGTCATGGTCTGGGTGGCCAACACCTTACCTTCGACGCTCTGCCAGGCCCAAGGGCTCGGCTCTCCCGGCCTTCTCTCGCAGCTCGCCTCCAGCAGACTCCGCAGTGTTCCATAGTTCCTTCTTGTTGGAGGCGGGCGGGAAAAGCAGCCAGTTCTGGGGTCTTCCTGGTTATCCTGGCTGGTGTTTGTATACATTAGGCCCTAATTGCACCCATAAACACTTAGAGTAAGCACGTGGCGTCTGAGCTATTTACGCTGGCACCCAAATCCCAGGTCGGTAATAATACAGCAGAGTAGTTCTAAACTATACGTTCCTCACTCAGGGGGTTCATCATTTTCTGAAATCTCACATGGATTTTGCTCTCAACTGCCTCTGCTTCAGAGCTGGCTCTCTGTCCTGGAAGGCGGATTGAGTCTGTGTTTGTTCAGCTTTTGCTTGGCTGGGTGGACAGTCAGTGGGGATGCTGTTTTGCCCAGAGAGGGGTCTCTACAGCTGTTTGTTGCAGACCATGAAGCTGCGGAACATAAAGAGCCAAGAGTTGAATTGGTTAGTTGAATATAAGCCCAAATGTCAACTCTTCCATTATCTGTTAAGTCAGGACCTCCTTGTCGTGACCCGGTCCCCATACGGATGATGGGAAAATGGTCCTTTTACCTTCATGCAGCCTCTCAGTGGACACAACACTGGGGCATGGGAGAGGGATAAAGAAAAGAAAGTTATGCACACTGTAGGAGTAAAAGGATTTTAGGGAAACGATGTCAGAAGTGTCCCCTCCCCCCTTGGTAGTATTGTATTGATTCATTATCAGAGTAGTTACACTATCAGAATATTTGTCTGGGCCTATGAAGCAGTTAAGGAGCCCTAGTGGTGCAGTGGTTAAGCGCTCTGCTGCTAACCCAAAGGTTGGCACTTCCAACCCACCAGCTGCTCTTCGGGAGAAAGATATGGCAGTCTCCTTTGGTAAAGATTTGCAGCCTTAGAAACCCTATGGGGCAGTTCTCTGTCCTCCAGCGTCTCTAGAGTCGGAGTCGAGTTGACAGCAGTGGGTTATAAAGCGGCTAACACCAGGTCAGCTTCCCCTAGGGCCTAGAGGCTGCCAGGCTTCTAGAGTCGGAGTCGAGTTGACAGCGGTGGGTTATAAAGCGGCTAACACCAGGTCAGCTTCCCCTAGGGTCTAGAGGCTGCCAGGCTTCTAGAGTCGGAGTCGAGTTGACAGCGGTGGGTTATAAAGCGGCTAACACCAGGTCAGCTTCCTCTAGGGTCTAGAGGCTGTCGGTAGCCCAGGAGACTTGGCCTTGTTCCATCAGGTGTTTTGCTTCTTCCTGGGGTCTGTCTCCAGTTAGACTTTGAATGTTTGAATGGCAAAGTGGAATCTCTTGTTGTCTCGGGATTGGAGGAGCCAGGCTTCAGGACAGATAAACTAAGGTGCAATACCCATTGCCATGGAGTCCATGCCGACTCATAGCGACCCTATAGGACGGAGTGGAAGTGCCCCATAGAGTTTCCAAGGACCACCTGGTGGATGTGAACTACCGCAGCCATAGCTCTTAACCACTACAACCGCTAGGGTTTCAGTAGTACCTGACAGTAGCTACAGTGGATTGCAATAGCTACAGTTAACTAATATTATTAGGTGCTGCCTTCTAAAGGCTTCACTGTCAGAGAGCAAGGTTTAAAGAAACAAAGCCCTAGGCACACACTTTTAACATCTCACTCCGGTCGGGTTGCTGAGGTCCTCAGACCTTCCTTTTCCTGCGAGAGAGAGGCTATGGCTCTGTTTTTGGTCTGCTTTGATGAGTTGGGCCTCACCTGGGCCTTCTCTTCCTCTCAGGCCCTCAGGCCCTTGCTCGCTGAGGCTGGTTTCCCTCCCAGGTGCCCCCATCACCACCTAGCCTGTCCCCCACGCAGGGAGGAGTGGGGAGGAAGGCTTGAGGAAGAACGGGCCCCTCCTCCATTCCTGTTCTCCAGAAACCAAAGCAATTTCTTCTCAGTATTTTTTTTTTTAGATAAACATTTGAAATTGTTTTTATTTTTCTTACTTTGCAGAGGACATTTAGGAGCCAGTGACTCACACCACCAAGACATTTCTCTTCTAACCGTCCATATGTGGACGTCAGCTCCCTTTTCAGTTGAGGGTATAGTCTCAGCTATGGAAAAGAATGGAAGCACAACAGTGTTTTCTGAGTTCTGTCTTCCTCTGCTCCTCTGTTCACGTTATTCTAGGGTGGTTTTTTCTCTTCACTTCTGACCTGCAGAGCTCCCTTGCTCCAGTGAGAAGCGTCACTTTCCCTGAAGTCTTTGACTTCCTGCTGGGTCTCTGGTCACTCCAGGCTTACTTGGGTCCTGGGTCTGAAAGCCCTGAGCTGATTGGGCTGCTGCCCATGCCCTCGCGAGCCTCTGTTCCTGGGAGAGGGAGCTTTTGATATGACTGCTTACTGCAAGAGCTTGGTTATTATCACACAACATTATTGTAAAGAAAACGTTGAAACAAAAGCTGAAGTGTTAAAAGCAGAGACTTAGAAACCCTGACATCACAGTGGGGAGACATCCGTATGATTGGAGGGCAGTGCCATGCTCAGCCTCTTCGTTTATGCTGCTGATAAATGAATTAGCCCGATGGCCCCATTCTCAGGGGAAGCTGGGGTGTGTGGTCTCCTGAGGGAGGTTGACCTGTGCAGGAGATGGGTTTTCCCGCTCTGTACATGCTGCAGGCCTGGCTTAGGTGCAGGTAGACGAATGTTCGAGACCCAGTGGTGTGGACTACGTAACATTTTGTGGCATGTCTGCTGGTCAGTGGAGCGAGTCTAGTTTTCTTTTGACTTAAAAAAGTGAGGAGTAGTAGAGAGCTTACATCAGAGGGCTGTGAGGTTTGGGGAAGACCAAGTATTAGCCTTGCATGAAGAGAATGACTCCATGAGTTGTCTAAGAAGAGGAAGAGGCCCATGGGTGGTGCACATAGTGGGAGTTTGAACTCACCCAGTGGCATAGCAAAGACCTGACGATCTGCTTCCGTAAAGAATACAGCCAAGAAAACCCTGTGGAGCACTTCCGTGACACATGGGGTCGTCATGAGTCAGAATCAACTCGAACGCAACAGGTTTGGTTTTTCTGGTTTAATAAGAGGGATAAATAATTTTCGTAACCTTTGAAGGAATCAGTGTCTCTGTCGAATGTGGCCCACATGCAGACGGGTCACGAGCCGTGTCTTGCCGAGGTGCTTGGAATCCCGGGTAGTTGCGCCCTCTGTGACGGTCACCCTCCCATGGTCTGCTTCAGCCATATAGCTAAATAAATAGGCCGTCCCAGGGGCTCCTGACACACAGGTGACACCCTTGGCCACGTGTTGAGTGCTGAAACTTGTTTTCAACACCACGAGTTGTTTTCAATTAGATTGGTGGCTTAGCAGTGGAGTGGGGGTCCCCAGGGAGGTCTCACGCCCTCCTCACCCCCAACTGCAGAAAACTCATTTGGCCTGTGATGCAACCGCTGTAAAACCAGCTCAGATTCTACAAAAACATTTCCTTAGAGTTGTTAAATTTGTCCTTGTGTGTGTGTGTGAGTATATAACGAGAGCAGCTGTGAGAGAGCCGTGAAGGCCTCAGATGCTCGCTTTCCTACTCCGAACATTTCCTTGTTAGAATAATTTCCTACCCGGAACACTTGTGAAGTCAGCATGTCTGCAGCCCAGGCTCGCTTGCCCGTTCCCCAAAGTCCAGGGGTGAAGCCGAATGCGCTGTCCACCAATGGCTCAACTCATAAAGGCAGGCGCTTGTTAAATCTATTTGTTTTTATTATAGACATCGATCTGCCAGTTGCAATAATGCATTTATGGACATTTTTCTGCAAGCACAGTGCTGGTGGCAGCTTTTACTGACAAATTGAGTCATATGGATGGGGGTTTTGAAAACTCCCCCTTTGTTGACAGATTGGACGATTCCAGTGCTGGATGTTTGGAAGATACCTAGTAGGACAAAGAGGGGCCAAATCTCAGGGCAAGATACGGGATGGGGCATTAAAATACTGACGTTTAATGAACAACTAGGAGTTTTTAAGTGTTAGCTGCATTTACTTCCCAGTCAGAGGGACTAGACATGGTGACCAAGGAGGCCGCCTTCCGATTCCCGCGCTTCTGCTGCTGTTTTCAGTCCCTGGGTGGTGAGAACGGTTAACACGCTCGGCTGCTAACTGAAAGGTTGGCGGTTTGAGTCCACCCAGAGGTGCCTCGGAAGGAAGGCCTGGTGATGTACTTCTGAAAGATCACAAACGTGACAACCCTATGGAACACATCTCCTCTGACACACATGGGGTCACCATGAGTCGGAGTTGTCTTGATGGCAACTGCCTTGGCTTTTTTCTCTTTGGAAAGCCCTTAGAATCAGCTGAGAGGTGGTGCTCCCCAGCTGAGACAGGCCTCGCTGTTCTCCTTCCAGAAGATTCCTGTCACAGCGGGTGTGATTCTAAGTGCCCCTCCGCGCAGGTCCCTGTGTGGATTGGTAACTCCTTAGAGATGTGTGAATCTCTTTAAAGTTCAAAGCTAACGTGTTACCATAGCGTGATAGTTTTCGGTTTTGTGGCTGTGAGAACAGATGCAGATGTTGCCAGAACTTTGGCACTGGTTTTGTAAAGAACCGTTTAGCGTGGACAGCCATGTTAGAGTCCACATGTGTTTCCTCTTGAGTTGCATGTGTTGCTTTACTCCCCGGATAAAAGCCTTTTCATGGCCTCCAGTGAGGTTTCACTTACATGGACACAACTGACTAAGTTTTTGTGGAACGGAATTGAGTTTTTATTTCGTAGGTGCCAGACTTGTGTGGGGGAGGAGCTGTGGGGGTGGTCCCAGCCAGGCCACCTGCTGGTTGGCTGACTTTGGGCAGATGCTAAATGGAGAGGGTCCCACTTACTCTGTCTGCCTGGATAAGTGTTAAGTGCGTGAAATCACAAATGTGATTCTTTTGTAAACTACGAAGCTCTGTGTGCATGCTCTTCTTGTTGTTCGCTGCCGTCAGGTTGGCTCCGCCTCATGGCAGCCCTGGCACGAGGGAGTGATACACTGCCCCGTCTCGTGCCGTCCCCCTGACCAGGTGTGGATGGGACCATTGTGCTCCACAGGGTTTTCATTGGCTGATTTTTGGAAGTAGATCTCCAGGTCTTTCCTCCTAGTCTGTCTTAGGAAACTCCCCTGAAACCTGTTCAGCATCATCACAGCACACAAGCCTCCACTGACAGACGGGTGCTGGCTGCGTGTAAGGTGCATTGGCCGGGAATCGAACCCAGATTTCCCATGTGGAAGGCGAGAATTCTGCCACTGAGCCACCGCTGCCCCACTACATGGATAGAAATCTGTGTTTGGAACTGCAGCCTCGTGGAAAGAGGAAACCGGAAAGAGGGCGAGGAACTGCCCAGAATCCTTGTTTTCCTCTAGTCCGATCAGAATCTTGTTTGAGGGGTTTACTCAGACGCGAAGGTCTTCGTTTGGGGCAGAGTAGCATGATGGTTAAGAGACAGACGGCGTCCGTGTGGACCTGATTCCACCAGTGACTGCTGTGTCCTTCAGTGGTCACTTAACCTTTCTGAGCCTTGGTTTCTCCAAAAGCCAGGAAATGATGTATCTGATCGGAAGTCTGTTGTGGGACATGACGCGAGAGTCCACATTTGGGACCCACCCGGCATGGTCAGCACTGAGTGACGGTGTAACAGTTGACCTTGGTGGAGGCAGGAGTGGAGATAGGGCTCTCTGTGATGGCGCTCCGCTCCCAGCGTGCTGATTCCAGCCCATCACGGACCTCCCTTGGGTCTGGAGCGTGATGAGGCTTCGTGCTGATCTGTGGGCTTTCCAGAATCCCCTTTTGTCCCGGAGGGTGCTGTGTGCTCGGCTGCCTGGTTCGCTTTCTTCACAGCGGACATTCCTGGGAGCTGCGAAGTGCCCGGCCTCAGCCTGTGCCCTGCTCAGGGGCCGTGTCCTGTAAGTTCAGACGCCGCTGGAGCCGCCTGCCGCGCTTGCCTCTCACGGGCCCGTGGGCACTTGCCAGTCTGTGACAGCCCAGACTCACTGTCTCCAGGAGCTGTGACATTCATAGTCTGGTAGATGAAAGAATGCCCTGAAGGATCAGAAATGGAGGGTGACACAGTGCCTGGCCAGGAACCACAGCAATGCCAGCACATGAGAGAATTTCCCACGTGTGACTGTTCATGCCACACACGTCAGGGAGAGCAGGGTCCATGAGGGAGGGCTTGTCGGAGATAGACAGTCTGCAGCTGGGTGTGTGTGCGTCTGTGTGTGTGCGCATGTGCGGGAAAATGGACCTTACTTCTTGGTGTCTCTATCCTCATATGGTCCGTCCTGGTAGAATTACTCATGTTCGGCAGGATTCCTGCCAGTGTGATGATGTTGATAACAATGCATGCACGGAAGGCGTGCCGTGTGTCGGGCTCTGTGTTTGTTCTTTATGTAAATCTTCTTATCAGACCCTCACGGTCCCCCCATGAGCAGTGTGCTGTTAGCGTCTTTGTTTTACGTAGGAGGAACCTGGGTCCCACGGGGTTTAAGTGACTTGCCCACGGCACACGGGATGTGACGACAGAGTTTCGTTTTTAACACAGATTTGTTTAACAACCCAGTGCAGGCTTTCAACCACTGCGCAGTGCTGCCTGTGCAAAGGTGAAGCTGAGAAGCTGCTTGAAATCCTTTTGGGAGTAAGATGGGGCATAAATATGTATGTACCTTTACGTTCATCTCTGCCATCCATCTGTAAGGGTATCATCCTGTGGTGGCTTATGGGATACTGGAACCTGTGTCATTGGTAATTCAAATACCAGAGGGGTCACCCATGGGGCACAGGTTTCAGCAAAGCTTCCAGACTGAGACAGACTAGGAAGAAAGGCCTGGTGATCCACTTCCAAAAATTAGCCAGTGAAAACTTATGGAGCACAACAGAACATTGACTTGCTTGCTTTGGACACGTCGTCAGGAGGGATGTGTCACTGGAGGAGGACGTCATGTTTGGTGAAGGAGAGGGTGAGCGAGGGCGAGGGAGACCCTCGGTGGGGTGGATTGGCACCATAGCTTCAGTGATGGACTCGAACATGGCGGTGAGGGCGAGGATGATGCAGGACCAGGCAGCGTTTCCTTCTGTTGTACGTTAGGTTGCCGTGAGTCGGAGTCAGCTTGAGGGCAGCTGTCTGTCTTAGTCCAAGTTTTCTGAACACCAGCTGTGATTAAGCATTGTCCTTGGCATTGTCGGAAGGACAAGCCACCCAACTCGGATAACATAGCAGAGGGCGGAATGCAGTGAGGACAGCATGGGAGCAGGGACCCTGTGCCGGGGGGGAGGGGTATCTTCACACACCCAGCACCAGAGGGGTGGGGGGAGCTCTGGGGCTTTTCTGCATCCGTGGGCCAGGAACCACCCGAGGCCAGGCGTGGCTGTAAGGTGGGCTGGGCCATTCCCAGCGGAGCAGCAGGAGCCTGGAACTCAGCCTGTGTGTAGTTCAGGGTGAGTCGGACATGGGGCTAGAAAAGAAGGCTGAAAAAGTTAAGGTGGGGCCAGCCCACAGAGCACCCCAAATGCCCCGCTAAGAGAGGATATTTGCTTCTCTCTGAGCTGTGTGGTGCCTTTGGGGTTTTGTGTGTGGGGACTCAGAGCATTGCTGCTTTCTAGAAGGTAGCCAGGATGATGTGGGGTAACTGGGGGCAGGAGGAAGGCAGGCCAGAGAGGGAGGGTAGAGGGAACAGGCCTGGCAGGAAGGGATGGTCCCCCGAGACCAGCAGTCCCTAGGGCTCCTGATTGCGGGGTGTGCAGGCAGGAAAGGGGGATGTCATTGTGAGAGAGACTGCCTGTGGAAGTATTTATCCTAACAAGAAGGAGATGGGCTTGGTGCATTTGCTTTCGGTCCCTGTAGGAAGTGTGGCTGGGAGGTCAGAGAGGAGGGCCTGGCTGTGGAAGAGTAAATCTGCAGTGTCTGCCTTGCCTGGTGCTTGGGCTCCGAAGCAGGTAGATTGCCTTGTTTAACTGTTCATTCGGGCAGAAATGTCAGCGGGGAGGAGTGGGCTTCATTAACAGCGCTCCCCACCCCAGCCTGTGCTCCGCGGGGGGCAACCTGTATTTCCTGCAAAGAGCAGTAGAATCCTTAGGATAAAACTGTCAAGTATTAGGTGTGCAGCCACATCAGAATGCAGACTAAAAATAAATAAAGTGTGTGCTTAGTTTCCTTAGATAAAGGGCACACGGTGCCTTGCCGGTGGGCCGGCCTCCGAGCATGTTAGAGCAGGTGATGGACGGTTATCCCTGTGGTGGTCGGTGGGCCAGCAGCTGCTTACCCAGGGCCCTCCTGGTCAGGCTCTTGCCCAGGCCTGGGCTTACAGCATTGCGTGAGACGGAAGCCTTGTCTTCAGGGAGCCCCCATTGCGGCCGGGGAGACGGGCCTGGGGCACGCTGTCAAGAAGAGAAACTGAGGTGGAAAGCCAGGCAGTGTTGAGTGGTTGAGGATCGTTGGAGGAGGCCCTTCTGAGAAAGGGCTTTTAAGTGGAGACGTGAATGCTGAGGGGTGGGCCTGCCCAGGAACATATGGGGGACAAGCGTTCTGGGTGGTCCTGGGGTGGTCTCGAGATTGGTGTGCTGGAAGGACAGAAGGACGGAATGAGCTGAAATCAGTCAAGATGGGGTTGTTTTGCCGCCTGGCTTTGCAGGCTTTGGTAAAAGGTAAAAAAAAAACAAACAAAAAGCCAGCTGTCACTGAGTTGGCTCAGACTCAGGTGACCCCGTGTGTGTCAGAGTAGACCTGTGCTCCACAGGGTTTTCAGTGGCTGATTTTTCAGAAGTCGATCACCAGGCCTTTCTTCTGAGGCACCTCTGGATGGACTCAGATCACCAGCCTGTCGGTTAGCAGTGAGTGCATTAACCACCCAGGGACTCTTTGGGAAAAGCTAGCAGTGGTTACCGCCAGAGCTCAGTAGGAGAAAGCTTCGTCGGCCCCACGTTCTGAACGTGTCACCTGTTAAAATCCTGGCCGTGTTCCTGGGCAGCGTGTTTACTGGATGACGAGGGATCAAACGAGGAAGTGTGTAACGCCCTTGGCTCCGTACTCGATAGGAGTCAGCCTCTGCATGCGGCTGCTCCGATTGGTAAGACTATCAGCACTCAAGTGGAAGGACCCTAGAATCATGGGCTACAAAAAGACAAAAAACCAAAAAAACCAAACTCGTTGCCTTTGAGTTGGTTCCAACTCATGGCAACCCTACAGGACTGAGTAGAACTGCCCCATAGGGTTTCCAAGGAGCACCTGATGGATTCAAACTGCTGATCTTTTGGTTAGCAGCCATAGCTCTTAACCACTACACCACTAGGGTTTCATGAAAAGACAAGGTATCTTGTATTTCCCGAAGTGACTGAGTTTAGCGAGCTCTCCTCAGAAAAGCTCTTGCGTGCTGTTCTTTGTTGTGCAGAGAGATTTCTTCCCGTAGCCACGTGCGGGCGTTAGATTAAGCTGCTGAGTCAGATGGATGTGGGACTCTGCCAGAGTGTTTCTGATGAATGCGGTCTGTGCACCGACCCCAGCCGCCTGTCTCCAGGCTGGGCCCCCTCCAAGGGGCAGGTGCTTGAGAAAAGGAGGAGACCACAGCCCCAGGAACTGAATTCCCATGGGTCTGGCTATCTCCGTGATACTACGTATGAAATCTGTTGTAAGAACCGTCGCTTAGAACGCATGTGCAAAACCTGTAAACCTAACCCATTGCCATCGAGTTGATTCCGTCTCATAGTGACCCTGTAGGACAGAGTAGAACTGCCTCATAGGGTTTCCAACGAGCAGCTGGTGGATTCAAATTGCTGCTGTTTTGGTTAGCAGCTGAGCTTTTAACTATTTTGCCACCAGGGCTCCAAAACAAATGTGTAGACTCTAAAATTAATTCAAACCAAAATCCAGTTGTCATTGAATCAGCCCTGACTCATGGCGACCCCCTGTGTGTCCAAGTAGAACTGCACTCCATTGCGTTTTCGGTGGCTGATGTTTTGGAAGTAGGTCTCCAGTCTTTCCTTCCGAGGTGCTAACTGAAATATTGTAAGTTGAAGTTTGGATGGACCTCCAACGTTTTGGTTAGCAGCGGAGCATGTTGGCTGCATCACCCAGGGACTCTAAAATTGTTAATATTCTTAAAATCAGCACTTCCTGCTCTTTTGGACATGATGATCACTGTGGTCCTTTTCTGCCCAGCAGGAGGACTGGCTCTCCATGAGCCTTTGGGTGACCAGCGGTGCCCTGGACGTGGGACTTCTGGTGCTAGCAGTGGGAAATTCCTGACAGACTGGGAAGGTTGGTGGCCCACTGCTCTCAGCCCCGTGACCTCCGTCTTCCCTTAGGGCCAATCACACTTGGCTTGGTTTTCTCTTCTACCCATGTTATCTGACATCTCTTGATGTTAGACTTCTGTGTTGTAAGCTCTCCTCCAAGGCCTGACGTGTGGCCCGTACTTGATGAAGGGAGACCCGGCAAAGCCCACTGAGCACTGGTGACGTGCCAAGGAATATATTTCCCAGGCACCACGCTTGATGGGGTTTGTGTATGAAGTTGGAATTTGGGGATGAGGATAACTTTGTACTCAAAGTATTAAAACGTCATAGCCCTACTTTCAGGTTTGTCTCTTAGCATCCCAGAAGGCGTAGGGGTGGATAGGTCAGGAGTGAAAGAAAGTGGAGAACAAACAGAAACCTAAGTCTTATTACCAGGGACCCCCATGGTTGCAGGAATGAAATATGGCAGGCAAGGCCAGAGACACCCACAGGGCAGGTGGACTTCATCTTGGCGCTTGGTGGGCATGTTCTCATAAGCTGTGGAGGCCCCGAGGCCCCGATGGGGACAAGAGAGGTAGGGAGGAAAGAAGGTGCCAAGGGTGGGCTGCCTGGGTTCTTCAGCACCTGAGAGGGATTGGAGATCCAGCCTGGAAATGCTGGCAAGGACTGGTGGGTTGGTGGGTGCGTGGGTGGGTTGGTGGGTGCGTGGGTGGGTTGGTGGGTGCGTGGGTGGGTTGGTGGGTGCGTGGGTGGGTTGTTTGGTGGGTTGGTTGTTTTCTTGAGATTGAACAGTGCAGCCTCTGATACTGTCTAGATCAAGGAACAGCCTATGGTAATCGTGTAGGACACCGCTAGAATTCTAAGAGCCAGGCAGTTTGCTACTTTTTGTGCTAGAGCGTCTCCATTTTTGGAGATCTCTGTTCAGTCGGGGACCTAACAAGACATTCTCCCTGGAAGGCTGCTGGTCCCCACCTGCACCAAATTGGCCAGCGTTGTCAACAGTCAGCATACAGGGAAGCAGCAGTCAAGAACTCAGACAACGTATTGCATTGGGCAAATCTGCTGCAAAAGACCTCTTTACAGTCTTAAAAAAAATAGATGTTACTTTGATGACTGAGTTGCACCTGATCCGAGACATGGTCTTGTCAGCCTCCTCATATGCATAAGGAAGACCAAAGAAGACTTGATGCCTTTGAATTATGGTGTCGACAAAGAATATTGAATATACCATGGACTGCCAAAAAAAAGAACATACCTATCCTGGAAGAAGTATAGCCAGAGTGCTCCTTAGAAGTGAAGACGGCAAGACTTCATCTCATATACTTTGGACATGTTATCAGGAGGGACCAGTCTCTGGAGAAGGACATCATGCTTGATAAAGTAGAGGATCAGCGAAAAAGAGGAAGACCCTCAACAAGATGGACTGATGCAGTGGCTGCAACAATGGGCTTAAGCAAAACAATGATTGTGAGGATGGCACAGGACTGGGCAGTGTTTCTTTCTGTTGTACGTAGGGTCTCTATGAGTCTGAATGGACTCGACAGCAAATAACAACAGTATATGTATAGTGAAAAAGGAAGACAGAAGAATCGTTGCATTCAAACTGTAGTGTTGGCAAAGAATGTTGAATATACCATGAACTGCCAGAAGGACAGACAAATCAGTCTTAGAAGAAATACAACCAGAACGCTCCTTAGAAGTGAGAATGGCAAAACTTTGACTTGCTTGCTTTGCTTACATGTCATCGGAAAAGACGTGTAAATGACATCATGTTTCATAAAGTGGAGAGCCTGTGAAAATGAGGGCCACCCTGCACGAGGTGGATTGACACAAGAGCTGGAACAGTGGCCTCAGACTTACCACTGATGGTGAAGATGGCACCACACCAGACGTTTCGTTCTGTTGTACGTAAGGTCGCCGTGAGTCAGAGCCGCCTTGACTACGTATAATGGGGGAAGTAAGACGAGGTGGTTAGATTTACTTCTGCCCAAGTCACCAGTTTGTGCCATGGATTGTAGACCTGCAGAGTGTGCCAGCTCCCTGGGATCTTCAGGATTGTTACAAAGAAAACTCCACTTGGCTGAGTGGATCTTGTCATTATGGAGGCCTGGCCCTGGCCCTCGGTGGCCCTTGCAGTGCAGGCTGGTGTCCTGTCCCTAGAATCCCACCGGGGGGAGCCACGCTGTGGCAGGAGGGACACGCGAGGTCCCTGCTGGTAAAGCCAGGGCCCGCCGTGAGGCAGTGCGCCGCGTCGTACATCGTGCTAAATATTTCAAGTGTGCACTCATTTATTCATTTATTTTTTAGCACAGCTCGGTTGCTTGTTTAATTCCACAGTGAGAGTCTCTAAGAATATGATTAACCTTGAGGGTCATCTTATAATGTAATTATTAATGATTGATTCTGCTTATCCTTGAAATCAATAAAAGAGGCGTAATGGCCTGGTACAGAGTTGGGCTCGATTTCTTACATTCCGCAAACATGACTCTGACAACAGTAGCATCGTTTTATTACCCAGAACCTGTTTGAGGATCTGAAGCGTACGATTAGTTTTCTATAATTATTGTGATAGGTAGCGTTCCTTACGTGACTTATGTTAATATGGCAAATGGTGCTAACATCTTCTGCCACCACCGGTTAGGGTGGGGACATACAGTCATTGATCTTCCTGGGAGTGCTGCAGTGTGAAAACAGTTCAGGCTGTTTGAAGTATATTTTACAAGTGTGCATTGGGCCTTTGGGATGTTATATTGAAAAACCCAATTGTATAGTTACCATGGGAACCCAATTAGAATAGATTGCTTGATTTTTTTTTTTTTTTTTGTCTTTCATCTTGACCAAAAATCTGATGTATTTTAAATGTTTTCATATGGAATTGTCTTCACATACTGACTTGCTGTGACAAAGGATCCCCGCCCTCCCATCCAAGCTGTAATGGTGTAAGGGTCTCCAGTGGAGCTTCATGAGGAAGTCTCCTGGGGAGACTTAATCAGATTTTTGTAGGGAAGTTTGTACAGGTGAGTTGGTGGAGGAGATTGTTGTGCTGTCACGTGCTGTCGAGTCGGTTCCTACTCGCAGTGACCCCGTGTAGAACAGTGAAGCACCGCCGGGTCCTGTCCCGTCCTCAGCATCGTTGCTGTGTTTGAGCCTGTTGTTGCAGCCACCGTGTCAGTCCATCTCCTTGAGGGTCTTCCTCTTTTTCGCCGACCCTCTACTTTACCAAGCATGATGTCCTTCTCCAGGGACTGGTCCCTCCTGATAACATGTCCAAAGTATGTGAGACAAAGTCTCGCCATCCTCACTTCTAAGGAGCATTCTGGTTGTACTTCTTCCAAGATAGATTTGTTTGTTCTTGCAGTCTGTGGTATATTCAATATCTTGGCCAGCACCATAATTCAAATGTGTCAGTTCTTCGGTGGTGGAAAGCAGTGAGAAAATATTGGAAAATGAACGTTTTCCTGTAATGGTAGGCAGAGACCCTCATGTTCATCTGGTTGCCTTCTGGACGCCAGCTTGAGAACATGGGTGTGCTCTTCTGTTCTTTCTGAAGTTTGCAGCTGGCGGGGGGAATTAGGTTGCTAAAAGAGGACCTCAGACTCTGAGGGGTAGAGATAGCAGGTAGAGTGGGGGCAAGGACTCAGGACTCTCTCCTCTATGCCAGGGGCTCCCACATGGTTTGGCGTCAGAGCCTTTTGCACTCTTAAAACATATTGGGAATCCCAAAGAGCTTATGTAGATTTTAATCTATCGATATTTACCTTATTAGAAATTAACACGAGGGATTTAAAGATGCTTATTAATTCATTTTAACAACAATAGATTGATTATATTGTAGCATAAATAGCATGTTTTTCTGGAAAATAACTTTTTTCCACAAAAAAGCAATCAGTGAGATGAGTGATATTGGTTTGTACTTTTCTAATCTTATTTTCTTAAAAAAATAATTGTGGTAAAATATACGTAACAGAATCTTTGCTGTTTTAACCATTTTTAAGTTTACAGTTCAGTGACGTTAATTGCATTCACCATATTGTGCACCTTTCACCACCGTCTCATTTCCAAAGGCTTTTCATCACCACAAACAGAAACTCAGTCCCCCTTCAGTAATAACCCCATTTCTCCGTCACCTCAGCCCCTGGTAACCACTCAGAAACTTCTGCCTCTGCATGTGCGCATGCTTGTTGTTTCCCGTAGGTGGGATCGTATGGTGTTTGTCCTTTCGTGTCTGACTGCTCCCGCTCAGCGTCATGTCTTCAGGGTCCGTCTGCGTTACAGCGTGTGTGAGAACTTTGTGTCTCCTTACAGCTGAACAGTATTCCATTGTACGGATATACCACATTTTGTTTATCCGTTCCTCAGTAGGACACTTGGGTTGTTTTCGCCTTTTGGCTATTGTAAATATGCTACAGAGAACACTGATGTACAAGTATCAGTTTGAGTCCCTACTTTCAAATCTTTGGTGTACATACCTAGGCATGGAATTGGTGGGTCATATGGTAATTGTATGCTTAACTTTTGAGGAACCTCCAAACCATTTTCCACAATAGCTGCACCGTTTTACATTCCCACCAGCAATGCATGAAGGTTCCCATTTCCCCGTGTCCTCACCAAAACTTGTTATTTTCTGTTTTTTTCTGGTAATAGCCATTCTAGTGGGTATCTGGAAGTGGTTTCCCTAATGATTAATGACAGTGAGTATCTTTTCATGTGCTTATGGGCCGTTTGTTTATCTTCTTTGAAGAAATGTCTATTTAAGTCCTTTGTACATTTTTAAATTGGATTGTTAGTCTTGTCTTCTTGTTGAGTTGTAGGAATTCTTTATATATTCTGGATATTAAAACTATATCAGATATATGGTTCTTAAATATTTTCTTTCATTCTGTAGGTTTTCTCTTCACTTTCTTGATAAAATCCCTTGATGCACAAAAGTGTTAAGTTTTGGTGAAGTCCAGTTTATTTGTTCTTCTGTTGTTAGTGCTGTTTGTGTCCTGTCTATGGATCCGTTGTCAAAACAAGGTCTTGAAGCTTTGTTCCTGTGTTTTGTTCTAAGCGTTTTACGGTTCTCATTCTTACACTGATGTCATTGATCCATTTGAAGTCAGTTTTCACGTGTGGTATAAGGTAGGGGTCCAGCTTCATTCTTTGCATGTGGAGGTCCAGTTATACCGGCACCATTTGTTAAAGAGAGTATTCTTTCCCCATTGAATGGACTTGCACCCTTATTGAGAATCAGTTGGCCATAGATGGATGGGTTTATTTCTGAACTCTCAATTCTATTCCATTGGTCTATATACTGTTACCATACTGTTTTGATTATGATAGCGTTTGAAAGTAGGAGTGTGAGTCCTCCTACTTTGTTCTTTTTCAGGATTGGTTTGACTCTTTGAGGCCCCTTACAATTCCATGTGAATTTGAGGATTAGCTTTTCTGTTTCTATAAGAAGGGCCATTGGAATTTTGAGATGGATTGTGTTGAATCACTTTGCGTAGTATTAACACTTTAATAATATTAAGTGTTACAATCCATAAACATGGGATGTCTTTCCATTTATTTGGGTCGTCTTTAATTTCTTTCAGTAATTCTTTCAGTGTACAAATCTTTCACTTCCCTGGTTAAATTTATTGCAAGGCATTTTATTTTTTAGATGCAATTGTAAATGGGATTGTTTTCTTAATTTCTTTTTCAGTTTGTTCATTGCTGGTGTGTAAGAACACAACTGATTTTTGAGTGTTGATTGCACCCTGTGGCTTACTAGCTCTAGTAGCTTTCTTGTAGATCCTTTGGATTTTCTGTATATAAGATCACGTTGTTTGTAAATATAGTTTTACTACTTTTCAGATTTGAATGCCTTTCAAATCTTTTTAATGTCTGGATTAATAGGAGACAGCTAGATCTTCATGTCTGCTTTTGCATTCAGTCTGATTCAATGTGTCTGTTGCATTGTGGAATATGAAACCTTATCTGCATTCCATTAGAATCCATCGGTGTGTCTTCTTGTACTTTGAATGATTTTTTAACATCATTCATTGGTTCTTTGGGAAATACTGGTTCACTGTGTTATACAGGTCTTCCAATGTTGACATGTTTCCTAATGCAATATTTAAAAAAATCGTAGCTGTTAATAGCACCACCTTTCTCATCAGAGAAGCCTCTTACTTAGTATTGGGAAGCTGTCAAGCTCATGGTGATGGATCCAGGATTTTTAAAGTTCTCATCTTCACTTGAAAGCTCTCACTTTATCATTAACAACAAATGCTGTCAGTTGTTTTACTTGCGGCAACAGACACACTTTGTTCATTTTTGAGAAAATGTCTGTCAGATACCCAAGTCTGAATAACAATAGTTTGTTAGTCGTTCATACAAGTAAAACGTTTGTCCTGTGACAAAATTAGTTAGTTTATCTCGAATCTCCAACAATCACGCCAGTGCTTTTCCTCCAGACAACTGCGATTCTTGAGTGTGCATGGGAAGTGCTATTAAAAAAGGGCAAGATTTAAAGAAGTTAATATTTTTTACTGCTTCATCAGGACATTCTTAAATGAACTTGGCTTTTTTTTTTGAGTGTTTGGCCATGAAGCGTACAAGGATTGTGTATTTTGGTGCCACTGTCTTGGTTCTTGCTAAGTCGTTTTACTTGCTGTTGCTTTTCGATTATGTTTTTCTCTGTTAAGTGTGATGATAGCTGTAGGCTTTTGTAGATGGGCTTTGTCACATTGAGGAAGTGTTTTTTCCTTTATGCTGTTAATATGGTGAATTATATGGATTGGTTTTCATATGTTAAACCAATTTTGCATTCCTGGATAATCCCCACTTGGTCTTGATGTGTTATTATTTTCATATATTGCTGGATTCAATTGGTTAATAATTTGGAGGATTTGCATGTCTGCGTTCATGAAGGCTATTGATCCGTAGCTTTCTTTTCTTGAAGCATCTCTTTCTGGTTTTGGCATCAGTGCAATCCTGGACTCATAAAACGAAGCCTCTTCTGTTTCCTGGGATTGGTTGTATAGTGTTGGTGTTGTTTCTCTAAACGCTTAGTAAGATTTACCATTTGGGATTTCCTTGGTAGTCAGAATATTATCTACAGATTTAATTTCTTTAATAGCTATAGGGCTGTTCAGGTCATTTACATCTTAAGTGACTTCGGTAATTTATGTTTTTCAAGGAATTTGACCATTTCATCTAAGTTGTTGAATTTTTGGCCTAAACTTATTTTAATATTCACTTATTAATCTTTTAGTGTCTGTAGGATTTTTAGTTATGTCCCTGCTTTTATTTCTGAGATTAGTAATTTGTATTTTCTCAGTCTGACTAGAAGTTTATCCATTTTCTTTTCAGAGAACCAACTTTTGTAATCATTGGTTTTGTCCTTCCGCCCCACCCGTTTTCTATTTCATTGATTCCTGTTCTTTATTATTTCCTTCTTTCTGCTTACTTTGGGTTTAACGTGCTTTCTGTTTGTAGTTTTGTAAGATGGACTCGTAGATCATTGAGTCCTCTCTTCTTTTCTCACGTAAACATTTCATGCTAAAAGTTTCCTCTGAGTACTGCTTTGGCTGCATCCCAGACTGAGGATGTTGTGCTTTCACTTTCATTCAGAATGATGTATTTTCTAGTTTCCCTTGTGATGTCTTCTTTGAGGCATGGTTTCTGTAGAAGTATGTCACTTCATTTCCAAGTATTTGGAGATTTTCCCAGTATTTTCTGATACTGAGCTCTAATTAAATTAACTTGTGGTCTGCCTTGGTGGATGCTTTTATGCGTTTGAAAAAAAAAGTGTATTCTGCAGTTCTTAGGTGGAGTGTTCTTTTAATGTCAGTTAGCTCAGGTTGGCTGATACTGTTCTTCAAGTCGTCTGTATCCTTACTGATTTTCTGTCCTCTTGTTCTGTAAGTTTTTAGGAGAGGAGGGCTGAAATCTCCCTCTATAATTGTGGGTTTGTTAATTTCCCCTTTTGGTTCTACCAGTTCTTGCTTCTTCTCTTTCAAACTATTATTAGGTGCATACCCCTTCAGAATTCTGGGTAAAGTAACCCTTTTCCCCTTATGAAATGTTCCTCTTTAACATTGGTAATATTCCTTGTTTTACAATTATTTTTGTTTTATTAATACAGCCACTTCAGTTTTCTTTTGGTTAGTGTTTATATGGCAAATGGTTTTCCATTCTTTTTAGCCTATCTTTGCCATTATATTTAAAGTGTGTTTCTTAAAGATAGCATACAGTTGGGTCTTGCTTTTTTAAAAAAAAATCTAGTATGACAATATCTTTTTAAAAACTATACTGTTTAGACTATTTACATTTAATGTAATTATTAGTATGACTGAATTTAAATGTACCATCTTGCTGTTTGTTTTCTGTCTGTTCTTTTTGTACTTTAGTCATTTTCCCCTTTGTCCTGCCTTCTTTTGGATGGTTTGAGTGTTTTTTATGATTGATTCCAACTTTAAATTTTATTTATAGTATTGGCTTATTAGCTATCTTTCTTTCTCTTTATTGATTGCTTTAGGGTGTATAAAACACATATTTAACTTATTGCCTACCTTCAAATAGTATTATACCCCTTCATGTACAGTGTGTTGTTGTTATTAGGTGCTGTCGAGTTGATTCAGAGTCATAGCGACCCCGTGCGCAGCAGAACGAAACACTGCCCGGTCCTGCGCCATCCTCACAATCGTTGCTGTGCTTGAGCCAACTGTTGCAGCCCGTGTGTCAGTCCATCTCCTTGGGGTCTTCCTCTTTTTCGATGACCGTCTACTTTACCAAGCATGATGTCCTTCTCCAGGGACCGATCCTTCCTGATAACATGTCCAAAGTATGTGAGATGTAGTCTCAACATCCTTGCTTCTAAGGAGCATTCTGGTTGTACTTCTGCCAAGACAGATTTGTTAGTTCTTTTGTCAGTCCGTGGTATATTCAATATTCTTCGCCAACACCACAATTCAAAGGTGTCAATTCTTCTTCAGTCTTCCTTATTTATTGTCCAGCTTTCACATGCGTATGAGGTGATTGAAAACACCATGGCTTGGGTCAGGCGCACCTTAGTCCTCAAGGTGACATCTTTGCTTTTCAACACTTTAAGGAGATCTTTTACACCCAGTTTGCTCAATGCAGTGCGTCTTTTGATTCTTGACTACTGCTTCCATGGGCATTGATTGTGGATCTAAGTAAAATGAAATCCTTGACAACCTCGATCTTTTCTCCGTTATCATAATGTTGCTTATTGGTCCAGTTGTGAGGGTTTTTGTTTTATATTGAGGTGTAATCCATACTGAAGGCTGTGGTCTTAGATCTTCATCAGTAAGTGCTTCAAGTCCTCTTCGCTTTCATCGAGGAAGGTTGTGTCATATGCATAACGCATGTTGTTAATGAGTCTTGCTCCAGTCCTGATGTCCCGTTCTTCTTCGTGTAATGCACCTTCGTGGATTATTTGCTCAGCATACAGATTGAATAAGTATGATCAAAGGATACAACCCTGACGCACACCTTTCCTGACTTTAAACCACGCAGTATCACCTTGTTCTGTTAGAACAACTGCCTCTCGATTAATGTACAGATTCCTCATAAGCACAATTAAGTTTCCTGGACTTCCCATTCTCTGCAGTGTTATCCATAATTTGTTATGATCCACACAGTCAAATGCCTTTGCATAGTCAATAAAACACAGGTAAACATCTTTTTGGTATTCTCAGCTTACAGCCAGGATCCATCTGACATCAGCAATGATATCCCTGGTTCCATGTCCTCTTCTAAATCCGGCTTGAATTTCTGGCAGCTCCCTGTCGATACACTGCTGCAGCCACTTTTAAATGATCTTCAGCAAAATTATGCTGGCATGTGATATTAATGATTTGTTCGATAATGTCCACATTCAGGTGGATCACTTTCCTTGGGAATGGGCATAAATACAGATCTCTTCCAGTTGGTTGGCCAGGTAATTAACTGTCTTCCAGATTTCTTGGTGTAGACGAGTGAGCACTTCCAGTGCTTCATCCGTTTGTTGAAACATCCCAATTGATATTCTGTCAGTTCCCAGAGCCTTGTTTTTCACCAAAGGCTTCAGTGCAGCTTGGACTTCTTCCTTCAGTACCATCAGTTCTTGATCATATGTTACCTCTAGAAATGGTTGAACGTCGACCAGTTCTTTTTGGTGCAGTGACTGTGTGTTCCTTCCATCTTCTTTTGATGCTTCCTGTGCTGTTTAATATTTTCCCCACAGAACCCTTCAGTATCGCAACTCGAGGCTTGAAGTTTTTCTTCAAATCTTTCAGCTTGAGCAATGCTGAGCGTGTTCTTCCCTTTGCACATTTCATCATAATACTTAACAGTGTAGGAACCTTAAAACAGTTTACTTCAACTTCTTTTGTCCCATTTTTTTTGTGATATTCATTATTTACATTTTACTTCTACATATGCTCAAAGCTCCACAACATATTGTCATTATTGTTGCTTTATGCTGCCAGTTATCTTTTAGCTAGATAAAAATAGAAAAAAGTCAGCTTTTTATGTGCATGTTTACCATTTTTTTGGTGCTCTTCATTCCTTTGATAGATCCTCATTTCTATGTGGTATCCTTTTTTGTTTTTAATGTGTAAAGAACTTCCACGAACATTTTTTGTGTGTTAGTCTGCTTGTGTATGAGTCAGTTCCCTTTTAAAAAAAACCTTATTTTACCTTTATGTTTGAAAGATCTTTTGCTTCTTATAGAATTCTAGGTTGACAGTTTTTTTGTTTTTTGTTTTGGCTTTTCTTGGGCTTTAAAGAGGTTCCATTGGATCTTGGCTGGCATAGTCTCTGTTGACAAGTTTGTTGTCATTTTTTCCTCCCTCTGTAGGTAACATGTTTTTTTCCCTTCCCCTGTGGCCACTTTTAAGGTTTTCTCTTTATCACTTGTTTTCAACAATTTGATGATGGCGTGCCGTGGTGTAGTTCTCTTTATGTTTGATCTGCTTGGGTTTCATTGAGCTTCTTGCATCTGTGGGTATAGATTTTTCATCACATTCAAGAAAATATCAATCAGTATTTCTTCAAATATTTTTTGCCCCTCTTTCTTTTGCTGGCTCTAATTGCATGTGTGTTAGACTGCTTGTTATTGTCCGTCATCACAATGATGTTCTGTTGATGTTTTTCAGTCTTTCTTTTTGGTTCTGGATAGTTTCCAAAACCTTGTCTTCAGACGTTTTTCTTACGATGTATCTAATACGTTAACCCCATCAAGTGTATTTTGCACTCTAGATACTGTGTTTTTCATGTCTAAGTTCCATTTGTGCCTTTTTTTATATTGTCCATTTCTCTCATCGTGTTCATCTTTCCCTCTACCTTCTTGAATACGTGGAACATATTCATAATGGCTGCTTTAATGTCTTTGTGTTTCCTTGTTTAGTCAACTCTGCCATTTCTGGGTTTAGTTCTATTGAATGGTTTTTCTTTTCGTTGTGAGTTATAGTTCCCTGCTTCTTTGTATGCATGTTAGTTTTTAATTGGATGCAGGACATTGTGGATTTTGATGCTGAGTGCTAGATTGTGTTGTATTTTTACAAAGAATTTTGGACTTTGTTCTGGTGCAGGTAAGTTACTTGGAATAATTGGATCCTTTGGAGACTTGCATTAAGCTTCGTTAGGGTGGATCCAAAAGAGGGTGTAGTCAAGGGATAATATACCCTTACTACTAAGGCAGTCTCCCTCCTGAGATCTTTATCTGTTGAGTGTTGTATTATGAGGTATTTCCAGTCTCACTAATGAGAACATGAACTGTTCCCAGCTTTTTTTTTTTTTAATTGTACTTCAGGTAAAGGTTTACAGAGCAAATAGTTTCTCATTAAACAGTAGTACACATATTGTTTTATGACATTGGTTAACAACCCCACAACATGTCAACCCTCTCCTTTCTCGACCTTTTTTTTTTTTGGTGAAAATGTACATAGCCAAAGATACACCATTTCAAAAATTTCTACATGCACAGTTGAGTGACATCGACTGCACTCTTCCATGTTGCCAGCTTTCTGTGAGCTTCAGGAATTACTCGGCCGGGTGCTTTCTGGTGGTCTTTCTTTGATCTCAGGTAGTTTCTTCTCAGGTGTCTGTTGCTCAGTAGTTAAAGACTCAGGGGGATTCTTTCGCCAATTTCTGGAGCTCTCTCTCTCGGAGTAGGCCCCTCGTCTTTGGTACCCTGCCTATATCGGCCTCTCTGAACTCTGATCTTTGTCTCCTAAATTTAGGGAGACTACTGGGCTTAGTTTGGGTTCTTCCTCCTCTCTGAGGCCTAGAAACTCCCTTGGGCTGTGTGCTGGGGTAGTTGTAGGCTCATCTTGCTTCCTTTCTCTCAGGGACTGTAGTCCTGTGCTGTCTGTTGTCCAATGTTTTGGAAACTGTTTCATATAATTTATTATTTTGTTTTGGTTGTTTAAGATAGCAGTCTCAATTTAACTCCTGTTACTCCGTCAGGGCTTGAAGTGTGATACCCCACGTGTTTGGATCTGAATTAACAAAAGGAACACGAGTTTTGTTTAAAGTGGACCAAGACTGCTCACGTTACAAGAAAATCTTCTGAGCCCCAACAGCAAGCGTTTTCCTGGAAGGGAGCAGACAAAAAGCTTCATTGACTATTCTTTAATGATGTTTAATTTATTTATTATGATCCACCACGAATTTAAAGAACAACACATTTCAAGGATGCTTAAAGATTTTTTATCTTTCTTGGGCTTTATTATAGGTAGGTTTTTTTTTTTTTTGGTGACTGAAACAGAGTGAAAGAAGAAAACTAATTTACCTTCTAAATTTAGGCACAATTTTACCTAAATAAAATTTTGCATTTCCTGTATACATTTTTGGAGCCCTGGTGGCACAGTAGTTAAGAGCTGTGGCTGCTAACAAAAAGGTCGGCAGTTTGAATCCACCAGCTGCTTCTTGGAAACCCCGTTGGGCAGTTCTTCTCTGTCCTGTAGGGTCACTATGAGTCAGAAATGACTCAACAGCAGTGGGTTGTTGGGTTTTACATGCCTTTTGGTCGTTCAGCTCATAGATAGTCTTTCCTTCCCCTTCCTGTTGTTTTTGGGGTTCCTAGGCCCGCTGTTTGCTTCCTTCCCTCTACCCTTGACTGATTGGCAGAATAAAGTGGTGGCTTAGTGGACACTGAGTCAGGCTGGGTGGGTTGCAGTCCTTCCTCTGTCATTTATTTTCGTGATCTTGAAAAAGTTACTTCAAAACTTTCTGTGCTTCAGTTTCCCCACATGCAAAATTGAAATAGCAATGATACTATTTCCTGATTCTTATGAGCATTAAGTGAGCTGATACCCGTAAAGCGTCCTGACTCCAAGTAGGCGCTCAATAAATGTTGATGTTGTTCCTACAGTGTTGGGAAGCAGGCTGCCATTTCTGTGAACGTCTGTGAATATGGAGATGTAAAACAGGCACCCGTGAAGGCCTGAGAGGTTTTATCTAAAGTTGTTAGATAAAATGTGGCCGAGCTGGATTCTGCCTCAGGCAGCCTGGCTCCAGGACTCACGACCCTGACCGTTTTGTATCCAGAGAGCCCAAGCTTCAGTACAGAGATGTACTGTTTAGTACGTGGGTTTTGTGACAGCTGTTTTGGCTGACAGTTTTTGTTTCTTTCCTGATTCTTGGCCGTATGTAGTTGGTTAAAGTTGCCAGAGAACCAGGTTTGCGTGCTGACCTTTTCTTTCCTTTTACTTTCTTTCTTTGTCCTTAAAAGTGTGTCTCCTGTAAATAATGTGTATACATTAAAAACCCATTGCCGTCGAGTCAATTCTGACTCGCAGAGACCCTGTAGGACAGAGTAGATCTGCCCTGTAGGGTTTACAGGGCTGTAATCTTTACAGAAGCAGGCTACCACATCTTTCTCCTGTGGAGCAGCTGGTGGGTTCGAACCGCCAACCTTTCAGTTAGCAGCCAAGCACTTAACCACTGTGCCAACAGGGCTCTGAGCATTAGGTCCCCCTTTTGCATAAAGACAGATTACATACTTTCCCCTCTCCGTACTGTTTGGAAGGGGATACCACCTCCATGGGGAGAGGAATTTGCCTGAGGAAGACACTAAAAATGTAAAATAGGCTGAAATAAGGAAGAATAAAGGATTTTGTTGGAAATCAGCTTGTTTCATACTATTTAAGTAAAATAAGACAGGGCCGAAACCGCACATCGATGCGTCTCAACACTGTGCCATTTTCCTTTAACCAGGTCTTGAATTCCTGTCAGAATTAGAAATTTAAATTTTCAATTCAGTTTTCTGTTATACGTCATTGCTATTTGTAGATGAGACTAATTTCCCTTTGAATTCATGATACAAATAAAGTAATTTAGAGTTATAGACCCTCTGGGTGTAGGCAAAATAAATGTGGTACTTAATGCTGGAATCCGGCATCATTTTTCTAAGAATCTTAAGATACCTACTCAGTTAAAAGTGGGTTTAGTTATTTTAGAAACTATAAGCAGTCATTTGGTAAGGAGGTGCTTGGTTTTATTTGTTGTAAATTTGTTGTAAATATTTGTATTAAAGTATAGTACCTCTGTACCCCATGGATCCCAAGCTTTCATAGGCCAAGTGCTCAGAGACATCCTCCGCTGGTCTTCACTGACAATGACTCATTACGGATGATCAATGACCTCCTGGACTTTTAAATTCCTGTTTGTGTGCAGAGGAGAAAATCCTCCTCTCTTTGAGAGGCGATCCTCCAAAATTCTGGCCCTGTTTTATGTAATCCTAACCCGACACTGTATGGCATAGTCAGAGGGGGAGAAGTGATAAGGCGACAATGCTTTGCCTGTCAAATGTGTATGGAATCTGGTCTGTGGTAGGCTTATCTCTTCCAACCAGGATTCTTGTCCCCTTTTTTTCGGGAAAGCGTCTCCACCTAGTTAAAATGGCATGGGAACTTCATCAGAATCGAAGTTCCTACAGAAATAGCCCTGCATCTGGTTGGCACACAGACGGTAATGACATTCCCAAAGAATTCGCATGACAGAGTTTGCGCCTTCCCCAGTGTCCGGCGGGCTGGGGGCGGGTGGCAGCTGACAGGATGGACGCTGCGCCATAAATCCCGGATCGCGGGCACGCTCGGGAACCGGCCTCAGCAGGGCTGCCCTGCACACGGCCGTCTGCGGAGCTCGGAGGGCTGGGACGAGGTTTCGTTTGCCTTTTGGAGTCCCCCTTCTAATCTCATCCTCAGCTTTTTAAAAATAATTGGTCGTTTATTTCTTTGAGATCCAGCATTGTTGCAAACCGTGTTTACCAATATTTACGGAGACGCAGACGCCTGGGGCTGCTGTGGTCACTCAGTCTTCCTCCAGCCCCTCCAGAAGCCAGTCTCAGGCCTGCCTCAGGGCTGCCCGCTTCCTCGGGGCCTCTTTATATGACCAATAACAATAAGCATGTTTAAAAATATATGAAAGTTTAATGAATGGCCAGTGAGAAGAGAGGACGACTTTTATAACGAGATTAATACCTTGGCTCAAGGGGCATAACATTTTAGTAAAATCAAAATTTGTATAGTTATCCTAGCAGTGTCTTCACCTCTGGCTTCCATATAAAAATGTCTAAATAAAATACCGGCCGCCATCTCTGGCCGTTGTTTGCATCTGCTCGACCTGGAGCCTACTGGGGCGGGGACGTCTGGGCCAGGGTCCCCCAGGTCTCTGTCACGTCAGCTTGTACAGCTGAAGGGTCTAGGGAATGCATCGATGCCAGCTGTCTTTACAGTTGAGATGTTTCTAGATGGTCTAGATGTTTCTGGGAAAAATGCAGGCAGAACTGCCCCAAAAGGTAGCTTTTTGTGTTGTTTTAAGTAAGCTCATACATACTCTCTACGTTTCCCCTTTCTAGTTACTACACTTTCAAAGAAGTCTGGATGTATTACTGTTATTTTCACAAGAGTGGCCTATTGGGGTAAACGCTATGGAGAAAGTATTCTGAATGGTTTCTGATTTAAACAACGGGGAGCCTCACTTAGTCTAATTTCTAATGTGATATAAAGCTGCCGGCCAGCTGACACCAGTCTTAATTTATGATCTGTTTAACCTTTTTATATCCTAGCCACAACCTCCCCTCCCCAAGACGTGAATCTGTGTACCCACACATTTCAGGGGGAGCATGCAGTGGTGGACGGCGCTCTGAATTGTAGAGGATGAGGGAGGGGATTTCGTTGAGCACATTGATGTGCGTGAGGCATCCTGTCCCGACTGCTGGTTCTGTGCTCCGTCAGCCGCTGGGGACTCTTCCAATCCAACTAAGTCCCATCTCCCAGCTTCTGAACTCCAGGTCATTGGGTCAGAATAGACCCTGAAGGTACACGGGTGACAATGGAGTGGCTTCCATTCTTTTTAACTTCTTACACTGAAACGATTTTAGACCTGCAGAAAAGTTGCAAAAACAGCACAGAAAGTTTCGTTGACCATGGCGTCACCATGAGTTGGAGCCAACTCAGCAGCCGCTAACAACAGTGGTTTCGCCTGGTATTAACACCCTGCGTAACTGTTGTTCTTGTTGTTAGGTGTCGTCGAGTCGCTTCTACCTCATAGCAACCCTGCGTAGAGCAGACCGAAACACCGCCCAGTCCTGCGCCGTCCTCACGCGTAACAACAGTTGTGATAACCACAGTACAATGATCAAAACCAGGGAATCAACGCTGGTATAAAACTACACACCCTGTTTGAATGTCACCAGTTCTGACAGCCGACCCAGGATCCCATGTGGCGTTCAGTTGTCATGTCTCCTTGGTCTCCTGATGGTTGCTGGGTCTTTCCTTCTGGGACCTTGTCTGTTTTGAAGAAACTGGTCGGTTATTTTGTAGAACGCCTCGTTTGGGTTTGCTGAGGTTGTCTCACGACTAGGTTGAGATTGTGCATTTTTGCACAGATGTGATAGCGTGCCCTTCTCAGAGCATCATATCGTGGGATACGTGAAGCTGGTATGTCATATTGCTGGTTAGGGTGCAATCGGCTGGGTTTCTCCAACTATTAAGTTCCTGTTTTTCCCTTTCTAACTAATAAATATCTTGGGGAAGATTTTTGAGACCATGCAAATATCTCGGCTCTCCTTAGCCTTTTGCCCACTAATTTTAGTGTCTGTCACTAATTTACAGCCTGTTAATGAATCTTGCCTGCAACACTTTCTACTCTGTCATTTGCCTGATATGTATTTTTCTCATTCCTTCTCAACTTACTATATGGGATTCATCTATAAGGAAGAGCTGTCCCTTCTCCTCCACTTACTTATTTATTCAGTGAACTACTTACATCAGCATGGGCTCATGGATATTTATCCTGTTTTATGGGTATAGTCTGATACTGTCATTATCTTATTTTGTTATTCATGTAACTCCAACTTTGTCCATTGGGAGCCCCTTGTGGTTGGTTCCATCCTTTTTGTAACACTTCCTTTTGTTCTGGCACCACAGTGTAATCCAAAGTTGTCTCTTCCCTGCCCCAGCCCTGGACTCAGTCACTTCTCCCAGGAGGGCTGGTTCCTTTTGCTGGGGAATGATATTTAGAAACCAAGATCTGGCCGCTGGCTGTGTTCATTGCTACTGGTGGGTTACTGCTTCTATCTCCCCTCAGTAGACAGCTGAAATATATGTATGTGTACTGTTATAGATTGAATTGTGTCCCCCCAAAATGTGTGTCATCTTGGCCAGGCCATGATTCCCAGTATTGTGTGATTGTCATCTGATGTGATTTTCCTACGTGTTGTAAATTCTATCTCTATGATATTAATGAGGCAGAATTAGAGGCAGTTATGTTAATGAGGCAGGACTCAATCTACAAGATTAGGTTGTATCTTAAGCAGTCTCTTTTGAGATATAAAAGAGAAAAGTGAGCAGAGAGACAGGGGGATCTCATTACCACCAAGCAAGAAGAGCCAGGAGCATACGTCCTTTGGAGCTGGGGTTTCTGCGCTGAGAAGTTCCTAGACCAGGGGAAGATTGATGACAAGGACCATCCCCCCAGAGCTGACAGAGAGAGAACCTTCCCATGGAGCTATCACCCTGAATTCGGACTTCTAGCCTCCTAAACTGTGAGAGAATAAATTTCTGTTTATTAAAGCCATCCACTTATGGTATTTCTGTTATAGCAGCACTAGATAGCTAAGACATGTACCGACCCACGCATCTAGAGTTCTGTATCTGTCTGTGTACGTCTTAAAGACCATGTGTTTTATACTGACACCTCCAATTCGAATCCAGCAAAACAGGTTTCACTCTAGCCCCCACTCTTTCCTGATTGTGAACTTCCTTTTCTGACAATGAGAAACCTTGCTTTCATAATCTACAATATGCTTGCTCATGTAAGGGCTTCTTTTAAACATACTCTGGTAAACCCTGTGTCATTGTATTGCCATCACCAGGTGCAGCTGAGGCCTGGTAGGCTAAGCCCTACTTGTGAAGGAGAGTATTTCATGGGCTTACTTGAAAAAACTTTAATCTGCAGGATTCTGGTTCTAGCTATGTGTGTAAACATGGTTAGCAACACAGGGCTGATGTTTTGGACTAGTAGAGACCGAAAATAAAATCATTTTGTTTCAAAACATCTGGCATGTTTCCAAATAGAGGTACCAGCTAATTAGCTTATTCTTAAATATCCAAATGTTGCATGTGGACAAGAAATAAAAATAAACCAATGAAGGTCCTCTAATGTTATTTTATGTGAAGAATAATAATCACTTTTCATAGCATTCTCAACCAATTTGGGAATTTTTCTTCTTTTTTCTCTCATTTTCTTTTTTTCATTTTTGTGCAGTTGGTACTTTTTACCTACATGCAGATTTTCATTTGTTATGATTCCTTCTTTTCTTTGTTGTAAACAGAAATATTGAAAATTCACTAAACATTAAACTCTTTAAAAGGTCTGGTTATATTATATCCGGGGTCTTACAGAGTGATCATATTCAGAGGCATGGCCAGGTCAGAGTTGTATGGTGTTATGTATCTTTATGGATACTGTGTTATGTCGGCTCTTACTACCAGGCTCATATTTCATAGTTGTTTTTTTTTATTTGAATTGGGTTTGCTGGTAGCAGAGACTTTAAAACTAACCTGATGGAAATACGAACTGATTATTATTAATTTTATCAGATGAAGATTGGAAATTTTGGTCACACTTACGAAATGACTAAATCTTACTTTAGGAAGAGAGAGGATATGAACAGTTAAAAAAAAAAAAATGGAGTTCACTGTCCTGAAATTTGACTTTAACCAGTGTCAGTTGCTGTTGAGTCAATTCCAACTCATGGCGACCCCATGTGTGTCAGAGTAGAACTGTTCTCCGTAGGGTTTTCAGTGGCTGATTTTTCGGAAGTAGATTGCCAAACCTTTCTTCTAAGGCACCTCTGGGTGGACTCAAACCTCCAACCTTTTGGTTAGTAGCTGAGCACATTAACCATTTGCATTATCCAGGGACTCCATTAATAGGTTAGGTGTTCCCTAATGCATTCTTTCTCAAATATATTCTTAAATATACCTTCAATTTCCTTATACTCTCTTTAGCACAAACCTTTGTCTATGGACCAATATTACAAATCTTGGGATGGGGGCAAGGCACGCAGGATTGAATTTTTTAAACTTCTCAAACAATGTGGGGGAATCCCAATGGCACATTTGTTCAGAGAAGGACTAGTTATTGCTAGTTTTGGCAGTCAGAGAATTTAGATTAGTGCCCGGTGTCACGGATTAAATTGTGTCTCTCCAAAATGTGTGTCAACTTGGCTAGTCTATGATTCCCAGTATTGTGTGATTGTCCACCATTTTGTGGTGATGTGATTTTTCTATGTGTTGTAAATCCTACCTCTATGATGTTAATGAGGTGGGATAGGTGACAGTTATGTTAATGAGGCAAGACTCAATCTACAAGACTAAACTGTGTCTTAAGCCAGTCTCTTTTGAGATATAAAAGAGAAAAGCGAGCAGAGAGACACGGGGACCTCATACCGCCAAGAAACAAGAGCCAGGAGAAGAGCGTGTCCTTTGGACCCGGGGTCTCTGTGATGAGAAGCTCCTAGACCAGGGCAAGATTGATGACAAGGACCTTCCTCCAGAGCCGACAGAGAAACCTTCCCCTAGACCTGATGCCCTGAATTTGAACTTGTAGCCTCCTAGACTATGAGAGGGTAAATTTCTCTTGCTTGAAGCCATCCACTTGTGGTATTCCTGTTAGAGCAGCACTAGATGTCTAAGACAACCAGGAAGCCATTTCTCTGGAGGCTGTCTCTTAGAGCATCTTCCGGTTACAGAAGAGCATGGTTGATAGGCTGGGCTCTGGAGGCAGAATCCCTGGGTTTGATTTTGGGCTTCCACAGCTTACTAGAAATGTGACCTGCTCTGTGCCAGTTTCCTCATCTGTAATGTGGGGTAACAATACCTCCTTCTTCACTGGTTTATTGTGAGGATTAACGTTATTAATACTCTAAATATTAGCTAACAGGTAGTCCCCAACTTACGATGAGCTTCCATTCTGACGACTCCATTGTAAGTCGGTTTTGACATAAGTCAGATACCCAATATTTTTAGTTTTCATTATTATTGCCTTTTATTATCTGTGTTTTTATCATAACACTGAACATCTGTGAGTGAACATCTGCAAATGATAACATCAGTAACTTATGTGCTACAGCATTGTATGTAGTACATGTTACTAATGATAAGATGTTCAAAAAAAAAAAACAGTCATAAGTGCAGTTTGTCATAACTCAACTACATCGTAAGTCAAGGACGGCCTATACAGCCTGTCAGGATTCAGTGTTACCATAGCACTGTTTGCTGTCTGATTAGCTTGATGCCTGTTTCATTGTCAGCTGTCCTCTAAATCTAAGCCTGCCTGTTGCTATCAAGCCAATTCTGACTCCTAGCAACCCTATAGGACAGGGTAGAACTGCCCTCATAGGGTTTTGGTACATCTTCACGGAAGCAGACTGCCTGCCACATCTTTCTCCTACAGAGTGCCTGGTGGATTGGAACTGCCAGCCTTTCAGTTAGCTGTCAGGGTCTTCACCACGGCACCACCAGGGCTCCTTGAATATCAGATCTGGGCAGACTTATAGAAATAAACTAAAGCCAAAAGATGTAGCTCAGTGGCTTTGGGTCGGTTGCTTCCTGGCATCAGGGACAAAGACAGGACTGGAGCCTGGGCCCAGACGGTTTCATAAAAGAGGCCCTGGTCGTTTTCTTGGGTTGAAATCTTTGCATATATTTTTTTCTTGGCCTTACCTCAGCTGGTGGCGGTTGGCTTGGCTGATTTCCTACCCACGTTCTTCTAAACACCAGTGACTTTTGGGTGGGGTTTGCCCGTGTACTCCTTGGTTCAGAGTTGCTGGCTTGAACACCCTTAGATAGGTCCTGCCCTTGTCTTGGGGAAGAACTGAAATCAAACCATTTGCCACTGAGTCAGCTCTGACTCATACGATCCCATGTGTGTCATAGTAGAGCTGTGCTCCAGGGGGTTTTCATGGCTGTGACCTTTCAGGAAGGGCACCTTCTCCTTCTCTAGGTTGGAGAGTGGGTCTTACCTCTGGTGAGAAGGAACAGCCAGTTATCAATTCCAAGACTGAGAAAGTCTCTATTCCCTTGGAAAACAGAGGGTCTGTTTTGGAATCGTTTGGAAAAAGTGGTTAGGGTGGCCTATGGGGAACTTCTAGAGTTTTCAGTAACATACGGAATTTTAATTTTGTCTTTTTTTTTTTTTTTTGTGGTGGTTACTCCTTTTAGCCACGTGGGTTTATTCAGTTAGTGATAAACCAACCAGTCTGTTACCATCCCATTTTCTGATGTTCATGTTTCTATTTACCACGAAGATAAACCATCATGGATTTCCCTTCCATTGGCGCACTTGTTGGCAGATGGTATTTTTACTTGTATGACCACCCTGCTCATTGCTGCCTTTCTGAGGACTTTAAATACATTTCTGGTCCAATAATAACTTACCTTAAAGTAAGCTTAGAGTCTGTAGCATTTGTACGTCTGGTAGACATAGTGCTCAGCAGTATTTCAGTCTCCCGCCTTCCTGGGTCTGCAGGAGAGCCCAGGACTCCCTCCCACTCAGGCTGGGGGTGGTCCTGTGACGCTCTGGCAAATAAAACGTGAGCTGAAATGACAGGTGGAACCCCTGGGTAGACACATTCAAGTTCCAGTGCATGATTGTCCCTCTTCCCTTCCTTGCTGGGCACCGTGCCCGTGAGTAAGGAGGTGAAGTTGCCATGACAGAAACCCCCTCTTCTACATTCAGCACCCCATGAAGCTCCTGCTCTGGACAGGAACCCGGACCTGCAGTGACGGTGGTGGTTACTGCAGAGTCACCAAGCCCAAGCTGACTAAGACAGTGTGGGCCGTCTGCATCAGGGAGGTAGCTCAGAATCGTGGTGAGAGCCTAGGCTTTGAAGAATGTGGGGCTTGACCTTGAAAACCGACCCGCCACTTGTGTGTGGTGTCCTTGGGCTCCTTAGCGCTCTCTCTGTTTTCTCATCCACACATAATTTGATCTACCTCTTAGGTTTGTTACTGTGAGGAGTGAATGAGATAATGTATGTAAAGCACCTGGCCCAGGGCCAGGCAAGTGTAGCTAATACATTTAGTCCCTACCCAGCTGGACCCTTTAACAGCCTGTTGGCAGGACACTGTCTCCTTACAGGTGCAGAAGGAAATAAATGATCACATGGTTATTTTATTTGCCTTATGAAAAAAGATAAGGATAATATACATCAGAGGTGGGAGGTGGTAGTCTGTCCTTAAAGAGAGCCGTAGCTGACACCCGAGGCGGTATTTTTCACGTCACTGTGGGTGATTGGGGACAGGGACGCCTCCCTTCCCAGCGGCCTACGAAGCTTGTGCCCTGTCCCATGTAATTAACTTAGGGAAAATCACATTGTGGGGACTCGGCTATTTCGCCCCTTATTCATGTCCTTAAAATCAAGTTAAATTTTTTTTTTTCAGCAATAACTTTTGAAGAACGTGGGGAGCAGAGAACAAAGTGTAGAGACTCAGTAACAAGCCGCCTGTGTGGGGTCTTCAGGATGATCTGCACAAACTGAATAGAGACAGCCGGTTTTAAAGGCAGCCTCACCCAAACATGACATCAAAATGCATGCAGTCTGGAAAGGCGCTTTTTCTTTCTATGGCTCTGCTCCATATTTCATTTATATTTGAAATGGAGTGGACGAATATGAATACAGATACTTAGAGTTACTGTAAAGTCATATGTTTATGTGCAATGTCTGGTTCCTTTACCATCTCTTACAGTTTAAAAGGGAGAGCAGTTAATGGTTTTGCCCACACTACTTGGATTTCTTTCTTTTTTTTTTTATTATGCTCCAGCTTGTATTCTTCAGGTGTGTGGCTATTTTAGTATTATGAGGAATGATGGATGATGCAGGAAAGTTTCTGTGGAAGCACTTCAGATATTGTGCAATGCACTTGGGGTTGGCTCCACTTGACTGATGCATGATTTATCCAATGTCCCTGCCACTTTCGGAGATAAAGCTGCAGTTTTATCAAAAATGCCAGCAACTGTGATTTAGAATTTATAAACCTCCCTTTTCAAATAATTGCTCTGATGACTTTCTGCCGGGGCAATAAAATGATAAAGGTAATTGCACACAAATGTGAGATCGCACCAGAATACAATAAAATTAACCTGAATTAGCTTGACTTGTCGATGAGAAGTATTTATGAAGTGGAGTGTTGCAATAAGGGAGTGTGATATTATAGCTGGGAGGTGAGTTACCGCCTTAATGCAATATTCTTTAAATTTAAAAAAGAGACTTTCTTTTGAAGGTGATTGTGCTTTTGAAATTAAGTTGATGTGATTCTTGTAATTGGCAACAATAATGTGTTTTGAAGGTAATATCTTTTATTGTGTTATACCTATAGTTGCATTACCTTTTATTTAGCCTTTCCTTGCTTCAGCTTTTCAAATACTCAGGTAGAGGCCGACCTGGAATCCATCAGATCCACGGGGCTAGCATGTTGTATTCTCTCTTCAGCACTGTCCTTGTCTGAATGTTAACAGACTTTTGCTTTTTTCATGTTTGGTTAAATCATTTCCACATCAAAGGCTAACTGTTATGGTCATTTAGTTTTTTAAAAGTTTGATAGGGGTCCTTACAAGCGTGCTTTCTTTTCTTTTCTTTACATATGTGCTAAGAATTTTGCATTGTAGACTAATGAGTTTCAACAGTGTCAGCCCCAAGACCAGCCAACCGCATGCTGCTGAGTCGATTCTGACTCATGGCGACCCCGTGTGTTACGGAGTAGAACGGCTCCGTAGGGTTTTCTTGGCTGTAATCTTTACGGAAACAGATCGCCAGGCCTTTCTTCTGCGATGCCTCTAGGTGCGTTTGAATCACCAACCTTTAGGTTAGTAGCTGAGCGCAAACCGTTTGTGCCACCCAGGGTCCTTCAACCCCAGTATCCCCATTTAAATGCCCATGGTTGATGACGTTCCATTTACGACCCTAAAGTGAAATTCATGGATAGTATGTACCTATATATACTATCTAAAACACAAACAAAACCGTGCAGAAAGGTGTGGCTAAAAAGGCACTGACTTACAGGAAAGTGTTGTGTATTTAGAATGTAAATGCTTGGGTGGCACTACACTGAAGGTCATAATGAAGTAATCAGATGTACGTACCTCGCAGACAGCAGCTCCAAGCGGTGATTGATACGGTTTTGCTTATTGGCGATTCGTGGTCCAATCAGCGTTGACACAAGGGGCGTGGTTTTTCCAAAATGGTGGACAACTGTTCATCAAGTTCCAAAGACGGTGAAGACCATCGTTCCCTTGAGTTACAGGTAGTTGCATTCCTGGAGAACCCGGGTGGAGTAAAACTGCAAAACAGATTCTGTGTTTGCATGTTGAATGGAGCGGTATTCTAGGTTCTGATTAATTTTAGACTTGGATGTGTCGCAGGACCTTTGGACGTCACGGATGGAGGTCCGCTCTGTCGTTTGCGAGGGCCCCACATATTGCAGGACTTGTTACACTCTCAGTTTTGCCTGTTAAATGTTAATAGTTCCCACGATCATTGTGGCAACCAGAAAACACCTCCAAATTTCCAATACTTCCTAGCTGAGAATGACTAGAGAGGATTCTAACTATAGAACATCAGACACAAGCCAGGTTGTGGTCAGTTCTAGAACTTCCCAAGCACACCAGTGGTGGGTACATATGCTGCCGTACATAGGACAGTAGAAAGCCTGAGGTACCTGTTTCCAAGTGGGTGGAAGAGAAATGCCCCCAAAGATGAGAGTCCAGGGGCTAGTCTTTTGGTGCGCCATAATACCCTCCGCCACCATTTGACCTGATTTTGTCTAATCTGGATTTGCGTGAGTATGGGTGTTTTTTTGGTTTTTTTAGTTTTCGTTTTTCCATCTAGCTCCGTGGAAGGAATTTTGAAAGCTAAGGTAGACTTTAGAAGGTGCAGCAGACTTAAAACAGCAATATGTGTGTTTATTACTGTTGATTTTGGGAGGATGCCGCTGGTCTGTTGTTTTCCTGAAGAGAAAAAGATGTTGGGAGAGAATACACCTAGAAAAATATAACCAGTGGGAATTTTTCCAGAAAGAAGTGGAAGCTAGAAAATTCAAGTGGAATAATGGACGTGGTGGTAGATAAACCACCTCTTGTAGGTCCTGGCTTTGTATTTGCTAGTCCATGGATAATCTGTATCCTGTGACAATAGCCTTCTTAGACTCTTTTGGTTTAGTTAAAAATGAAAACAGTGTAACAAAAAACGGGCTTTGTGATTAGCCTCGCCTGCGTTTATATGTTCAAATGTAGGCTTGCCTTTCCTACTAAGGTATCAAGTATCAGGCACTGTGTTCTGATATGATGTGTTCAGATTGTGTTGTGGCAAAGAATATCGAACATACCACGGACTGCCAGAAGAACCAACAAATCACCCTTAGAAGAAACACAGCCAGAACGTTTCTTAGAAGCGAGGATGACGAGCTTTTGGCCCGCTTACCTTGCACGTCATCAGGGAAGACCAGCTGCTAGAACAGGATGTCGTGTTTGGTAGAAGGTCAGCGAAAACGAGGGCATTGAGTTGGACTGACACAAAACAGTGATCTCAAACATACCAGTGATCATGAAGCTGGCACAGGACCAGGCAGTGTTTTGTTCTGTTGAGCCCGACCCCAGCAGAGACTACACAGCATCAGCTAACTAGAAAGCAGCTTCACACAGGAGCTCGCTGGCGTAGACGGGCGGGGGCGTCCGCTGGCCGGCGTAGACAGGTTCGCTCAGCGTTTCTTCCCTCTGCCTTGCACATCCTCCCTTCTGCTTAGAAACTCCTCTCAGTTGGCCCCCTTGAGCTCCACCCACCCCTCACAGCTTTCCTCCTCCAGCGAGCTTTCCTTGGTCCTTGAATTTGCATATCTTGTTCTTCGGGAACCTTCTCTGCATTTCTTTCTCCGGGTCTCTCATAGAGCAGCGTCATATAGTTATGCTCTGGGATGTGACTCTGAGGCTGTAGACTGAATCAGGATCTGACTCTAGCTCTGCCACTTAGTAGCTGTATATACTCGGTCAGGTTGCTTAAAATCCCTGAAAGTCTCAGTTTCCCTCTCTCTAAAATGGGCATTCTAAGGCTGTCACAAGGAGCCCTGGTGGCACAAAGGTTAAGCACTCAGCTGCTAATGGAAAGGTTGACAGTTCAAACCCACCAGTGGTTCTGCAAGAGAAAGACCTAGCGATCTGCTCCTGTGAAGATTACAGCCTAGAAAACTGTATGGGGCAGTTCTGCTCTGTCCTGCAGGGTTACTATGAGTCGAAGTCGAACCGACGGCAGCACCACCCACGGTGCGGCCACACTCCTAGGGTTACTTTGGAGGATTGGGTAAGGCCATGCCATCCAGGCGTGCGCGTGGGGCCTGCTGGCACTCAGCCGTCAGCAGAGATGACCTCGACTGCCAGCCCCTCCCAGGGTGGGCTTTACCATGCTGCCGTGTCTGCACTCAACCTGTGTCTTTGAGGGGAGCTCTGAAGACAAGGGGGCGCCGTGCGCCTCACTGTTTAATGTGCCGTTGTCCTTAGCTGCTGTTGAGTCAATCCCAGCTCATGGCGACCCACGTATACAGAGTCGAACTGCTCCATGGGGTTTCAAGGCTATGACCTTTCAGTAGCAGATCACCAGGCCTGTCTTGTGGGGAGCCTCTGGGTGGATTCGAACCACCAGCCTTTTAGCTAGTACCCAAGCGCTTAGCCATTTGCGCCACAGAGGGACTCTGTTTAATGTGCTGTTGGGTATTAAGACCTCCCTCTAGGGCAGCTTGTGGATGGAGGATAAGGCTGTTGTGAAGAAGGTGTGGGCTGAAAATGCCACGGGTCTTGTTGTCTAAGTGAAGGTTGGGAGGAGGGCTGCCCAGGGCAGAGCCCGCCGGTGCCCAGGCCCAGGGGGCTCCTGGAGGGAAGTGGCCTGCCTTGAGGAGATCCGGGTTTCGGTGAGGATCCTGTTGACTTGGGGACATGGGGCTCCGCAGGAATGAGCTTTTCCAGTAAATACAGAGCCCTGAGGTCAGGCACAATGCAAAGCAAGTTCTGCTAGAAGCCCGAGATAGGTATTTACGGCCTCGCTGTTGGGAAGCGAGCAGTGGGCCTCAGGTGAGTCGGCCAAAATGACAAATGGCTTCTGGTGCAACTTTTTATTGTCGAGCTGCACGCTGTATTTCTTCCGACCGCTGCGGTGTTTGCCTGAGTTTTGACTGTATTAGTTACCTGTAAGATGGAGAACCCTCCAGTGCCCCCACCAGGTGTGGGTCTGCTTTCAGCACATTTCGTCTGCCACGTTTCAGACAAAGCGAAAGCTCTTCTCATCCCATCACAGGTTTTTAGGGTCTGATCAGAGACAAAGCCAGTCCTGAACGGCTGGGTCCAGGACGATGCATTGAGTGCTTTGTAGGGGTGACACCTTCCGTTTGTGAGGTTTTTGGTTTGAGGGTGTCTACCATTCCCTCCCCTCTTCTCCCGAGAGCGGCTCCCCAGTTCCCTGGGGTTGGCGGTGGGCCCGTAGAGCTTCTCAGCCCGAGTCTGTCCCAGCCCATTGTCCCAGGGACTTTGTAAGCGTCTCCAGTGGGCAGAGTTAGACCCTCTCCCAGATGACTCTGCCACGCCCCCTCCCAGCCCCATCCCCCTCTCCGTGTCCTACTGGGAAAGCCCCGGCCTGGGGGCTCTTGTTGTGTGTTGCCATCCAGTCAGCACAACTCATGGTGACCCCGCGTGCGACGGAAACACTGCCTGCCCTGCGCCATCTTCACGATCCTTGGTACGCTCAAGCCCATGGTTGCGGCCGCCATGTATTTTGAGTGTCTTCCAAGCTAGGGGGCTCATCTGCTGCCACTATATTGGACGATATTTTGTTGTGAGCCCGAGGGTTTTCACTGGCTGATTTTCAAAAGTAGATCGCCAGGCCTATCTTCCTAGTCTGTCTTAGTCTGGAAGCTCCATTGAAACCTGTCCACCATGAATGACCCTGCAGGGATTTGAAATACTGGTGGCATAGCTTCCAGCATCACAGCAACACACAAGCCGTCACAGTACAACAGACTGACAGACGGGTGGTATGGCATAGAGAGTAGTTGCCCCATATGTGATGACGCATATGAAGCACTGTTCCTGGTCTGGCCTTAGGAGGACTGAAGGGGTCTGTTGGGCCAAGAGAATCCAGGCCATAGTTCATGGAGGAAGGAGGGGAAAGAAATGTGGTATGAAGCTCGGCTGCTAACCAAGAGGTCTGCAGTTCAAATCCACCTCCTTGGAAACCCTATGGGGCAGTTCTCCTCTGTCCTGTAGGGGCGCTGTGAGTCGGAATTGACTCGGCAGCAGCAAGTTTTTTTTTTTTTAAACAGGGGAAGGTGTTCTCAGGAAGTTAGTCTGGGTGGCGGTCATTAAAATACCGTGTGGATCAGAAGATGAGAAAAGACTGGTTTTTTGCTCTAGAAGAAGGCCGGGCATGTTGAGGTGAGTGGGTGCTGACCTTTCTGGCAGAGTGTAGACTTAGTTAACTTGAGAAGCCAAATTAAGTAGACTCGTCAGGGAACATTGCTCACTTGATTGAAAAAGGGATAGGTGTAGTATTTTCTGCTGTGAAAAAGGATTAGGTATCATTAATTGCTTATTTCAAAGAAATGTTCAATATGACGAAACCCGGTAAAATCCAATCATTTGACCGGTCATTTCAGGGAGGCGGCTTTGACAGGGTTGGATGTACGAACGCACCTGTGTCATTTCAGTGGGAGACCAGGAGCGTGGGCATCGGTTCGCTCTCCGAGGGGTCTAGTTCTGTTTCCCTTTTGAGGTGGAATTTTGCCTTCCCTGTACGAGATGTTTATTACTGCTACCGGAAGGTGTCTGGAATATATATTGCTTTAAGCTGCGGGATAAACTTTACTCTCCGGATGGTTTAATTTTTATTGCGTTCCCACAGTGCGCCTCTGTTGTTCCGACGATACGCACGACAGTGTCTGCCCCCTGAGACCACGCTCAAAATTGCGTCTTCAGTGCACATCACGGTCCCAGGCACCGCACGTCCATTGGATTCCCTGATTCATTTTTGCTGGCTTTTTCTCGGTTTGTCTGCCTCGCACATTAATATTTCCTCCTACGCTTTGTTATTTCTGTAGAAAAAAGTTGTGTTTTACCAAGTAGAAAATATTTTATAGTAGTAGTAGTTCATGATTTTAGTTGCAAGTTGCTTAAAATTGATACGATGACTAAAGCTTCGGCCAGAATTCCACTCTGAAAGCATGCAGAGGTGCTTGTGTTCTCCAGTTTGACCAGAGATGACTTTGGAAAAGGAATTCCACCCTGCCAGACAGTTTATTTCCCTGACTGTTGTCTCTGCAGCCTCTTCTCAGTTCTATGGGATTATGGGATATAGAGTGTGCTTTGTTCGTTGATATCTGTACGTATAATATTTTTAAAGAATTTAACTTTTGGGTATTAAAAAGCATCTCCTGGCCACTAGCTTTTGAGAAGGTTCCAAGAATTGTGACATTAAATTACTTCACATCCAGCAATTAAGAAGAAGAGCAGCAGGGCCTCTGGGTAGCCCAGGCTGAATAACTGTTTCCCAGATAATTGGTAGAATCCTTGTGCTTAGTGTCAGGAGGGAATTTAGAGGCCCTGGTGGCGCAGTGGTTAAAGCGTTCTGCCTCCAGGTAAAAGGTCGGCAGTTGGAATCTGCCAGGTGCTTCTTGGAAACCTACGGGGCAGTTCTGCTCTGACCTGTAGGGACGCTATGAGCGGGAATTGACTTGACAGCAGCGGGGTTGGTGTTTTTGTTTTAGACCACCCACAGAATCCCTGGGTGGCACAGAGGTTATCACGCTCAACTACTAACCAAGAGATTGGAGGTTCAAGTCCACCCAGAGGCGCCTCGGAAGATAGACTTGGTGATCTGCCTCTGAAAGGTCACAGCCTTGAACTCTGTGGAGCATTGTTCTCTGCACACGTGGGGTCACCATGAGTCAGAATTAACTCTGCGTAGAGTTCCTGAGTGGCACAAACGGTTAAATGCCCAGCTGCTAGCTGGAAGGTTGACGGTTTGAACCCACCTAGAGGTACCTCGGAAGAAAGGTCTGGCGATCGGCCTCTGAGAGGTCACATTCTTGAAAACCCTGTGGGGCACAGTTCTCTGCACACATGGGGTTGCCATGAGTTGGAGTTGACTGGATGGCGGCAGGTTTTTTTGTTGTTTTAGCCTAACCCATGTTGGCTCCCAGCGTAAACTTCAGAGGAAGAGCTCAGATCAGTTTTTATGAGTTCTCTAAATGTTTTATTGTAAGCTGATCCCTCCCCACCCCTCTTCCTTTTTTTTGAACATTGTGTTTTAGGTGAAAGTTTACACAGCAAATTCGTTTCCCATTCAACAGTTTATACACAGTGTGTTCCGTGACATTGGTTGCTATCCCCACAATGTGTCGGCACTCTCCCCATTTCCACCCTGCCTTCCTCTTTCCATCCCTCCAGTTTCCCTGCCCCTCCTTGCCTTCTCTTCTTTGCTTTTGGTTAAATGTTGCCCGTTTGGTTGTGTAGTTGATTGTTCTAAGGAGCACATTCCTCACAGGTGTTACTGTTTATTTTATAGGCCAGTCTATTATTTGGCTGAAAGGTGACCTCCGGGAGTGACTTCAGTTCCAGGTTAAAAGGGTGTCTTAGGGCGATAGTCTCAGGGGTTCTTCCAGTCTCTATCAGCCCTGTAAGTCTGGTCTTTTTCATGAATTTGCATTTTGTTCTACATTTTTCTCCCATTATAACTGGGACCTTCTGCCGTGTCCCTGGTCAGAGTGGTCCTCAGTGGTAGCCGGGCACCATCTAGTTCTTCTGGTCTCAGGCTAGAAGAGGCTGTGGTTCCTGTGGGCTGTTAGTCCTGTGGACTAATTGCTTCCTTGAGACTTTGGTTTCCTTCAGCATCTTGCTATATTTATTGTTTCATCAAAGTTCCATCCAGTGGACCCCAGATCTTTCCGGCTTGGATGTCCGTTGCTAGAGGGAGGCCCCTTCCTAACTGAGATTGTATCATAGGATTCTTTATAGAGGCGGCTAACACACAGGTGTGGCAGCCTCAGTGGGCTGGGTATTGCTGCGCAGAGGCAGGTCAGAGGAAGCAGGCTGCCTGGCCTCCTGACGTCCCCGGTGCCCCCACTGCCCCTGCCGGGTGTCTGCGGCTCACCTGGTGCGGCAGCTCCGGGTCTGTCCTGCCGTCCCCACGAGATGGGGTGCGGTTAACGCCACGTGCTGGGCCGGAACAGGCTGGGCTGGACCAGGAGGAGTTACTGGGGAGCGGACCACTCTCCCGTTCCTGGTGCTGGTGAAGAATTCCTCTTAAATTGAATCCACTACTTCAGACCTTCATCAAAGTAATTTTAATAGAACGCTTGAATCAATAAGAAGCAGCCTGGGAAACAGCCCCCCCACCCCCGCATCATAGTTTAGGAATTCAGGTCCTCTATTTCTTGCTTGTAATTAGCATGAAGGAGCAACTTCCCTGATACTTGCTGATTTTTCTCCTTTTGGAAAGTTACCCAGACTTTTGCTATCATTTTGTGGGTCACTGGTATTATATACACCCAGAGCAGAAACGAGACTGAGCCACCACGGATAGTGGAGGCCTCTGGGGGCATACATAGCACCCACATATAGAATCCAACTCATGGTGACCCCATGTGTGTGAGAGTAGACCTGTACTCCATGGGGTTTGCAGTGGCTGAGTTTTTAGAAATAGATCACCAGGCCTTTCTTCTGAGGTGCCTCTGGGTGGACTGGAACCTCCAACTTTTTGGTGAGCCGCCCAGAGCATTAACCGTTTCATCACCCAGGGGTTCTAAAGATGGCAGAGGAATGCAATTTCCTTTGTTATGAAGTCTTCCATTTTCCTTTTGGAAGGATTTCACTCTGCTTACTTCTTTAATGGCTGAAAGATGTGAAGGTACTTTGTTAATTTTAAAGTCCCAAAAACACGTGGGAAAAAAATGCCAAAAGATGTATATTCCCAGTTTGTGTTATATGAATCTGCATGCTTCCTAGAGGCTTTCTGCTGTCTGCTTTCGCCTGCACCCAGCGGGAGGACTGCACCGGGGGTTACCCCTTCCATGTTATCCAGGACACCCCACTCTGCACCCTGGTGACAGACAGGTCCCCGTTTCTTCTGTTACTTAAAGAATCTAACACCCTGTATTGCGATACCATTTTTCTGTAAGCCCTGGACACAATAAATCGTATTTTAATTGTAATTAAGACTTCGAGGTCGCTAGGCTGTCTTTGAGGGGAAGTGCCTGTCCTCTTTCCAGAAAGACAATTTATCATAGAGTGTATGGTTTTTGAAGAATTTACTGTAAGATGAAAGACTGGTATTTTATTCTTGCGTTTAGAAGTATTTAATCAAACAGTAGTGCACTTTTCGTCTAGAAATACTGGCCGCAGCTGCAGCATTAGACTGAATTATTGCTCGAGGAGTAAAAGGGACAGAATTATCCGTTCAGGTTATCAGCCACTGATAGGTTTTGGGTGTGATGTGACTAATTTAGCCCATAGATGGGCCGGAGCCTGGGTCAGTCACTCCTCGTCTGTGTGGGTTTCGGCAGAGCTTGGCCTTGTCTGGAGGACCCGTCTGTCCCTTGAAGAGCTGCAGGAGCTTTTTAAAGAGCGGGTGCTGTCAAGGCTGGCTTGTTCACAGCCACTGGAGCGTGTCTGGAACATAAGGCTCTTCCATTCGGGACACCAAGCCATGAATCATCTGGCTGCCTCGCCCGGGAATCTCGGCAGCAGAAACATCTGAAATGAGCTGTGCGTTATGGGTAGAGAGGACTTCGGGGCTGGTCCGTGCGGCGCAGACGTGCGCTTGGCACCTGCCTGGGGCTTGGTGGTAGGTCTGTGCCGCTTTGCATTGGAGGCCGGTAGGCATTGCTAAGCCAGTGCTTTAGAAAATTCCAGAAACTTTTGTAGCCACACCTTTGCTGTGGTTGCGATGTAAAAGGACAAGGAGAGTGAGCATCTGTTGAATCAAAGTAGTCTAATGATGTGTTCCTCGGTGGGTGGGAGAGAGCGAACTGGGAGAACATATAGATGTTCTAATTGTTTGCGCGGCTCTTTAGGCCACGGGCTGACGGGCTTCATCTGTGAAGGCCCAGACAGTAAGTATTTTTCCCTTTGGGGGCTACATGGTCTCTGTGGAAACCACCCAGCCATGCCATTGTAGTGTGAAAGTAGCTGTAGACAGTATGGAGGTGAGTGTGCCAATAAAACGTTATTTATGCACACTGAAATCAGAATCTCCTATCATTTCTGGGCGTCAAGAAATAGTTTTCTTTTGATTTTTTTAGCCGTTAAAAAATGTAAAATCCTCAACATAGTGAACGTAATTGACGTCACTGAATTGTGCACGTAAAAAGCGTTGAAGTGGCAAATATTTTGTTATAAATATCTCACTGCAATAAAAATTAAAAAACAAACAAACGTAGATTGGTAGGAGGGGCCTTGGACCGAGTTCAGAGGGTCAGCCTGTGTGCTGCAGAAGTTGCTGGGTCTGGAAGTCTGGAAAGGGGAGGGGGGCTGTAGGAGAAGAGCTGTCAAAATGCCAGGGAGCCTGCTGAGTCCGGGGGGTCCCACATTTTACGCAGATCTTCTTAGCACCGAGCACCGTGCAGTTTTGTGGAATGCTCCCAGGGAGTGTTGTGGAGTGGGGGCACCCCACAGAGGTCCCGAGAAGGAGGGGCAGGCTGTGTCTGGGCATGTGTCCCCGTGTGCATGGGGGTACTAGAGGCCTCCTTGTTGCAGGGGGCTTCCCACCTACATGTTCCTGTGGTGGGGGGTCTCATTCCTGCACGTTTGCTGAAGGTCTCTGTGAGGAGGTCGGTGGGTGCCAGTTCTGGAATCTCCATCCAAAAGTCCTCACTGTTCTGCCTGAATCAGCACAAACAAGGGTTTGGTCATTGCACCTGGAAACAGCATTGTCCTGACTGCCCGGGGTTAATTGTATCATCCACTGACTGATGTGACGCAGATACAGTAAGCACGTGCTTTTGATGTGCAGGTCTCTACGTGCACAGGTGGACAGTGTTATTACCTGTTTGTGCCACTTGCTCTCACGGCTTGATTGCAAACAACTATACACGATGCTTTGATACTACAAGATCGCTTCCTGGATGAAGAGGATTTCAAATCACACTTGGCTGTTTGGAAGAGAAGTTTGAGATGTTTCTACTTCACCACCGGATCTGGCTTGTCAGAGGGAGGGGTTGTTCTTTTCCAGAAGTTTCTCAGAGACCAAGACCAGAAGCTGATCCCTCTCTCTTCTGGAGTAGGAGTCTGGTGACTTCGGCTGCTTTGCCTAATTGAGAAAGTTGGTGTGTTTCCCTCACGTCTTCCTGTGTGTGCTGACACGCTGCCTGTTCTCTAAGAAGGCAGTTAAACTCCACTCAACTTTCAAAGGCTGTGAAGAATGAGGTTATTTTCTGCCATGACATATTTAAGCTGAAGCTTCCCAAGACATAACAGGCTTAAGAAGTGACATTTCATTGTGAACACCAGGCTGCCAGCGTGCTCCTCGTGACTCATGACAGACTGTCACTGTGGCATGGTGGTTAGCGGGCACCCGCCTGCTAGAACGCTTCCAGCTCATGGGGACGTGCTGTTGGCGGGGCCGAGACGCTCGACCCAGGCAGGGCCTGTGGAGCACAGTGTGGTGGCCGGCAACCGGCACCCCGAGGGAAATCACCGTCCCGTTCAGACCACATGGGCGACAGGGCTCCGTGCTTTCCTCAAGACGGTTATTTCCATCACTGATGGTGACAGAGGACGTATTTTCTTCTCAGTAGATTATGAACAGGTCATTCTTGATCAAAACTGAAGTTCAGTATGTTACAGTATGACATGAGAATGTCGCGAGATTTGGGGTGTCTTGGGCTTGGAATCCCTGGCTGGTGCAAACGGTTAACACATTTGTCTGCCAGTCAAAAGGCTGAAGGCTCCAGTCCACCCAGAGGTGCCGTGGAAGAAAGGCCTGGCACTCTACTTCCAAAAAATTGGCCATTGAAAACCCTTTAGAGCACATTCTTCTCTGCGACACACAGCACACCATCCCTCAGAGCTGACTCGACCGCCACGGGTTTGGCGTTTTGGTTTCCAGTGCGTCTCCTGAGGCTCCCTTTGCGGGGACGTGTAGGTATTTTCACAGTGCACGGCAGTGGTGTGTTATTTGGATGACTGGCGTACGCAGAGCGTTCGGTAAGACCCGCATTCTTGCTGCTGAGACCCACTCTTTCGCCCTGGCCCCCAGCTGCTGTGCCGAGTGTTCCTTACAGCCAGGGCGCACGTGGGTCCCCACGAGTTGGAATGTGCTTGACAGCAGCTAACACCATCACGCCAGGTGGCTCATGCGGGAGAAACGTCACGTGCTTGGCCAGCGTGTGCTCATCACTGTGCCCTGACTGCCCGTTATTTCATCTCCGTCCCTTCTGCTTCTCTCGCTGTTCAGCTCCTCTTCATCCTCCTGTGGGTCGCTCCCAGGGTCTCCTCCAGGAGTCCCAGCCTCGGTTCACCCGTGCACAGCAGCCGGAAGAAGGCGCCTTCCGCAACGCAAGCCTGCTGCGCGCCTCCCACCTTTAAAACTCTTCCTGCCTTTTCGGGGAAAAGGCCAGGCTCAAGAAGTGGCCCACCAGAGGAGGGTGTGAGCACCCAGCCTGCCTGCCAACTCTGCTTCGTGGCACGTCTCTCCTCAGCGAAGATCTTTCCACCTGCTGTTGCACCCTGGTCTTCTCACCTGGCAGCTCCCTGTTAGGATTCCATCGCTGTTTGCCTATCATTTCTCCAGAAGTCCTCGCTGTCCACACTTGCCCCTGTGTGCGCTCACGGTACCCCTCCTGTGGGTTCCCTGAGCCGCTCCCCCAACCCACGGGGCCCCGGTGGGGGTGGCCTGGCCCCCTTGCTCCGGCCGCCCCGCGTGCGCTCTGCCCCTCACTTACTCCTTCAGGTCAGCTCGTCTGCCCGTCAGCGGTTAATTACCTTCTTTGGTGGTGGCTGTTAATCGGTCAGGATCCAGCGGGACCCCTTCTTGGCACTGCTCGTGGGTTGATCAGGACCCCTTTCCTGTGGTTTCCCTGCAGGGACATCGGGAGCAGGTCTGTCCCGTGCACGCAGCTCAGAACCCGTGGCTGCTTTGTGGCTGTGTCATTCACAGCGAGCTGTACCTGGGTGCTGCCCCCTGCCTCATGCGCACCTGGCACTGTCGCTTCCCGCCGTCTCCCCTCTGGCTCCCCAGCGCCCCACATACCCTTGAGGCCACGCCACCTGCTGCTTGCTGCCCACCCCCTCAGCCCCCTTGCGTCCCTGCTCCGCCTCCTGGTGTCTGACACCCCCACCCCTGTGCAGGCTGCAGGCACCCTTCCGCCTCTTAGCCACCTTGGCCAGCTTGGCCCAAACCCCTTGTCAGCAGACACCAGTGGCCCGGCCGGATAGCCCAGAGCTGCCTCTGGGGACAGGTTACCCGTTGTTGTTGCTGCTGTGTGCCTTCGAGTTGATTCCAACTCGTAGCAGCCCCATGTGACAGAGCAGAACAGTACAACTGCCCCACAGGGTTTCCTGGGCCATGATGTTTACAGGAGCAGATGGCCAGGTTTTTCTCCCTCCGAGCAGCTGGTGGGTTTAAACTGCCTGCCTTTTGGTTAGTAGCCGGGTGCTTAATCGCTGCGCCATCAGGGCTGAGATACTAAACCTGTTTTTACTTGTGCCCACGGGAAGGCTCCATGCGGAATGTTCTGGTAAGTCTAGAAAGAAGAAGGCAGCATTCAGGCTTCTGTGGACTCTCACACCCCATTCCTGGCTGGGTTGACCGGAAACCACGTTAACATTGCCACGCTTCTTCTTTGGCAAAGTGGTGGTCAGTGGGTTATGGTGATTCTCTTTGACTACTGCTAATGGGTTTAAAAACCCAAAGGCTCCGGTGGAAATTCACCCAGCCAGGCCCGCTCAGTACTGGGTGTATGTTTGGGTCCATCCTCACGGGGTCTTGGCCTCAGAGGAGAGTGTTTCCAGATAGTCCTCATGTTGGGGCCAAATGAGGTGCGGTTTATGTCAGTTTCTCTTTAAACCATGAGGAAGGCTAAGCAGGGCTTCAAACTGGTTCATTCCAGTTCAAACCCCTGCTGAGAATTTGTATTTCCATACCATATATACTGAATCTGAATCTACAGTTTAACAAGATCCCCAGGTGATGTGTTATGTGTAATACATTTTGAGAACCACTGCTCTACTAGTGCTTCTCAGAATTGGACCCAAACCAGCAGCATTAGCATCGCCTGGGAACTTGTTAGAAATGCAGATTCTCAGCAGGGTTCAAACTGGAATGAACCCATTGGAAGCCCTGAGTCTAAGTCACTTACTTCCTCTCACTTCCTGTGAGCAATGACCAGCCCGTAGGGTCTGGATTCGGGGTGACTAATGTAAAAATGATACATCATATGATTAGATTCCAAAAATGAGAAAAAAGCTTTAGAAGATATTTTACATTTTAAGTGACTGGTGTTTCTGTTGCGCTTTAAAGGTATATGCTTCAAACTCTTGCACATACATTTTTTCATTTAATTTATGTATTTTTTTCTCTTTAGGTACTCAGGAGAATGGAGAAGACCTGTGAAATGAAATACAAAATCATGGACAGCCCTTTGGGGAAGGTAGAGATGTCTGGTTGTGAGAGCGGGCTGCACGGGATAAAGCTGCTTGGCCAGAAGAGTCCAGGAGCCCAGTGAGTAACTAACTCGCCAGTGCACGGTGTCCGTAAAAACCCGCAGGGGAGTCAGCGTGAGTGTTGCTTGTTTTACGATGACCACATAGTAACGTTCAACCGTAAGCTACTGATGACAAAACCTGGCATCTCTCTGAAAAGACCCCACCCTGGACTTCATTACTCTTTTGTTCTCAGCCTTTGTTCCCAAAGAGCCCTCTAACTTGTCATTGATTGTGAGCATTGCACGTTTTGATTCTTCCACAACTTGGACGTGGGTGTTTCTCTGGAATTCGGGGGCAGGGATGTGCGTAACTAGTCTTGATTTTTAAAGCCAGGCCAGTCTTCAGTGTTCATCAGGGTCGGCAGGGTGAGTTTTATAGAAATGTCCTGGAATTGTTTCACCAGGAACCCCCCTCGCCCTCTTGGAGAATGTTCGTGTGCGCATGTGTGTGTGTGCGCGTGTGTGTGTGTGCACGCGTGTGCATGCCTGCCTGGGTGTGTGTCTGCACTCCAGTGTAGCCCTGCCAGCAGGAAGAAGATAGAATCTCCTTTTTAGCGTGACTTTAGGATATTCCCATTTCTAAGGGGACACATGCTTCTCTCTCTTTTTTTGGACCGATCCCCACTATATCTTTCTAATTGTAAAAACATAGGAAAATTTAAACCCGTCCTTAACGTTTTGTTCTGAAACGTAACATTTAATTTCCTTCATTCATTGATCGTGAGTGGATGTATTAAAATTGCAGTTCCCATTATTTCTGACAGAAGAAGAAGGAAAGCAACCACTCCTGTGCTCCACGTTTGCTGTAACTGGCTAATAAACACAATGCCAAGAACATTAGATAAAGAAAATACATAAGGAACATAAACATGGATTTTAATGGACCCCTGTCGGAGACGACCGTAATGAGCATGAGCGTGCTCGTGAATACAGCATCCTCCCTCCTCCTGTCGAGATTTGCCCTGTAGAGCCGCACGTTACAGTCCATAGAGTCCTTTTTCAAGACCAAAAAATAAGGAAACCTTTGAACTACATGAATACACTCTTCTCGATTTCTATGAGAACCATCTGGCTGCTGTACTCCGAAAATCACAGGCACCAAATAATTTGTCGGGGAAAATGTCATTTTGTCTGTTAGCATGTTTGATTGCACAGTAAATCACAGAAATTATGTGTTGATTTTTTTTTTTCCCGGTAAGAAAAGTGAAGGCACTCTGTGAAGTGAATTTGGGGGAAGAAACGGTAAAAAGCAAACATTCTAAGGTATGTTTAGTTAAATTCCCGTGAGATATTGAGAATGGAATGAAGCTGAAGAGACTTAGTGTTGAGTTTCTACTTTATGTACTTTCTGAATGAAGTTCAGAGTAGGTTTGGCTGTGAAAAACAGCCGACTTACACAAGGTGCAGTTGACTGGGCTCATGAAAAAGTCAGGGACCAGCATTGGAGGCTGGTTCTGATGGTCGTCCAGAGCTTTCCTCTTGTCCTGGTGCTCCAGGCCAGCCCAGGCCACCGTGCCCACATGCCAAGCAGCAGGGAGAGGAGAAGGAGGAAAGGAATGCCACCTGTTTTCCAGATGTAACACGTCCATTTTCCTCTTCTATCTCGTTGACTGGGACTCTATCTGTCCCATGGACACTCCTAGCTAGGAGGGCTGGTAGGTTGTCATGTATTGGTTAAAATTAAGGAGGAAACCCTGGTGGTGTAGTGGTTAAGAGCTACGGCTGTTAACCAAAAGGTCAGCAGTTCAAATCTACCAGCTGATCTTTGGAAACCCTATTTGCTATAAGTCAGAATGGAAGGCAATGGATTTTTTTGGGTTTGGTAGTAAGGAAGAAATGGTAAATGGATTTTGGGGGTCACTCAGTAGTCTCTAGTATATATAGTTAATTTGGGTGGGACGTTTAAGAGTTAAGAGTATGAAAGCTACCTATGTGAATACCCAGAATTAACGATTTTTAACATTACATCATTTTACAAAAATGAAGTGAAAATTACACGGTGAAATTCACAGATTTTAAGTATACAATTCAGTGAGTTTTGACAAATGTTTACAACATATAACTACCGCCTAAACCAAGATACAGAGCACCCCAGAAAGTCCCTCCTGCCCCCTTCCAGTCAGTCCTCAGCCCCATAGGCATCCGCTGTCCTGATTTGTATCATCATTGATTAATTTTGTTTGCTTTTGAACATTATGTGTATGCAATCACACAGTACACCCACTCTCACTTATATACATGGTTAGGTTCCAAAGACCAGGTTGTTATGCGAAAATGGAGGATGACCACATCACATCACAAAATGGAGGGTGAGTACATCATTCCATAACTGCCAAATTACATCATTCCATAACTGCCAAATTATATCATTACTTAAGTGCCACACAACTGAGAATCGTGGCCCAGCCAACTTGACACATAACCTTAACTGTCACAGCCAGTGTTACTGTCGCCTCACACCTTGGCATTTGTTACTGCCAGACATATATCGTTAATGCTCAAAAGAGTCAAATAGTCAACTTTTTACTATTGTCAATATGAAATGTTGGATAACGAGATAGTTGATAAGTGACGAGTTAGGTGTATTGTTTTTGTATCTGGATTCTTTTGCCCAGCAAGAATGTTTTTGAGGTTGATCCATATGGTTGTGGGTGTGTGCATGTCAGTCAGTGGCTCATTCTTTGCTATTGCTGAGAAGTATTTTATTGTGTGAATATGTCACAGTTTGTTTACCCATTCTCCTGTTGATGAGCATTTGAGTTGTCCATTTTTTGGGTGCTGTGAATAAAGCTGCTATGAATATTCTTGTTCAAGTCTCTTTGTGAACATAGGTTTTCATTTCTCTTGAGTAAATTCGTAAGTGTGGAATTGCTGGATTACATGACAAATGTTATGTTTAACTTTGTAAGAAATTGTGAAACTTTTCCCCACATTGTACCCTTTCTCATTCTCACCATCGATGTACGAGAGTTCCAGTGTGTTCACCCTCTTGCCAACACCTGATGCTGTCAGTTTTTAAATTTTAACTCTTCTGCTGGGGATGAAGTGTTGCATCATTGTGGTTTTAATTTGCACTTTTCTGATGACTAATGATGTTAAACATCTTACTGCCCATTCCTGTATCTTTTTTTTTTTGGTGACTTTTATCTCTATTTAGGAACTTTTTGGTCAATTCTAATGGTAAGTTAGACTTTTGCACAAGCAGTGAGTTAGGATTAATCTACAGTTATACATAAAAGAATTGAGAACAAAAATTTTGGGGGTGAAAATATACATGGCAAAACATACACGAATTCAACAATTTCTACATGTCCAGTTCACTGACATCGATTACATTCTTCAAGTTGTGCCACTGTTCTCACTAACCTTTTCCAAATTATTCTCCCACCATTAACATAAACTCACTGCCCTTAAGCTTCTCATCTAACGTTTTGAGTTGTTCTTGTCAATTTGATCACATATAGATTCCTGCATCTTCCTTTGTGAGGTGACTTTGCACGTCTTACTCATGTCTTTTGCCTATTTTTAATCAGGGTTTTCTTCTTTTTGTTACTGATTTATAACATTTCTTTATACAGTCTGGATACAAATTCTTGTATATTTTGTACAAATCCTGTGTATATTGTGATTATTTTCTCATAGTTGGTCTTGTATTTTTATTTTTCTAATGTTTTGTTTTGATGAGTAGAAGTTTTTAATTTTACAAGAAGTACAGTCCCTAATTTTTTATGTTTGTTTCTTCTCTAAGAATATTTGCTTACCCTAATTTTGCAAAGAGAATCTCCCATAATTTCTTTCAAAGGCCTTATCGTTTTAGCTTCTGTGTTTAGACTTGTGATCCATATTGCATTGCTCGTTTGTGATATATACAATTTATTTTTTCTGTACAGGTATTTAGTTGGCTCAGCATCATTTGTTGGAAAAGCTTGCCTTTCTCCATTGAATCACCTTTGTGGCTTTGTCAAAAGAAGTTGACCATATATGTGTGGTTCCATTTCTGGACTCCTTGTTTTGTTCAGCTGATCTTGTTGTCTGTTCTATGCGAGTCCCACGCAGACTTGATTATGTAGCTTTGTGATTAGTTTTGAAATTAGGCAGTGAGTCCTCCGTCTTTGTTTTGTTTGGTGTTGAGATTGCTTTAGCATCTCGGTCTTTGGATTTTCTATATTGCTTTTGGAATCAAGGTGTCAATAGATGCAAAAAAATAAACTTGTTGGGAATTTGGTTGGGAGTTCGTTGAACCTATGTATCATTTTGGGGAGGGTTGACATCTTTTTAATATCGAGTCTTCCAATTCATGGCAGTGGTCATCTCTGTATTTGTTGAGGTCCTCGTTAATTTTTCTCAGCAGTGTTCTCTGGTTTCCAGCTTAGAGGTCTTGCATGCATTTTATCAAATACGTTTCTGAATACTTTCATGTTTTTGATGGTATTCTAAATCAGTGTTTACATTTTTTTAAAATTCTTGTATTTACAGTTGATTTTTATATGTTGATCTTATATTCTGCAATCTTGCTGAATTTACTTATTAGTTCTAGGGGATGGTATGCAGATTTATTAGGATTTTCTGAGTTGAAAATCATGATGTCTGTGAATCAAGACAGTTTGCTTCTTGCGCTCCGATTTCTGTGCCTTTATTTCTTTGCTTCCATTACTGCACTGGCTAGAACCTCTGGTACGATGGTGAATAAAAACTGTGGCAGCGGAAATCCTCCTTTCGCTCTCAGTCATAGGGTGAAAGCCCTCACTGTTGAGGGTGGTGTTGCCATTATCAGGTGTTACGAATGTCCTTTGTCAGATGGAGAACTTTTTCTTCTATTCCTAGTTTGCCGAGAGTTTGTATCCTGAATGGGTGCTGAATTTTGTCTGGTGTTTTCCCTGCATGTACTGACATAGTCATATGGTCTTGCTCCTTTATTCTGTAAATGTGGTAAATTTCAAGCCAGTCAAGTTGCTGAGATATACATCACTTCGTTCATGATATATTATCCTTTTTTTCCGCATCGCTGGTTTAAATTTGCTCATAATTTGTTTAAGATTTATGTGCTTATGTTCATGAGGGATGTTGGTCTGTAATTTTCTTTTTTCGTAATGTCTTTGCCGGGTTTTGGAATCAGGGTTATTCTGGAGTCATGAAATGAGTTTGGAAGTGTTCCCTGCTTTATTTTCTGAAAGAGTCAAGTGTGAGATTGGTATGATTTTTTTTTTTTTCCTTGAGTAGTTGGAAAAACTCACCTTTGAAGTCATCCGGGCCTGATATTTTTTGTGTAGATTGACTTGTGATTAGAATTCCTTTAGTTTAATAGATTTAGGTCCTGCCCTCCCCCATCTTAGGGGGAGCACCCCCCAACCCCCAGCTGTGCTCTTCAAGACTGTACGGACGGACATTGGTCGGAGGGATTTTGAGCACAGTGTCCTCCTCGCACTGGGCTCGTGGGCTCAGCCTCCAGTTGGGGTGCACATGCATTCCAGAATCACGTGTTGGCTCTGAAGCTGTGCTACTTTCTTCAGTAGGTAAGTTGGAAGCTGCCAACTGATAACCTGTCTTCAGTGTGATTCTGTTTGCACTTCTGTACAAAGTACGATTCCTTTTCCCCACGTTTGTCCAGTTACTTATATGTGCTTTGTACAGTGACAGGTGACTTCTTTTCTTGTATGGTTACAGTCCTCACTTACAGTAGTCCCCCCTCACCCGCGGTCAGCCACGGTCCAGACGTAAATAATTCATAAGCTTCAAATTGTGCGCTGTGTCCGAGTAGCACGATGAAGTCTCGCGCTGTCCTGCTCTGTGCCACCTGGGACATGAATCATCCCTTTGTCCATCATGTAGTTAATTGTTACTCTCTTACTGTGCCTAATTCATGAATTAACCTTTATCACAGGTATGTATGTATAGGAGAAAACAGCATATATTGGGTTCAGTACTATCTGCAGTTTCAGGCATCCACTGGATGTCTTGGAACATATCTCCCACGGATAAGGGGGAACTACTGTACTTTCCTTCCCTAAAAATATTGGAGTGGAGACTGTCAATTTGGAAAGTGGTATAGCAGTCTTAATAATTTTGTAACTTCTTCCAGTATTAAGCTTCCAGTAACAACTGTCATATTCAAGAAAAATGGCAGCTCTTGCAAAACCCTGACAGATCCCCACGGCATCTTCCTGGGACTCCAAGCTTGGACCTCTTTATGCTTGGGCCTCTTCCACACTTAGACCTCTGCAGTGTCTAGAAGTCTCCCGGGAAGGGCTGTGGTATATGTGTTTATTTTTCTACGTTGTTTTGGGGCTCTGTTTAGTTCCCATAAAGTCGGTTGTAGTATGTGATTCCTTGAAAAAACAAGTTGAGCAACGCCGGGTCACACTTGCGAAAATGGTGGCCGTCGGGCTTTTGGGTCTGGAATGTCAGAAAGAACCGCTCGTGGGTCGTCGTTCACTTACAGAAGATGCCCTTTCTTTTTTTATCTTTTATTGTTTCGTATGTAATTTTTTGGAAAAATATAGGAATGGGATACTGGAAAAGCTGTATAGTTCAGCTAAACTAAACTGCTGTGAAACTTTTTGCATTTTGAACGACGTAAGAAGTGCACGCAGGCCATTTCTCCTTTGTAGAGCTGGCGGCAGCCCAGTACAGGGATTCAGGGACCCATGTTTGCATTTCTGCCCTTTGCCATCTCTCTTGGCCCAGCCTTGGTGCTGAGGCTGGGTCGAGCATGCTGCCAGGCCTACTCTCCCCTGAGGACCTAGGTGTTCACCCGGCCAGACAGGCCTCCTGCACCCAGCAGGCAAGCCCAGGCCTAGCCCCCCGGCAGGTGTGGGCAGGGCCCCCCAGGACTCATGACGAGCGCCTGACCCTTCGGGGTGCCTCTGTGCTATCGCTGGTGGAGACACCAGGCTCATCCTCTGCATCGCCAATTTTTGCCCTTTAGATGTGCCTGTAACCGCTCCACTGGGAGAGTGAAAGTAAGGAGACCTGGTGCCACAATAGTTAAGCGCTCAGCTGCTAACTGAAAGGTTGGTGGTTCGAAGCCACTCAGTATCTCTGCGGGAGAGAAGACCTGGTGATCTGCTCCAGTGAAGACTACAGTCAAGAAAACCCAGGGGGCAGTTCTGCTCTGCCATATGGAGTTGCTATGAGTCAGAAATCGACATGACGGCACCCAACATCAGTCACCGTTGTGGTTTCTGCAGAGGGCAGGGCGTGCTGACGTCACTTGCCTGTGTTGGTCTGGATAGCGTGGACTGTTTCAGCCTGTCTTTGCAGCTTCCCTGTTAGTCTTCAAGTGTTTTACGTAATCAAGTTGACATCAAGAGTCCATGCGACTCCTGGGGGCCTGCACTTTGCTTGGGGGACGCTGACCTCAGGTGGGCTCGTCCTCCCGGCTGTCCCTGTCCCTCCAGGCCTGCCTGCCAATGGCCAAGTCGAGGTCACTCCTCAAGGCCACGTGTCCAGGGACATTCACAGACTCATTCTTCCTGACGGATTGAATGTGTTAATACCAGTAGTTTCTGCAGCTACTTGGTTGTAATTGATCTTTCACGGAAGAGCAGAAACGATTCCCAAGGATAAATGTTGGAAAACGCACTCCCAGGGAACACAGCATGCAGAAACCGCTCTGTAGGGTTTTTACCCACGTCAAGTTCCGTTGTCTCGTTGCTTTTCTGCGGTGACTTGAAGTAATGCTTTGTGTTGTGTGTGCTTAAAAAACGTGTTCATTTCATTGTACAGACTGTTCCTGAGGAGGCCCCTTGAGTCACATCAGCAGTTTCTGTGGAGAAAGTTTGCCAAGCTCCTTCTGGCTTTGCAGAAACCTCCTGGCCTTTGAAACAAGTGTCTGAGCGCCCGGGTGAGGCGGGGCTGACTCATTCTCGTTGCCACTCTGCTCCTCAATTCCGAGTCAGCGATGCTGTCAGCCTTGAGGAATCTCACCTCCCACATCTGACGTGGAGGGGCAAATTATCAGCGGTGGATAGGGAGTTACTGTCCTGACTTAAACGTTATCAATACCACAAACTGTGCATATACTTCACTCCACACTAAACACTTACAGTGCGTGTCCTTTAGACGCCACACAACGGTGTTGTCTTTCAGGCTGATGGCTAAAAAGACAAGATAGGAGCAAGGATGTTACTTTTCAGCTACGCAGCTTCCAGGTAGAGGATTCCCTCATTCTCATGATGGGGAGGGTCTGAGGGGAGCTCCGCCGGCCTGTCGAATGGGCGGCACTGAGTGGAAGGACGCACTGTTTGTGGGGATGTTCAGGTGGTGGCAGCTCATGAATTGCAGTCAAACGAAGAAAAACGTCTTAGTCCCCTGTAGCTGCTGTAACAAAAATGCCACAAGTGGGTGCTTGAATGAACTGAAGTTATGTTCTCACAGTTCAGGAGGCCACAAGTTCTAATTCAGAGTGCTGGCTCTAGGGGAAGGCGCTCTCTCTCTTTCAGCTCTTGGGAGGAGGAAGGTCCTTGTCACTTTTCAGCTTCTGTTCCTCAGTTCCTTGGCCCTCTTCACGTGCAGTGGCATCTGTCTTCTCTGTCCGTGCTTCCTTGCTTCCGTGCCTGATCTGCTCTTTTATATCTCAGAAGTGATTGACTTTAAGACACACTCTACGCTGATACGGCCTTCTTAAAACAAAAACTGTATTCCCAAATGGGATTACATCCACAGGGATGTTGTCGTTGGGTGCCATCGAGTGGATTACGACTCATAGCCACCTCATGTGACAAAGTAGAACTGCCCCACAGGGTTACCTATGCTGTTAATCTTTACGGGAGCAGATCGCCAGGTCCCCAGAGCAGCTGGTGGGTTTGAACTGCCGACCTTTTGGTTAGCAGCTGAGCATTTAACTGTTGTGCCACCAGGTCTCCTTATCCACGGGGATAAGGGTTAGGATTTATAACACATATTTTCAGGGGACACAGTTGAGTCCATAGCAGAAAGCAGCTATCCTAATACACCTTCAAGTAAACTTACAGTGTAGAAACCCTGCTGTGTGTGATGGGGGGATGGTGGCCGCCTCACACAGCCTTCAGCATCACTAGTAATGGGTTCGTGATGCTCATTTGGGCTGCTGACGGGCCTGTCTCCGGGTCTGGTTAGCCGGGCTGCTCCTGCCCCACCTCAGCACTGCATCCACTTCACGGGATGTGGGGCCACGCTGTCAGCACTGTGTCCCCTTCACGGGATGTGGGGCCACGCTGTC
>NW_004443967.1:19055354-19070751 GCF_000243295.1 Trichechus manatus latirostris
GGGGCCACGCTGTCCGCACTGTGTCCCCTTCACGGGATGTGGGGCCACGCTGTCCGCACTGTGTCCCCTTCACGGGATGTGGGGCCACGCTGTCCTGTGTGGCTGGGAGACCGTGAGACACACACAGTGTGTTCCTTTGTTGGCGCACGCCCTCTTCTTGTGATGGGGTTTTCTTTCCGAGTTTCATCAGTTCAGTGTTACCTGGGGTCAGGGTGGAGGAACAGCAGGAGCCTGGACGATGTTTAAGCCAATGTCCCTGAGATTCAAAGTCCTCGTGTTCTGGACCCAGCGAGGAAAAAAGAGACCAACATAAAAGCTTTATTTCTTGTCAGTTTTATTGCTGTGTGGCAGGAGATGGAAATGGCAAACCTTGCATGTCCATGAGTCAGAAGCAAGCTGGTTCATTCAGTTTTAAGTCTGCCAGTATCCTCCCGGAAGGAGGAAGAGAACAGCTGAGTAACAGCTACAATATGTGGGTTCAAAATGCAAACCAAACTGCCAGAGCAAGGGTTTGTTTCTTTTGTTGTTGTTGAAAGTTTCCAACATTTGGAGTGAGAGAAGACGTCAGAGTAAAAGAAGAACATTGGTTCCCTTCAAGCCGAGAGAGGAGGATGTTTTTGGCTCCGTGGCACGCGCAGACAAAAACCTGAAGTCTTGTGCTGTTCACAGCACATTTCCTCCTGGGCGGCGGTCCTGCTTTGAAGGGGTGGCAGCCTCCCTGGGGGCTCTCCTGTCTCTTCACACTGCCACCGAGAACATTCCTTCTTTTCCATGAGGAGGAGGCATGGAACTCGGCACACTGCGGCCCTAATTAGGAATTACACTGTACGGTATGCAGTCCGGTGGAGGGAAAAACATCCCCCAAATGTCACCCACTGAGTTTAGGTCCTGTGACAGATCTCTGAGGTGGCATCAGAGTTTACTAACAGCCTCCGGGTCTCAACTGCCTGGTTAAAGTCCGTGGGCCAATTGGGAGTCTATCCTGCTGTGACACCCACCTGGAGGGGAGACCCGGTGGGGGCTGGGCCTGCCTCGGGGCGCTCTGAGGGGTCCGTGCCCTGTCCCCTCAGGTCCATGTGTCCCTGAGTGGACAAACAGGGAAGGCACTCAGCTGCTAACCTACAGGTTGGAGGTTTGAATTCACCCAGAGGCATCTCAGAGGAAAGACCTGGCGACTGACTTCCAAAAACTCAGCCATTGAAAGAAAACCCTGTGGAGACAGTTCTGCTCTGACCCCCACGGGGATCACCATGAGTTAGAATTGACTCGATAGCAACTGGTATTGATCAAAGAAGTGGAGACGGAGAGAGGCGGCAGGTGGGGTGAGGAAAGACCCCTCACAGGATCTTAGGAGGACGATTTGGAGGAGGAGGCAGATAGTCCCTCAGTTTATGTTTACGGTAGAGTCTGCCAGAGTAGACGCCGAGCTTTCCCTCCCTCCCGTAAGCCTTCTTCACTCACTCCCAGCCCTTTGGGAGGGCCTGGGAGACAGTCCTGATGGGATGTGGTCCTGTAGAAGCTGGGGTCTGGGTCCTGCTGCGGCCAGCATGTCGGTCTTGACAGTAGAGCATTCACCAGTGTCTGATTGGGAAATCGAGTCTCAAAACCTACTTTTGCTGGGAAAGAAAGGATACGATGATCTTCATAATGCTCGTTAGCACATCTCAGGTTTACAAGGACACAGGTGTCCGTCCTCTTCAGGATGTTTGTTAGCATACCTCACGCTCTTACACCATTGTGATTATAGGATGCTCTTGTTCAGCTGTCTGTATTTCGTGCTTGTCAGATGGCGACATCCCCACCATGTGGGGTGAACACCAGAAATCAGCGAGGAGGTTGGCAGCTCCAGCCCCATCTTCAGCTCCTTCCCTGGCACTGTGGCTGCATCTCAGTACCATGTCTCCCTCTCCTTTGGTGAAAAGGCAGCCATCTGGCATCTGAGACCATGGATGTATCTTTCTCGTGTTTACCGTTGGCTTTTGACTTCCAGAATGCTGTTTTATTTCTCACGTATCTTTAAATAATATTGTCTGATGTTTTAACCAGCTGTGACTAGTGAATGATGTTCAGTTTTTTTGTTTCGAAAATGTTCATGTCACTTAAGCTCCAAACTCTCAAAATATACTTGGTTTGTTACATTTATTTCTTTTAAAATTATGTCAGTAATTAGATCAGCTCCTTGATATTAGCATACAGGGCAGCTCTTGCGTACTGATCAGTTCAGAATTTAAATTGAGGTAAAGGTTAAATGAGTTTAATTTTTGAATCGAACTGAAGCATTGTCTTGTGGTGGATTCATCCGGAATTTTTATTTCCAGTTGCTGAATCAAGTGAAGAAGTGGGTCTTTTTATGATAAGAACATCGGTGAGTAAATTCCTGATGGAGCTGGATTCACTGGTTTAGTCACTCCTTCTGGAATGGTCCTGCATCTGCAGTTGGACAGACCCTGCCCCGAGCTCCAAGGATGAGGCAGAAATGGATGGATGCCCGCCGTGAGGAGCCCACGCCCTGCAGGGAAGACAGGCGCCCAGCAGATTCACTGGTTTAGTCACTCCTTCTGGAATGTTCCTGCGTCTGCAGTTGGACAGACCCTGCCGCGAGCTCCAAGGATGAGGCAGAAATGGACGGCCGCCCGCCATGAGGAGCCCACGCCCCGCAGGGAAGACAGGCGCCTGTCATACAGTGAAACCCAGGGTCCTGCTACGTGCTCATCGGGGGTTTGCGTGAGCCGTCGGGGTGAACGTTGACATCGCCCAGACGGGGGAGAGTATGGGCCTGAGCCAGGGTGCCAGCAGTAGAAGTGGCATGGACCCTGTTGAGACAGAATTTGGTGGTGGGTCCTGTAGGACCTGGCACTGACTGGATGTGGAAATTATGGCAGAAGGAGACTTCTTTTAAATTCCTTTAAAAATATTTATCTAACACAGTATTTGCCAATTTAACATTTTCATGTGTACAACTTAGTGACATCAGTTCCATTAATCATGTTGTGTAAGCGTTACCTGTATCCATTGCCAGAGGTTCTGTCACCATGAACAGAAACTCGGTCCTTTCCAAACAGTGAATTCCTCTTGCCCCCTCCCTCCGGATCCCGGTAACCACTAATAAACGTTGGTCTCTATACACTTGCCTATTGTAGATATTTCATATGAGGGAGCGTACAGATTTGTCCTTTTGTATCTGACTTGCTTCACTCAGCTTCGTGTGTTCAAGGGTTATCCTTGTGGTAGCGCGGATCAGAACTGCGTTTCTCTTTCTGGCAGGCTGAATGTACGTACCCCATTTTATCCATTCCTCGGTTGATGGACATTCACCCTGTTTTCCAAGAAGGGGGCATTTTAAGATGACTCAGGTCACACTAGGTGCTGGTGCTGTCTGGAAGAAGAGTTTTAACATGCGAGCTGGCCAACAAGAGGCCTCAAAGAAGACAGGAGGACAAAGAAGGAGGACGAGAGCAGGGGGAGAAGGGAGTGGGGAGGCCAAGGAAGGAGAGTGGGGTGTTTGTTGAGTCACCTTAGGGTATCACCCTCAGAATCAGACTCGGGGGGGTTATACATATTGATTTCAGACTTTTTTCAAGCTTTGCAAATAAGAATTTCTTGTCACCCTGGTCTTGGAGACCAACATGCTGTACCTAGTTTTCGTTTTTTTGCAGCATTGGCTTTTGGAGGTCAGCTAAAGGGTGTCTGCTGACCATATGTCCCAAGTGGAAGCAGGTAAAGCTGATAGGGACGTGCCAAACTGACGGTGAGCCCCAGAGGCATCCCAGCAGAGAGGGAGCCAGCACTGGGCCGGTGTTCCCGTCAGATGTCACTCATTCTAGATGAGGCTGGAGCGGAGGGGAGAGTGTCTTCACCAGAAAGGCAGGCCGTGGGTTTAATTGGAGAAGTCTGCAGACTTCCCCTGCTGAGGCAGCTTCTTCAGTTTCTGTCTAGATGGGGCCCCACTCGCTAAATAGAACCTGAATCATAGTTACCGCTCAGCACAGGTAGGAGAGATGCCCCAGCTCTCTGTTCAGAGGCCTTGGGCCTTGGTTTTCCCCGATCTGTGTTGCTTGCTTCAGGGCAACTCGCCCTTCTCTTCCCGGCTCTCTTGTTTCACTGAGCTTTTGTGTCTGAGAACCCCTGGGATTGCATCCATAAATATTTCCGGGAATCTCTCCTCTCTTCACTCAACACATACACACATGCTTTAAATAAAAAGGTTTACATGATAAAAAGAAGCCCCTGGGTGGGGCAGACGGTGAACATGCTCATCTGCTAACCAAACGGTTGGTGAGTTGAGTCCACCCAGAGGCGCCTCAGAAGGAAGTCCTGGTGATCTGCTTCCGAAACTTCACACCATTGAAAACCCTGCGGCGCACAGGTCTTCTGTGACACACACGGGGTCGCCATGAGTCGGAGCTGACCTGACGGTAGCTGGTTTTACGAGGTGTATGACTCCTGTACACCTACAGAATCACAGTGTGGCTCCAGAGGAGAACATTGGTCCTTCCGGGCCGGTGTTGCCATTCATTTCCAGCGGCCGTTGGCAGGCTGCAGTGCTCACATGGTGTGTTGGGGGGATCATAGTTTTCTTGCTGTGATTGTTCCTGATGGAATCCACATTATTACTTTTAAAAGTTCTTTTCCTGTGCCTTCTTCCAGAAAGTTGTCTTCCCTTCCCTCGTCGGCCAGCACAGGTGAAGCGTTCAGAGGATGCTGTCTCCCCCAGCTTCCTCTGAGCGATGCTGGGGAGCATTCTTGCTTCTGAGCTAGCGGCGTTTGACACCTTCAGCTCCTGAGGCACACATTCTTCTCCTTCTGTCGGCGTCTTCAGAACGAGAGCCGGCGCCATCCGGCAGGGCTGGAGAACTGCTGGGCCGAGGATGTGGCTTTGGGAGACGACATTTATTCTCATTCCCAGGGAGCCAGTATGCTGTCGGGAGATGTCCTTAGCCAGCTACTGCTGGTGTCGGCTAACCCAGCGAGGGTCTGCTGTGCAGAATGTGCACCTTCCGGCCACAGAGTTTTCTGCCGGGGCGTTTAGACAAGCTAAAAACAGAATATAAACAACTCTAGGGGGATGCAATTATGAGGGGAAGCACGCCTTTAAGACTTAACCCACTACTATAGGAAAAGAAAAAAAACTTCGGATTTGCGGACTCTGTTGGTTTCTCAAATAGAAAAATGTTCTTATGTGTAGTGCTGTGTGTGTGTTTGTATATATGTATGTAATATATATTTTTTTAAGATCATTCTGGAAATTTCTGTTCTACTTTAATGTTCTTTCTATTAAAAATGCATACTTTATAAAACTAGGGACAAAGAAATGGTTTACCATTCTTGTGAATTATTACAGATACCCCCACAAGTAGCCTCCCGAAAGTAGTGGTTTTTCCTTTCTAAAAATCATCTGGAAAAATACCTTGCTTTCTGGTCTTTATTTCACCCCATTCCGTGGCTCTGTGCGGAAGAGTTATTGTATAACTGAGTGCTGCCTTTATTAAAAAGAACTGGGCTGCTTATTTCTGTCAAAGTTTCTGGTGCATTTAAATCTTCTCTAGGTAAACAAAACTTTTATTGGAAATCATATTTTGAGGCTGTTACGCCTTTCTCACAGAAGTGCTGCTTTCTGTGCTGGCCCTCCTGGAAGTCCAAGTCAGACCTTTCAGCTCTCTGACAGCGACAGAGCTTGGCTTTTCCGAGGGGCCCAGGTGGGGCTGAGTGGCTAGGGCAGAGAAGGGAGGCAGGGTCCCACTTCCATCTCTCAGAAAGTGGTGGATGGTGGTGGCAGAGGTGGCTTCAACATGAACACAAATGTCAGAATGAAGCCGTCAGGGTCACACGGTGCTGTGGCATTCAGCCGAGAGCAGCTAAAATCCAGACACCGGACGGGGGTGTGATGGTTAATGTCATGTGTCAACTTGGCTAGGATGTGATTCTCAGTGCTTTGGCAGACCCTGGCCTGGGTGTTCTTCCATAATGTAATATAATATAATCACTTTCCATGATGTGATCTTGTGAGCAGCCAGTCAGTTGAAAGAGGAGGTTCCATGGGGGTGTGGCCTGCCTCCAGGATATAAATAGATGTTCTGGCAAAGCTCACTTTCTCTCGACCTTGCCCTCTTCTCCTCACCTAACCTCTGGTTCCTGGAATGTAAGCCTGCAGAGGTCTCCAGCCTGCCGCCTGACCTGCAGATTTTGGATTTGCCAGCCTCCACAGCCCTGTGAACCAGCAGAGGCCTACAGCCTGCTGTCTGACCTGCAGATTTTGGATTTGCCAGCCTCCACAGCCCTGTGAACCAGCAGAGGCCTACAGCCTGCCGCCTGACCTGGGTGTTTGGGACTTGCCAGCCCCTAATTGCATGAGCTGTTTTCTTGAAGTAAATCTCTCTGTATATGTATAGATCTGTTAACATCTGTGTATCTCAGTGGTTTGGCTTCTCTAGAGAACCCAGAACAAGACAAGTGGCACCCTGGTGGCCCTCAGGGCAGAGGTGAAGCTGAGCAGGCTGGGCCACATTGCTGCCCTGCACCCAGTCTGCTCCCAGACCCTGCCCTCCTCCACCGATTCTGGGCTGTCTGTGGCTGAGTGTTTACTTCCATTGGTCAGTATACAGTTATCAGCTGCTCTTCTGGGAACTGAAGACACACTGATACTCCATCAGAGTCACAAGGTGTTGCCCTGCCCAGTGGCAAGGATTCCGATTGAGAGATGTGAACGCAGTCTTTGTTTTCCTCTGCAGATACTGTAGGAATATTTTTCGACCCGTAGATGGTCAGAGGTATACAGGGCCTTGGGAGGCACCCAGCCCAGCCCTGTTGCTTTTCAGACGAAGACACCAAACCATATTGGGTGGAGGGTGGTGCTCCAGGCCACCAAGCTGCCAGGTGAGGGGACCATGACTGGGGAGCCCGTGTCCAGGTTCCTAGTCGGAGGCTCTTTCCTCTTTCCTAAGAGAAATTCTGTTGGGGGGCTAACCCCTTGAAGCAGTCCACATTCCTCATTCACAGTGTGCATCGCAGGAGTGAGCTCCTAACTGAGTTTTGGCAGGGTTACCGTTCTGATCCTGTGGGATCAACTTGCCCCGGGTGTGGCGTTGGGTTTTCAGGATCAACTTGAAGCAAACAAAGCTAAGTCTGTCAGGTCTTCCCTCCTGTGAGGGGGCTGAGCATTGACAGCTGGGAGCAGCATCCGGGGAGAACTAGAGGAAAGGGGTGGCCCCTGAGGACCAAACCAGGAGTGAAAGTGGACGCCAAAGGCCAGGCCCTTGGGGCACCAGGCCCCTCGTGCTGGAGAAATGGGACCCTCCGCTGCCTCAGACCGTCTGCTCCCTGTGTCCCGTGAGGGGAGACCAGAGAGCAGAGAGGCAGGGGCCGTGGAAGAGTTGGGGATTCCTGCCAGTATTGATGGAAGCCTGTGACACATTGGGATGGGCCCAGACTCGGAAGCACAGAGGGTGAATTGGGGTAACTTGGGGCTCAGTACGCGGCCTTGTGTTGCTGTTTTCTACCCTTAATGCTTTGTTTTAGAAAGCAGTGAACCAGCCATAGCCAGTGGGTTTCTTTTCTTTCCCCCAGAACTGTTTTTTTAAATTGTTGTAGAAGTTATATATAGCACAATACTTGCTAGTCCAACACTTTTCAGGTGTACAGTTGAGTGACATCAGTTACATGAGTCATGTTGTACAACTGTCACCCATAATCGCCTCCACATTTCCCATCACTGTACACGGGAAATCATTGCTTCCTAAGATAGCCAGCTGATTTCTTTATTAGCATTTGTTCATTTATTAAATTTGAACAATATTTTGAAGGAAAGAAAAGTAAAAATGTTTTTTTATCATTCCAGTTCGTTAATGTTATTTAATGCCGTTCATGTCCTCACTACCAGTGCCACGTCCTCCTGTCAAATGAGTTTTGTTAGAATAAGTACAAGATTTTTTGCCTGAGACTCACTTATCCATTCATTCAGTTCTTCAGCCTTTCTTCCCCTAACTGTATCAGGCCTGCTCCTGGCATCTCTTATTAAAGGGATAATTAATCATGTGATACTACTTCCTTGTTTTTTGCATCTGAGTTTTCAGGAGTGCTTCAGGTTTTTATGACCTGAAGATCCATATGCCACAGAGATAATACCATCAACTGGGAAGTACCTTCTGGAGAAGAAATTGACAAACAACTTTATAGTTGCATTTTTAGCCTTAATATCTGGAGGCCAAAAGCATGTTCAGGATTTATGAAGTTCCTGAATTGAAAATATAAGCAATAAATGTTCTTAAGGTGGTTTCCCATCTGCATCTATTAGGACAGAACCCTTAAATTACTTCCGCATATGACATTTTAATGGGAGCTTTTTTTTTTTTTTAAACTTTTTGACAAATTGTATCTAAGGAAATGAGTTTGCTTGCATGAAAAGTTATCTGTGTTTGCAAACTTGAACAGTTTTGCTGTTTAAGCAGTCTAGAGATGATAAACAAATTTTTTTGTCAAAGAATGACTTTGGAAGTGCGTTTAAAAGAATCATGGCCGCTGTGAGAAGCCCTAGCAGGAGTCTGTTTGAAAGGAAGACGGCTCCGCGTGAGCCCAAGGAGGTGTGGAGGCCGTTTAAATCGATACAACTAGAATATGTGTGACGTTTTCTGTTTTGTAAATTGTCATCATTCAGTCCAGGCTGTAAGCATCTCTCAGGACTGGGCCAGCTCTTTGTTCCGGTGGATGGTGGCCCACTGGTAGGAGAGCCATGTCACAAAGTGGTAGCTGGGAAAGGGGAAGGACTTGGCTTTTGTGTTTGCATGATCACTGTTGTTCTGACCCAGTGGACTTGAGGGTTTCCGCTCATGGTGGCCCCATGTGTGCCAGAGTAGAACTGTGCTCCGTAAAGTTTTCTTTTTTTAATAATTTATTTTGTTTTTGTTGTTGAGAATATATACAGAAAAACGTACAGCAATTCAAATTTCTGCATGTACAATTCAGTGACAGTGATTACATTCTTTGAGTTGGGCAACCATTCTCACCCTCCTTCTCTGAGTTGTTCCTCCCCCGTTAACATAAACTCACTGCCTCTTAAGGTTCCTGTCTAATCTTCCAAGTTGCTATTGTGCTTCATAGGGTTTTCAGTGGTTGATTTTTTTTTCAGAAGTAGATTGCCAGGCCTTTCTTCTGAGGTGCCTTTGGGTGGACTCGACCCTCCAACCTTCTGGTTAACAGCTGAGGGTGTTAACCGTTTACACCACCCAGGGACTCTGACCCAGTGCCACCTACTGAGACCCGAGTTGCTGGTTTCCCCAAACCAGGAGGAAGGGTTTTGGGTTCCTCTGGAGCCCTTCTGCAGAGTTAGGGAGCCCACACTGGCTTCAGGGCAGGTGAGCTCACAGCAGCACCCACTTGGGGGTGGGGAGACGTGCAGATGGCCTCACATGGCACCTCTCGTCCCTGCCCCACCGCAGCCCTGCGCAGCTCAGGCCTGGGCGGTGAGGTGGACCAGAGCCATTGTGGCCAGATTTTGATGAGATCCAGGAAAGAACTCGGGAAAAGTGTCAGGTTTTACAGGAATGTGAGTACCTGTCCTGGGAGAAGCTGGGTCGCAGAGCCAGTAAATTACTCTGTAAGGGGAGGCTCTTGGAGAAAAGCTCTCTTATAAGTAAAACGTGCATTTTAAAGGTGCAGGACTAATCACTCAGCTTTTTGCACCCTTTGTCACTGTCTTCTTTATGGTGCCCTTGGAATTTTCCAGAGAAGCTGGAGGAGGGTTAAAATGTAAGGAAGGAGAGTCACGAGGTTGTTGAGATGAGGTACAAGGGGGCGTTGGGGTTGGGGGGACTGTGATCACTGCAGGGCAGGTGGGAGGGGAGGGCCCCGGGGGGTGTGGGCTCCTCTTTTTTGTGTTTGGTGACTTTGGGATAACTTCAGAGGGCGTTGGTGCCCTGCCTGTGTGGTGGTTGGTTGCCGTCAGGCCGGCTCCAGCCCACGGTTGCTTCATGGTCCTGCTCATGTTCGTGATCGTTGGTCTGTCTGAGTCCAGCGTCGTGGCTCTTGTGTTGGCCCACGTCATGCAGGGTTTCCCTCGTTCTCGCTCACCCTCTACTTTACCAACCACGATGGGCTTCTTTAGTGATGGATCTTTCCTGATGACGTGTCCAAAGGAAGTGAGGTGAAGTCTTGCCATCCTCACGTCTGAGGAATATTTTGGTTGTATTTCTTCTAAGACTGACTTACTCCTCCTTCTGACGGTGCGGTGTGGTCAGTATTCTTTGCTAGCACCACAGTTTGAACTCATCAATTCCTCTGCCTTCCGTTTTCATTGTCCAGCTTTCGCCTGCATATGAGGTGATGGAAAAGACCGTGATTTGGGTCGGACATACCTTAGCAGTCAAAGTGGCATCTTTGCTCTTTAACACTTTAAAGAGGTCTTTTGCAGCAGATTTGTCCAGTGAAATACGTCGTTCTATTTCTTGGCTGATGCTTCCGTGAGTGTTGTGATCCAAATAGAATGAAATTGTTGACACCTTCAATTTCTTGAAGACAGCAAGGAAATAAGGGAGAGAAAGACAGTTATGTCCATGAGAGTACAGTGAGGCTCCCAGACCCAGGGAAGAGGTGAGGAATACGAGGAGAAGTAAGACTGGGGGCTGGTTGTTTTGCAAACCTATTATTAATTACACGTGGATTCCAAGTAAAATTTTGTTTGGTGAGCCGTTAGATGAATTAAGTGAACAAGTAGATGTGCCGTTTGATTGTGAGTTTATCTCTGTACCTGCGTCATTTAGTCGGTTTTGTTTTCATGGAGAGTTCTGCGTTGTAAGTGTATTGCCTGATCAGTGTGAAGCATCACCATGGTCGTGTGAAGACCGCCATGCGGTGGCGTTTCGGCCCTGGCTGCAGGAGAGAGTGCCGTTAACGCTCCCCCTCCCGCCAGTATATACGCCTTGAAGGACCACGCCAGTGTGCCAGGTGCCATCGAGTCCATTCCAGCTCATCAAAATCAAAGACACGAAGTAAAACGCTCTCCACAATCCTTTCCAGAAGGTTATTTTCCCCCCACATGTATATAACCTTTTAATGTTTCTCCTAGCTTGTTCGTTAATGTATGTAAAAATATTAAAAGCTCTTGTATATTACATTAAAATCTATGTCAGCTGCCCTGCTTTTTTCTATTTATTAAAACTTTTCAAGCAGTAAAAACATTTTACTTGTTAATGAGGGAAAGTGGGAAAATTAATGACATAGAGCGTGGATCCACCACGTCTCCTCTTAGCCATGCACAGCCGGCGCCTTCCCTGCCGCGTGGAGTTTAATTTCTGCGATCGGGTTCAGTAAGCAAATGCAAATAGATTTAATGATTTGCATCAGTAGATCATTTCTCAGTTTAATATCTTTTGATATTTTGGGTCAAGGACTCTTTCTCTGGGAGGCTGGCACAGTTTCTGGAGTTAAAATTATTAATATTAGTAATATGACTTTATGTTCAAATGAATTGAGAAGAATGTTTCGTTTTCACAAAGTTGGATTTACACATGACTTTTGCCGAGAAGTTAGTTGTTGTGAAAGGAAACTCTACTTAGTGAGGGAGATGGAGAGAAACGGACGTTCCTGTGGACTTCAGAAGTTGTGGTGGTTGTCATGGCGATACTTGGTCCCCACCTGGAGAGCTGTGGTCTTCCTCGCTCGTTCCCCAGTGTGCGGATGGTGTCAACCTGCAGGGTCCGCTGAACGTTTTTGTTGATTAAGCCAACAAAGGGAAGAGTTAAAAGTTGAACTCAATTCAGCAAGCATTTATTGACCTTCTCTGTGCCAAGTTCTGTTGGGAGCACAGAGTGACCAAAAAAACACCAACCTGTCCTCAAGGAACTTCGTCTGCTGGTGAGACAGACGTGTCAGTAAATAATCATTTCATGGAGCAGCGACGGAATGATGGAAATACATACCTGAGCTACAGAAGAATGAGGGGGAGGCTTTGGGCTGGGGAGGAGGCTTGGAGCCTTAGGGAGGGTTTTATGGGGAGGAAGCAGTGGACTTAGTTGTCTGCCTGCCCCCAAGGCCCTTCCCCTCCTCTCCCTGCCTGTCCGTGCCTGTGTGCCCCTAGAAACAGTGGGTGCCAGATGCCGGCTTTACTAGCTCGCTTCAGAGAGCCTGGGGGAGTCAGTCGACTGTCTCCTAGCAAAATTTTCCTTCCTCGTACTAAAACGAAAAGTATGAGGAAGGCTCCCCCTTCCCCGATCTTTGGACACAGTTGTGTGAAGATGTGACTGCAGGAGCTGAGGCAGCCACTTTATGTCCATGAGGGGATGAACCTGCTCCTGAAAGGCAACATGGAGCCAGTGCAGCAAAATGGGGAGGCTGGGCCCTCGCTGGCCCTGCTGCAGGCCAACCTGCGCCTGAGCACATGTTCTGGGACCTGAAACACATCCTCATTGCAGATGCCGCTCTGGTTACTTTAGCCACAAGCAACCCACAAGTGATAAGCGTGTACTATTTTTATCTGTGATACTAATTTATGCTCATTTTAGCAAATACAGAAAAATGAAAATCACTTACAATTCTATTACCCAGAGATAAGTTACCGTTAACATCTTCGTATAATTCCTTCTAGGTTTATTCATCTGTGTGTGCCTAAAATTTTATGTATTCTGCGTTTTAAATGTGACCTTGTGTCGTGAGCGGTTTTCGTATACCGTGGAATAGACTTGTAAAGCGTGTTTGTAAAGGCCAGTGTTGTACGGCAGTGCCGTGCTTCTCAAACCCGTCCTGGCTGGTTGGATGCTTGTTTCCTGTTTTGCTGTTGTTCCAGTAAACTTTCTTGGCAGGCACCGTTTTGAACCTTCGTGAACGTTTCCTCAACAAGTGTTTGTTCTTCCATCCCTCTCCCTTTGGTTGTTGCCTCTGTAGCACCCTTTCCAAGCAGCCCCAGTGGCACAGTGGGTGAGCGCTCGGCTGCTAACTGAAAGGTCAGCTGTTTAAACCCATCCATCCACTCTGAGGGAGAAAAGACCTGGCTGTCTGCTCCTGTAAAGATTACAGCCTATAAAACCCTATGGGGCAATTCTACTCTGTCATACAGGGTCGCTGTGAGTTGGGATCTACTCGAGGGCACCCAGCAACAACAGTTCTCTTTTCTAGACTGCAGAGTTCTTTCTGAATGCAGATATGATCATGTTACCCCTTAAAGTGAGTCCTCATTGTTTTTACCATAAGAAAGCACTCGCTCTGCAGTTTCTGGCCCGTCAGTTTTTGCCCTTTGTCCCCTGGAACTCTATAAACACCAGCTGTATGTAACCAGCTTTCTTTGTATTCATGCTGCACAGCCCATGTTTGGGCTATGGTGTAGCGGAGCAGTTATCAACATCATCTCTGGACCTAGACCTCCAGGTTTGAGTCCTAGCCCAGCCACTCGCAGCTGTAATTGGGAAAATCGCTTTTCCTGTCTATGCCTCAGTTTCCCCAGGTGCCAAGTGGAGATTGTCATGCTATTTACCTGATAGGATTATTGGAAGCCTGGATGCACCAATCTGTGAGGCACTCTCAGCCCAGGGCCCAGCCCACAGGAAGGACTCGGCGAACGCCAGCTGCTGTGTGGATGACTGTAGTGGATTGAATTGTATCCCCTAAAATGTGTGGGATTCCTGACCCCTGTCCTTGTAGAGGTGGTGCAGTGGTTAGGAAACCCTATGGGGCAGTTCTGTTGTGTCCTGTAGGGTCGCTATGAGTCGGAATTGACTGGACGGCAACGGGCTGGGTTTTTTGTTTTTTGTTTTGTATACCTGTAGATGTAATCCTATTTGGGAATAGGGTTTTCTTTGTTATGTTTATGAGACCATGCCAGTGTGGGGGTCTGTCCTCAGCCTAATCCCTTCTGAGTTATAAGGAGCAGCAGAGACGCAGAGACAGGAAGCACAGACGGGGAAAGAGAGATGCCACGTGAAGACCGTCTCTCGGGCCCCGGGAGCTGGCCAGGGGCTCTTCTGCCGGACCCTGCTGCTCAGAAACGACAATCAGCTGTTAAAACGCCGCCTCCGCTGAAATATGCCATCAAGTCCACGTCCTGTGACTGTCCTGCCTTGATCCGTTGGTGTTCGCAGGCCTGTGTACCTGTCTGTCTCGTTGAGACCACCCATGTTTTACTCGGGTATTTTGTGTCAGCTCTGTCGGTCTTGGCGAGAGCTCTTGTGAGCAACTGTTGTGTCTTTGTGTGGTTGCTTCATTTTCTCACTGCTGTGGAAAGATGCTGCTGATGAGGGTCAACGGCCATCCCTAGTCAGTTCTGTTCCAGAAACCTACCGTTGTTGGCAAAGTCGACACTGGTCAGATGGGATCTCAGAACCCCAGGAATGAGGGGAAGGCACTTAAAGTGGCATCACGTGTGTTATAAAAGCAAAGTTCCAGAAGCATCTGTTTTCAAAACAAACCCTAGTCAGCAGAGATAGAAAGCTGGAATGTTTGTCCCAAATCTTACTTTTTCGCAGAACCTTGGTATGTCTTTGCAGGCTAGTGAGGCCAGCTTTCCTGCAAGTCCTGTGGACTGGACTGACTTGGAAAGCTTTTGAATTTGCCTTTTCTTGGAAGAAGTTTAATGACAGTTTTGGATTTCCAGCTCCCTGAGAAATTGGATACTTATGTATATCCTTTTACAAATCATCTCTTCTGGACTTGGCTTCCTGTTGCTGCCATCTTTCCTCTCTGTCTTACCTGTCTCTGTTTAGGGTCCTGCAGGCTTGGAAGGCAAGACAGATGTCTCTCCATGTCTAATTTCTCATTATCCAAGCACAATAACCACTTAGGAAGTATCTTACCCCAGCTTCATTATCCTATCAGAAAACCTACTCTAATGAGTAAGCCAGTGGAGATGATTTAAGATGTGCCATCAGATATAGAATGCACTCTGGTTGTATATTGGGCTTTTTTTTTTTCTTTTTTTTTTTTTTGACATCTTCCCATCTTTCCCTAAGGGTTCAGCCTTTCTTAGATCCCAGTGTTTGCTTCTGCTAGGGGCCTGGGGTAGCTACCAACCTGGGTCGAGTTTAGATACTGTCTTTAGGAACTTTAACTTATTGTTTCAGTGTTTATTTATGTTACTGCATATGTCCCTTGCAGGGCAGGAAGAAATTGTAATTTTCCTCTGATGCTTTCCTGCATCCTTGAGAACTACACACAAATGTACTTCCTAATGAGTTTAGTAAATGTTAAATATTAGGTAATTGGTGGTTTGAATGATTTGGATTATACGTAAGTCTTTGGATTTTTGTGTAGGTGTTTACAACGTGTTTCAGTGATCATCGGGGAAGTTGGTTGGGGATTCTTAGGCAGAAGGTTGTTGTCATTAGTTGCCTTAGAGTCAGCGGCGACACGTGGTGATCTCACGTCCGACAGCCTGGCCTTAGAGTCAGCGGCGACACGTGGTGATCTCACGTCCGACAGC